>NC_035448.2:23640908-23961991 GCF_002127325.2 Helianthus annuus
TGATGGTTTTTGAGGATCACCCGTGTCTGACGTCATATCCTGTTGTTTTTGCAGAAACTTACTGAAATAGAATCTTATGTTAGCCACGTTGAAGATCAGGATCGCCAGATTGCCGACCTTCAACAGATGGGTGTGCTGAAGGATCTCAAGATCGCTGATCTTGAGAAGGAGATCCGGGCTGTTAAGGATGAGGCTGTCAAAGCATTGATCAAATTTGATTATGAGAAGCATGACATTACTCTGGACGCTAAGGTCTCTGCCGCGATAGCTATGTACAAGATACAACTGCAGATGGCTACGGAGGCTCAGGATCCTTCCTTTGATAAGAGCACATGGGATGTTGAAGGCTGGAAGGCAAGGCTAGCAGAGTTGGAGGATGACGATGATGCTGAGGATATCCCTATGCTTGAAGGTGGAGATGCTGGTAAGGATCAGGGGGAGGCAAGTGGAGCTGGTGGTGATGGTGCAGCGAAGGTTTGAGCTGCAGGATTGGGCGATGATGGAAACTTCTAGACATAGCCGGAGCCCAGTTTTTTTAAATTTTGATAGTAGTTTGTGGTATTTGAAACAATTATGGTCTGTAATCTTCGAACAATAGTTTTTTAGGGTTAAGGATCCTGGATCCTTTGAACAGTAGGTAGGATTGCAAAAGGTGGAGGGATCCTCTGTTTGGGGGATGAAGCCTTTGTGATCCTGCCGCTTTTAATTTCCTGCACAATGCTAAGACTGCATAGACAATGGACACCCTTTGCCAACCCATGTGGACGGGCCACGTTTTGCTGGTAGAAATGTGGGTTGGCAATTTTGACAACTTTTTGAAAGGGTTAAAGATCCTTTTGTTTAATAATATAACTTTAATCTTTCTGGCTTATCTCGTGTTGTTATCCTTTGATTATCTTCTTATTTCTCAATTGTCTTTGTAGTATATTTATCAAGAGTTGAAAAATATGTTTAATAAATTTAGGATATGATCCTAGATCAAAATATCCTGACATTGAAAATTCTCAAAGTACTTTAGTTCAAAGATCATAGGTTTGGTTGTCAAAGTATAAGGGTCGGTTAGGATAACGAGTATAATCAAAATAGTCAAGGATCATACCTGAGGATCCAAGTTAGGATCCTAACCTTCAATCGAGACAATCATAGATAAAATTTTGATGGATAATAAGGATTAAGGATCCTTATGTATTTTATCTTTGATAATCCTGAAAAACGAAGCACAACTTGGGACTAAGCCAATGTAAGAAATAAATTAGTAACTGGGGACATGCCCAAAGGATAATTGAGAATGATCCCGGAGGATCACTGGGGACAAGCCCAAAGGATAACTGGGGACAAGCCCAAAGGATCGTATGTAAACTGGAGTATGGCCCTTTCTGGCGACTATCCAAACTTAGTGACATGAAAATGTCAAAACCTTAGCTAACGTGAAAACGTTAGAAACCTTAGGAACGGATGTATGGTACGTCTACCATTATACGTAGGATCCTAAATATAGCCAGTACGATGAGGTTGTCAGCCCCGGAAGTGGGTACTGGTCCCAAAGACGTGAACTATATCAGGATCGTCGTGCGCTGCTGGCGGAAACTGGGGGTTAATCCCAAGGATAACTGGGGTTGGACCCAAGGATCTGCGGTGCTTTTGAAGATCTTTGACGATATGCTGAAGATACCTGAACTTATCATAACTCAAATGTTTCGTGAGTAGAGGATGAAGGATACATGATCCTTATCCTTAGGTAAAAAGTAAGAAAATGCAATAGTTTCTAGGATAAGCATATTACCAGAGTAAGGATCACTGATATCACCGGGATCCTTTAAGGATACTTCAATGTAAGGATCACGTGCACGGAGGATCATGTTCACATGAAATATTTCTTTAAGTGAACAGCATTCCAGGCTCTTGGCAACAAGTTTCCTTCCATGGTAAGCAACCTGTATGCCCCCTTTCCTGCTTCAGCTTCAATCAAGTAGGGACCTTCCCATTTTGGTGCTAACTTTCCGTCAGCAGGATTGATAGTATTTTGAAATGCTTTTCTTAACACCATATCTTCGACTTGAAATTTCCTTAATCTGACATTTTTGTTGTAGGCACCAGCCATTCTTTGTTGGTAGCTTGCCATCCTTATCCTAGCTAGATCCCTGATTTCCTCAATAGTATCCAAATCCTGAGCTAGAATTGTAGCATTTTCTTCAGGATCACGAGTACTTGTTCTAGCAGTTGGGATCACCATTTCTGTTGGGATCACTGCCTCTGCCCCAAATACTAAAGAGAAAGGTGTTTGATCAGTGGCATTCTTGGGAGTTGTTCTATCAGCCCATAGCACATAAGGTAACTCTTCTGCCCATTTCCCCTTCTTGGATCCTAGCTTCTTCTTCAGATTGTTGATGATGATCTTGTTGGATGATTCTGCTTGACCATTGGCTTGTGGATGAACTGGTGTTGATGTTATCATCTTGATTCCCCAACTGTCACAAAAGTTAGTGGTTCTGCTTCCAATGAATTTCAGAGGGAATGCCAAATCTAGTTATAATATTTCTTTTGATGAAGGATATGACTTCCTTTTCTCTGACTTGGGCGAAGGCTTCAGCTTCTATCCACTTAGAAAAATAGTCAGTCATGGCAAGCATAAATACTTTTCCACCAGGTGCTTTAGGAAGCTTGCCCACTATATCCATTCCCCATCTCATGAATGGCCAAGAGGATGGTATAGGGTGTAGCAGTTCAGGTGGTTGATGAAGGATACTGCTGTGTCTTTGACAAGGATCACATTTCCTAGCATATTCTACAGCATCCCTTTTCATGGTTGGCCAGTAGTATCCTGTTCTAAGGATCCTTGAGAATAATGCCCTGCCCCTAGTGTGGTTTCCACAATCTCCTTCATGGAAGTCTCTCAACACTTCTTCAATTTCAGGATCCTCAATACATCTTAAGTATGGTCCTGCAAGGGATCGTTTATATAGCACATTATTTAAGATTGTAAACTGAGATACCTTGATCCGGAAAGCTCTAGGATTTTCTCCCATTGGAATCTCTCCGTTTTGCAAGTATTTCATGATTGGTGAGACCCATGATCCTGAATAAGATTGAGCTTCTTCACTAGGGATTATTGCAGTATCCTCTTCTATTTCCATGGCCACTTGATTTTCAATAGCAGGAGCTAGGATATGGATGATAGGGATACTTATGTCCTCTGGAATTTTTAAGGATGATCCTAAGTTGGCCAATGCATCAGCTTCCGTGTTATCCTCCCTCGGTACCTGTGTTAAGCTGAAAGAAACAAAAGAGAGTGCCAATTTTTTTACTATCTCTAAATATTTGGTTAGTTTTTCACCTTTAACAGCATAGGATCCGTTAAAGTGATTGGTGATCAATAATGAGTCTACATATACTTTAAGATATTTTACCCCCATATCCTTAGCAATTTGCAAGCCAGCAATCAAGGCTTCATACTCAGCCTCATTGTTAGTTGCTTGGAACTCACAGGCTATGGAGTGGGGTATTATGTCCCCCTGTGGCGATTTTAGTAGGATCCCGAGCCCTGTGCCCTTGACATTTGAGGATCCGTCAGTGTGTAATATCCAAGGATCCTTGGTTTCATCCAGTTGCTGGACCTCCAATTCTGCTTCTTTTTGTAGATCACTACTGAAATCAGCCACAAAGTCGGCTAAGGCTTGTGATTTAATGGCTGTTCTTGGTTCGTATCTTATATCATGGGCACTAAGCTTCACTGCCCACTTAGCCATTCTCCCTGACATCTCCGGTTTCCTGAGGACATTCTTAATTGGAAAATTAGTTTTAACAACAATAGTATGGGTTTCAAAATAATGCCTTAACTTAGTGGATGCCATGATTAATGCAAGAATAAGTTTTTCGAGGTGTGAGTACCTGGATTCGGCATCAAGTAGACTTTTACTTACATAGTAGATAGGATATTGTGTACCTTCGTGATCCTTGGCAAGGACGGCACTTACAGCGGTTGAGGATACCGCCAGGTATAAGGATAACACATCTCCTTTTTCCGGTTTTGCTAATGCTGGTGCTGAGGACATATATTCTTTAAGGGCTTGTAAAGCGTTCTCATGCTTCTCAGTCCATTCAAACTTCTTATTCTTCCTTAGGATATCGTAGAATTCTTTGCATTTTTCTGAGGATTTCGATATGAACCTGTTCAAAGCTGCTATCCTGCCTGTCAGTCTTTGAACATCCTTGGCATTGGCAGGAGATTTGATATTTACTAATGCTTTGATTTGTTCCGGGCTTGCTTCAATACCCCTCTGAGTTACCATATATCCTAAGAACTTTCCTGCCTTGACACCAAAATGGCATTTCGAAGGATTAAGTTTCATGTTGTAACTATCAAGGATATCGAATGCTTCTTCCAAATCCCTTAGGTGATCCTCAGCTTTCTTTGACTTGACCACCATATCATCTATGTACACCTCCATAGTTTTTCCAATTTGATCTTTGAACATCTTATTTACCAGCCTTTGATATGTTGCACCTGCATTTCTTAGTCCAAAAGGCATGGCAATATAACAATATAAACCGGTTGGGGTCATAAAGGCTGTATCCTCTTGGTCAGATGGTTCCATCTGAATTTGTTGGAATCCAGATGATGCATCCATAAAGGTCAACAGTTCATGCCCCGCCGTTGCATCCACCATGGAGTCAATGTGGGGTAAAGGGAAAGGATCCTTGGGACATGCCTTATTCAAATCAGTGAAATCGACACATACCCTCCACTTTCCATTTTTCTTTTGGACAACAACCACATTGGCTAACCATTTTGGATATTTTACCTCTCTGATCATACCTGCTCGAAGTAGTCTCTCTACTTCTTCCTGGATAATGGCATTCCTTTCTGGTGCAAATTTCCTCCTTTTTTGATGGATTGGTTTGATAGACCTGTCAATGCCAAGTTTGTGAGTAATAACATCCTTAGATATACCTGTCATATCTTAATGTTTCCAAGCAAAGGTAGGTTTTCTTCTTTTGAGGAAGGATATTAAGTCTTCTTTCATCTTGCCAAGGATCCCTGATCCGATATAGATTTTTGATTCAGGATCATTAGGATCCAAAAGGATTTCGTCCACATCTTGTTCCCTTGCCTCCAAGACATCCCTCGGAGGATACTGTAATTGCTATTGCTCCCTTGGCTTCGAGGTTGGCTTCATGGATGAGGTATAACAATCCTTAGCCTCCTGCTGATCACTGTCGATCTTGATTATTCCCCATGGGCTAGGGAGCTTCACACATTGATGGTAGGTAGATGGGACTGCTTTCATATCATGTATCCAAGGCCTGCCAAGGATAACGTTGCAACAAGATAAACAGTCAATAACACAAAATTTTTGGTAATTATGTAATCCTTCCACGTAGATTGGGAGTTTGATGTCCCCCAGAGTTTTCTTCGTTTCCCCACTGAATCCTACAAGCACGGAGGATCTTGGTGTGATGTCTGATTCTGGGATACCCATTCTCTTCAGGACATCAAGCTGGATAATGTTCACTGAGCTTCCTCCGTCGATAAGGATCCTGCGGACAAAATGGTTAGAGATAAAGAGAGTAATAACTAGACTGTCATGATGAGGATCCTGAATGTTAATGCGATCATCCTCATCAAATGTTATCGTCTTCCCTTCTGAAACACATGATGTTCTAATAGGTCTTTCTCCATTATCCATTTTTGATTCTTTTGCATGTCTTTTGGCCGCCGAGAAGGATGTACCACAGATGTCTGATCCTCCGGATATAAAGTTGATCACTTGTGCATTTGCCGGAGGTGCTGGAGCTTTTTCGGGGATCCTTTCAGGATCCTGAGTCCTTTGCTTTTTTCTTCCCAATAATTCTTTTAGGTGCCCCTTGCTTAACAGATATCCAATCTCTTTCCTTAAAGCTATGCATTCTTCAGTTAGATGCCCGAAATCCTCATGGTATGCACACCATTTTGATTTGTCTTTAGTCCAGGATGGTTTATCATTCTTCCTGGGCCACCTAGCTTTTTCACCTAGATTCTGCATTGCAAGGATTAGTTCATGATTATCAACGGAAAAAAAATATTCTGAGATTGGAGGATAATCCTCATCATCCTCTTCTTGGTCAACAGCATGCACATTCTGATTCTCATTTCTATGGTAGGATTTGAATTTGTTGTTCTTGAAGGAGGATCCTTGCTTCTCCTGTTTTGAGGATCCTACTTGTCTCTCCTGGATCCTCTTGTCATCCTCTAGCCGGATGAACCTGAGTGCTCGAGTTCTTACTTCATCTAGATTCCTGCATGGTGTCATAACAAGATCATCATAGAATAATGAATCCTTAAGCAGTCCCATTTTGAAGGCTTCAACAGCCGTAGCCATATCCAAGTTGGGAATGTCCAAGGATTCTTTACTAAATTTAGTTATATAATCCCTTAATGATTCATTATGATTTTGAGTTATCCTGTACAAATCACTAGTTAATTTTTCAAATTTTCTGCTACAAGAGAATTGGTTATTGAATAAATTAACTAAATTAGCAAATGAAGTAATAGAGTAGGGGGAAGACTTAGCAGCCACTTAAGAGCTGATCCCGTAAGAGTGGATCCAAATCCTTTACATAGGCATGCTTCCTTCAACTTTTCTGGGATAGGATTGATCTCCATCCTCTCCCTGTATTGTGCTATATGCTCCTCTGGATCCGTTGTGCCATCATACAGCTTCATGGTAGGGATATGGAACCTTTTGGGTACCTCTGCATCACAAATTGGTGGTGCAAAGCGAGATACCTTGTGGCTTCCATCTGCAATCTCTGGGATAGGCTTGACTACCCCTGGAACACTTGAGATCATATCTTTTAGCTTCTGCAACTCCCTGGCCATAGCATGATTGGTACCTGTATCCTGCATGAATCCATGGTTAGTGGTAGGATAATTATTTAAAGTGTTACCTCCCATTGGGTTCAAGTTAGGGAACCCATATTGCTGGGATTCTGGAACAACGGAGGGACCAGTGGAAGCAATGGTCTGCATTGGAATGAAGTCCCCTTGATGGACATCTAGACTTTCTGTTTGCAAACTTTTTAGGGATCCTGGTATCTAGAAGGATCCTGGTGTCTGGGATGATCCTGGAACGAAGGAGGATCCTTGAACCTGGGATGATCCTGGAACAAAGGAGGATCCTTGGACCTGGAATGATCCTGGAACAAAGTAGGATCCTTGAAACTGCTGTGCCCCCGGATAGGCTCCTGAATTCATGAAGGATCCCATGTACTGAGGATAGGATCCTACTGGCTGAAAATGTGAGCCTGATGTCTGAGTCATTGCTGCCGACTTGAGATGTGATCCTCTTGACTCCCCTATGATTTGCACGTCCGGGATCCCTGATGGCTGGGAAGTGATCATTGGAGTATCGAAGCTCAAGGATTTGGGCATCAGTGGGGAATGATCCTCTGCCGCTTCCTTTTGTCTTTTGAGGTCTCCAATTTCCCTGAGGATCCTGTCATTAGTCTCATCCTGCCGCTGCATACGATCCTTCATCTGCAAAATTAAAGCAAATACATCACTAGTACTGGGAATAGAAGAATTCATAGCAGAAGAAGATGGAGGTTTAGAGAAAGTGGGAGTTGATCTCTTCTCAGTATTTTTCTGAGATCCTGCCGGTGGAGGAGGCAAAGTGGTCTGTGATGAGGTGACTGCAGACATCGCCGTGGACGTGTTCTTCAATGATGAAGCCATGTAACTCTTTGAAATGATTTCGAACAAAAGATTTTCTTATGAATGAAGCACCAATTGCCCCACGGTGGGCGCCAAACTGTTTTGGTCAAAAATCACACAAGGATAATGTAACCAAACTTTATGCAATCGGGGTATGATGCTTGGTTAATTATGAAAATAAAGGATCACTTCTGTGATAAAGATGCAAAGACACAATGATTTATACGAGGAAAAAGCCCTTGATCAATGTATGATCTCCGGCATAAAAAACCTCGGGTGATGGCAACTACCGATCACCAACTTCAATATAAGAAAAATATGATTACAACTTCGGATAGTAATGAGCTGAGTACAAGGATCACTATTGTTTCGAGTGTCTAAGTGTGTGAGAGTTGCGTTCTATGTCGTGTCCCCCCTTCCAAATGATGGAGAGTGGTATTTATACAAGTGTAGGTGACCTATTTTAGGTAAAAGGACTAATTATCAGCTCATTACCCCTTTGGAAATAAAAGACAATCTAGCCTAAATTGCCGCCCATAAATCAAGCCATGTTTCCATATCCTGTGCAACGTCTATCTCCGATTAAGCTCTTGCCATAATTGTGAAGACGCGTCCCTTGATCATGATGCTTAGAGCGTATCCTGCTAGATATTCCTGCAAAAATAACATTGCATTAAGCGAAGATGATCGTTAGTATGAGGATCCTATAATGTCCCATGATCCTGATCCTGAAGTCCTGCTGAGGATCACTGCCTGCCAAAGAAACAAGGATCACTGGTTAGGATCACGTGTAAGGATCACCTATAATAAAAATCCAGCCCTAACAGAGGATACCGCCAGGTATAAGGATAACACATCTCCTTCTTCCGGTTTTGCTAATGCTGGTGCTGAGGACATATATTCTTTAAGGGCTTGTAAAGCGTTCTCATGCTTCTCAGTCCATTCAAACTTCTTATTCTTCCTTAGGATATCGTAAAATTCTTTGCATTTTTCTGAGGATTTCGATATGAACCTGTTCAGAGCTGCTATCCTGCCTGTCAGTCTTTGAACATCCTTGGCATTGGCAGGAGATTTGATATTTACTAATGCTTTGATTTGTTCCGGGCTTGCTTCAATGCCCCTCTGAGTTACCATGTATCCTAGGAACTTTCCTGCCTTAACACCAAAATGGCATTTTGAAGGATTAAGTTTCATGTTGTAATTATCAAGGATATCGAATGCTTCTTCCAAGTCCCTTAGGTGATCCTCAGCTTTCTTTGACTTGACCACCATATCATCTATGTACACCTCCATAGTTTTTCCAATTTGATCTTTGAACATCATATTTACCAGCCTGCTCGAAGTAGTCTTTCTACTTCTTCTTGGATAATGGCATTCCTTTCTGGTGCAAACTTCCTCCTTTTTTGATGGATTGGTTTGATAGACCTGTCAATGCCAAGTTTGTGAGTAATAATATCCTTAGATATACCTGTCATATCTTCATGTTTCCAAGCAAAGGTAGGTTTTCTTCTTTTGAGGAAGGATATTAAGTCTTCTTTCATCTTGCCAAGGATCCCTGATCCGATATAGATTTTTGATTCAGGATTATTAGGATCCAAAAGGATTTCGTCCACATCTTGTTCCCTTGCCTCCAAGACATCCCTCGGAGGATACTGTAATTGCTATTGCTCCCTTGGCTTCGAGGTTGGCTTCATGGATGAGGTATAACAATCCTTAGCCTCCTGCTGATCACTGTCGATCTTGATTATTCCCCATGGGCTAGGGAGCTTCACACATTGATGGTAGGTGGATGGGACTGCTTTCATATCGTGTATCCAAGGTCTGCCAAGGATAACATTGCAACAAGATAAACAGTCAATAACACAAAATTTCTGATAATTATGTAATCCTTCCACGTAGATTGGGAGTTTGATGTCCCCCAGAGTTTTCTTTGTTTCCCCATTGAATCCTACAAGCACGGAGGATCTTGGTGTGATGTCTGATTCTGGGATTCCCATCTTCTTCAGGACATCAAGCTGGATAATGTTCACTGAGCTCCCTCCATCAATAAGGATCCTGCGGACAAAATGGTTAGAGATAAAGAGAGTGATAACTAAACTATCATGGTGAGGATCTTGAATGTTAATGCGATCATCCTCATCAAATGTTATCATCTTCACTTCTGAGACACTTAAGGTTCTAATAGGCCTTTCTCCATTATCCATTTTTGATTCTTTTGCATATCTTTTGGCCGCCGAGAAGGATGTACCACAGATGTCTGATCCTCCGGAAATAAAGTTGATCACTTGTGCATTTGCCGGAGGTGCTGGAGCCTTCTCAGGGATCCTTTCAGGATCCTGAGTCCTTTGCTTTTTTCTTCCCAATAATTCTTTTAGGTGCCCCTTGCTTAACAGATATCCAATCTCTTTCCTTAAAGCTATGCATTCTTCAGTTAGATGCCCGAAATCCTCATGGTATGCACACCATTTTGACTTGTCTTTAGTCCCGGATGGTTTATCATTCTTCCTGGGCCACCTAGCTTTTTCACCTAGATTCTGCATTGCAAGGATTAGTTCATGATTATCAACGGAAAAACAGTATTCTGAGATTGGAGGATAATCTTCATCATCCTCTTCTTGGTCAACAGCATGCACATTCTGGTTCTCATTTCTATGGTAGGATTTGAATTTGTTGTTCTTGAAGGAGGATCCTTGCTTCTCCTGTTTTGAGGATCCTACTTGTCTCTCCTGGATCCTCTTGTCATCCTCCAGCCGGATAAACCTGAGTGCCCGAGTTCTTACTTCATCTAAATTCCTGCATGGTGTCATAACAAGATCATCATAGAATAATGAATCCTTAAGCAGTCCCATTTTGAAGGCTTCAACAGCCGTAGCCATATCCAGGTTGGGAATGTCCAAGGATTCTTTACTAAATTTAGTTATGTAATCCCTTAATGATTCATTATGACCTTGGGTTACCCTATATAAATCACTGGTTAATCTTTTAAATTTTCTACTACAAGAGAATTGGTTATTGAATAAGTTAACTAAATTGGCAAATGAAGTAATAGAGTAAGGGGGAAGACTTAGCAGCCACTTAAGAGCTGATCCAGTAAGAGTGGATCCAAATCCTTTACATAGGCATGCTTCCTTCAACTTTTCTGGGATAGGATTGATCTCCATCCTCTCCCTGTATTGTGCTATATGCTCCTCTGGATCCGTTGTGCCATCATACAGCTTCATGGTAGGGATATGGAACCTTTTGGGTACCTCTGCATCACAAATTGGTGGTGCAAAGCGAGATACCTTGTGGCTTCCATCTGCAATCTCTGGGATAGGCTTGACCACCCCTGGAACACTTGAGATCATATCTTTTAGCTTCTGCAACTCCCTGGCCATAGCATGATTGGTACCTGTATCCTGCATGAATCCATGGTTAGTGGTAGGATAATTATTTAAAGTGTTACCTCCCATTGGGTTCAAGTTAGGGAACCCATATTACTGGGATTCTGGAACAACGGAGGGACCAGTGGAAGCAATGGTCTGCATTGGAATGAAGTCCCCTTGATGGACATCTAGACTTCCTGTTTGCAAACTTTTTAGGGATCCTGGTATCTGGAAGGATCCTGGTGTCTGGGATGATCCTGGAACGAAGGAGGATCCTTGAACCTGGGATGATCCTGGAACAAAGTAGGATCCTTGAAACTGCTGTGCCCCCGGATAGGCTCCCGGATTCATGAAGGATCCTAAATGCTGGGGGTAGGATCCTGCCGGCTGGAAGTGTGAGCCTAATGCCTGAGTCATTGTTGTCGATCCGTGGTGCAATCCTCTTGATTCTCCCATGATTTGCACGTCTAGAATTCCTGATGGCTGAGAAGTAATCATTGGAGTATCAAAGCTCAAGGATTTGGGCATCAGTGGAGAATGATCCTCTGCCGTTTTCTTCTGTCTTTTGAGATCTCCAATTTCCCTGAGGATCCTTTCATTAGTTTCATCCTGCCGCTGCATACGATCCTTCATCTGCAAAATCAAAGTAAATACATCACTAGTACTGGGAATATAAGAATTCATAGCAGAAGGAGATGGAGATTTAGAAGTAGTAGGAGTTTGTCTCTTCTCAGCATTCTTCTGGGATCCTGCCGGTGGTGGAGGCAGAATGCTCTGGGACGAGGTGACTGCAGACATTGTCGTGGACATGTTTTTCAATGATGAAGCCATGTAACTCTTCGAAATGATTTCGAACAAAAGATTTTCTTATGAATGAAGCACCAATTGCCCCACGGTGGGCGCCAAACTGTTTTGGTCAAAAATCACACAAGGATAATGTAACCAAACTTTATGTAAACGGGGTATGATGCTTGGTTAATTATGAAAGTAGAGGATCACTTCTGTGATAAAGATGCAAAGACACAATGATTTATACGAGGAAAAAGCCCTTGATCAATGTATGATCTCCGGCATAAAAAACCTCGGGTGATGGCAACTACCGATCACCAACTTCAATATAAGAAAAATATAGTTACAACTTCGGATGATAATGAGCTGAGTACAAGGATCACTATTGTTTCGAGCGTCTAAGTGTGTGAGAGTTGCGTTGTATGTCGTGTGTCCCCTTCCAAATGATGGAGAGTGGTATTTATACAAGTGTAGGTGACCTATTTTAGGTAAAAGGACTAATTATCAGCTCATTACCCCTTTAGAAGTAAAAGATAATCTAGCCTAAATTGCCGCCCATAAATCAAGCCATGTTTCCATATCCTGTGCAACGTCTATCTCCGATTAAGCTCTTGCCATAATTGTGAAGACGCGTCCCTTGATCATGATGCTTAGAGCGTATCCTGCTAGATATTCCTGCAAAAATAACATTGCATTAAGCGAAGATGATCGTTAGTATGAGGATCCTATAATGTCCCATGATCCTGATCCTGAAGTCCTGCTGAGGATCACTGTCTGCCAAAGAAACAAGGATCACTGGTTAGGATCACGTGTAAGGATCACCTATAATAAAAATCCAGCCCTAACAGACATAGTAGGGAAATTACCAAAAGCTCCAGGAGGAAAAATCTTTATGTTGGCAATGACTGATTATTTCTCTAAGTGGGTGGAAGCTGAAGCATTTGTGCAAGTCAGAGACCAGGAAGTAGTATCCTTTATAAAGAGAAATATCCTGACCAGGTTTGGAGTACCAGCTGAAATCATTTGTGATAATGGATCCCAGATTATAAGCAAGAGGACTACTGACTTTTGCAAAAATTGGGGAATCAAAATGATCACGTCTACCCCGGTACATCCTCAAGCAAATGGGTAAGCTGAATCCTCAAATAAGATAATTGTCAACAATTTGAAGAAGCGATTAGGAGCCAAAAAAGGAAGATGGGCAGAAGAACTACCCTTTGTTTTGTGGGCTGATAGAACAACGGTGAAAAATGCAACAGGCCAAACCCCATTTTCTTTGGTATTTGGAACAGAGGCAGTGATTCCAACAGAGATGGTGATACCTACGGCAAGATCCAACCTTCAGGATCCTGAGCAGAATCCTGAAGCTCTGTGCCATGAGTTAGACACTGTGGATGAAACAAGGGATGCAACAAAGCTAAGGATGGCGGCATATCAACAGAGGATATCCAGAGCATACAACAAAAATATAAGAACTAGGAGGTTTCAAGTCAGAGATTGGGTGTTAAGAAAAGCTTTTCAGAATACTACCAATCATGTCGATGGAAAATTAGCTCCAAAATGGGAAGGACCCTATAAGATTGAGTCAGAATCAGGGAAAGGAGCATACCGACTTAAGAATATGGAGGGGGATATGCTACGAAGATCCTGGAATGCTATACATCTCAAAGCCTATTTCAAGTGAGTTTAGAACTTAATTTCTAACTCAAGATGGTATGAATTCTGTCTCTTTTAAATATAATTTATTTTATTTGAACTCAATACTAACTTAAGCATCGGAGGAGTGTTAGCCAAGCTAACACCCACCTTAGTTTAAGGTTGTTTTGCAGAATATGATTCGGGATGTAGCTCCAGGATACACACGAGGATACTTCGAAAGATTAGAGGATTGGCCCCCTCTCTCACGTTTAAGGGATCCTGATCCCTTCACAGGTTTAAAGGTATTCACCTTTCTCATGAATTGGGTTTAAACACCCCGCCTGGAGCGCAAGTTATCCAGGAATAGTTCAAGGTGGCGGG
Source organism: Helianthus annuus (assembly GCF_002127325.2). Taxonomy (NCBI): domain Eukaryota; kingdom Viridiplantae; phylum Streptophyta; class Magnoliopsida; order Asterales; family Asteraceae; genus Helianthus; species Helianthus annuus. Next base: position 23,654,775 of record NC_035448.2, read on the forward strand.
ACCAGTTCATGTAAAAGTGGCTGACAATTTCGTTACTGTTGGCTATGCCATGGATCCTTAAGGTATATGAGGATTGATCACCCTCTCTTGCGAAAGGGTATTTTCATACTCTCTAAGGTTTAAAGGTTTTCACCTTTCTAAGTCTTGGAGTTTATACACTCCCGCCTGTAGCGCATGAAAATTTGGGATTTTCCCCAGGATACTAAGGATTTATCTCCAGTATACCTTTGGGTTTTACCCCTGTAACACAAAAAATTGTCTATACAATTGGAACTGATTTTCCAGAAAATTTCTAAGTATTCAAGGACATTATACACAGGGGACATTCCTACTGAGGCAATTGTATAAAGCTCAAAGGATAAAGCTTGGACCTAGTACACTAAGTGTCTCAGACAGGGGACATCTTCGTTGGAAAAGTTGCAAAAGGATTGAAGTTTGAGAATAGGGTTACACTCTATTCCTGGTATGATCTTTCCTTTGTAAGACATTATTTAAATCATTTGAGTTTTTGAAACTATGTTTGACAAAAGCTTAAGCGTCCTGATTAGAGTAAATTTTTGGGATATATTCTCAAAATGTATTTTCAAAATATGTTTCAGGATATTTGATTAAAATATTTGGAAGTAATACTAGTTTGACATTAAAACCTTGATCAAACAAGTATTGTCAAAACAGGTTTTGGAAAGTGGACTATCTTTTAGAAGTTTTGTAACACCCCGTGTTTTCGAATGTCAAAGTCAAAGTCAAAGTACGAGTCAACTTTGACTTCTTTGACTATTAATATTTCTTTTTGCTTTTTGTATTATGTGGAGTAAGTGTTGTCTAAATAAAATGATCGAATGTTAAATCAATGCGACCGGTTTACGACTGTGAATAGTAGGAAGTAACAATGCGATAAAGTTAATCAATCGATAATCAAGTAATCAAATCAATCATCGAACTCGAACCTCGAGTTATGCGAATTTTGGTATTGATATATGTGTGTGTGTGCCTTATGTGTTACTTGTGCGTGTTTACCTTATGTTTTGTGTGGTATTCAATCGAAACTCGAATCAAAACTCGAAAAACAATCAAACTCAATCGAAACCGACATCGAAACGTGAATTACATATGATTGTATGTTAGATATTGTAGTTGGGACTGAAAGTAATTTGACTAGGAACTCTATCGTATTCGTATCATCGTCCATCGAAATCGAAATATCGAAAACCGTCGCGAAACACTCGAAAAGGGGTTGCTGATTGAACAGGGAATACAATGATCGAACATGCTGTTCGATCGAGCAACCCATTCGATCGGAGGTCCTGGCCGATCGGCTGACACTTTCCTCTTTTGGAGCCTATAAATAGCCCTGTCATTGTCACACTTACTACTTTTGGAAAGCTCTGACCGAACCAGCCCTTGTTCTTCACCTTTTCTCAGATTTCTCTCAACTCCGGTAAGTTTTCACTCTAATTCTTGTACGTTTTGATCATTACACGATTCTACACCTTTCTATCTTTCAAAACTTGATTTCTAACCGTGAAATCACCAAGATCCAAGTGTTCTTGGATGATGTCATCATGGTGTTCTTGAAGAACATCATACTTTGGCCTCATTCAACCGTGAATAGCTTAGATCTGACCGATTTCCACATAAACAAACTAGGATTTGTAAGAATCTTAACATTTCATGGAAGGATATCCAACTTTCTTTCAACTCTTTTACACTTAAAACCTTAAAACCGATAGAAACGGAGCTCGAACCAACCAACTAATCACTCGAACAGTCAGGAGGTTCAAGATTCGGATTCTATCTATGAGGTTCACCAATTTCGGGTTAAACATCAAACTACCATTCCGAACAGTTCACCGGCCGGACTTGGGTGATTCTTGTCCGAACTGGTGAAGCAAGTAAGAACCCACGTTCTACGGTTTAACTCGCTGTCAAAATACCTTAAAATCATGACAAATAATCAAACAGCCAAGTGTTAGACGAAAGGCCGACCAGGTCAGAATTGCTGGCCGAATGGCTAGGCTGTTCGAACGAACAGGCCAGCCGATCGAACATACCAGCCGATCGGCCGGGCCAGCCGATCGGCTAGCACATGGTCCCACACTTTTCAAAACTTCATGAAGTATGCTATTGACGAGGTGATGTTCGATCGAATATGCTAATCGATTGGTAAACATTACTCTTCGGATCATGAGATACTATGCTTCAGCACTTAATCGATTTTGCAACTCGTTCGTAGTATGGAGTGCCAGCCGATCGAACAGGCTGTTCGATCGAGTGACATCCTGCTGAGAACTACTTCTGAAGTTCGTAGCCGATCGGTTAAGCCGGCCAATCGAACAGACCGTTCGATCGATCGACCTGAAAGGTAAGAACACTTCAGTGTTCTCAAACACTACAACGAAAACTTCAAAAGTTCAAACCATCATACACAAACACATCAGAGGAAGAAACAATCCACTCGAATGGTCCAGCCGATCGAGCCTACTGACCAATCGAACAGGACTGTTCAAACGGACTTTCAAGCCGATCGAACAGCCCGTTCGATCGAATCTACTGTTCGATCGACCAGGCTATTCGATCCATTCACACTTGTTTACAATTCCGCGTTACTCATTGTTATGTTATCGAACTATTCAGGCTAACCCTACTCTCAGCGCTCCCTTCAATCCATAATCAATCACTGTGAGTATACTTGAATCCCTTTTTGCTTTAGCACTTTTGGGTGTTACATACGTTACTTATCAAAATCACAATCGAACACACTATTCAAACTATTTGAACGCTAACCGATTGCATGTATTACGTGACTAAATGTATGCTTGTTGTTATGTTTACACGTGGAATGTTGTCTACCTGCCTTAGCAACGTAGTACTATAGTTTGGACTCAGCACCCGTTCACACGGGGGTTGTTAAGGACAATTACTTGCATGGATTACGGTGGTAATCATGTATTGCGAACTGTCTCGGACAGTCAACCCGCAGTCGTTGGTATCGATAGGTCCATGTCGATAATTAACATGCATCAGTTCCCTCTGTGTACGTGCTGGTTATGCGTAAACTATTCGAACTCTATATGCTATTATCAAACTTGTATGCTCACCTTTACATTTTATGTATTGACCTTATTTTAACATATGTGACAGGTGTTTAAGATGTTTGCTTGCTAGGGAAGTGAAGCTAGAATAAAGCTTTAGAGGCCCCCAATAAATAGTTGTCTGTCAGGAACAAGCAACTAGGGCATAGTTGTCTGTAGATCTTGTCAGGCTGGGTCTTTAGGAGCATTTGAAACAATATTTATGTTTTGTATTAACTTAAATCTGAGTTGTTGGAACAGAACTACTTGTTTGGATGTTATCTGTAGTAATGTATTTGTTTATTCAGGATACTGTATGGGACGTATCTTTAACTGGATTATATAGATAGTTGTTATGGAAACTTCTGAACAATCTGTTTCACTCAGTGCTATGCCCCGATGATTCCACCATCGGTTGGGGTGTGACAGATTGGTATCAGAGCCATAACTATAGGGAATTAGGCTAGACACGACCTAGTCTGGGTCGCTGTCAGTTAGGAACCAACAGACCAAGCTTTTGTGCTCTATTCTGCAATTCTTCGCTATCATTGCACCCGAATTTCCAGTTTAAGTCCAAGCGATTCAGTCAGGAATAGGTGTGAAAACCGCAAACTCCCGACTGAATTGCCTGACTTATGATGATTTTATCCATTTACTCATGCTTATCCTGATATTTTCAAATAACATACGAGGAGAATTATGCCAAATCAGGAGTGAAATCCCCATTTTGATGAAAATTCTCCTTAGATTTTCTTAAAACAAGGAAGAAATTGCTAAGCGAGGGGTGAAACCCTAACCTTGGCAAATTGTTTCGAATATTATCTCACCAAGGCATTCGACGGACTCCAACGACCTGAACTCACAAGTATGACCTAGGGAATACCCGCGGAATGCCCAAGAATCGAGGCAGAAACGCGATCCCGAGAGTTGGAAAGTGACGACGGGTCTACTGTGAATAGTCGAATCGCTTTGGGTAGTCGATGTCTAGTAGCCGCAGACAATCCAGTTCTCGATTTTTGTGTTTTGAGTCGGCAGTTGTCACTCTGATGATTCGTCGATTTTATGTGCTTTATGTGTGATTATCTGTTTACGTGTTTAATTTTGGTACCTATTCGATTTTGCTACCATTTTGATCGACACACACGATTCGCATTGCTCTCCTATCTCAACACGCTAACAAGTCGTTGCAATTCTAGACGATATTATGCTACGATTACGCTATACTATACTCGATAGACTATACGATTATACGATGCTATTCGATGTACGACACGCGATCATAATATACGAACGACATGCGAGCTTTGAATGATAGGATCTTGAGGCAGTCAGAATGCTCTATGTGCTTATAGGGGAATTACGTGACATTAACTGCCTCTGTGATTAAATGCCTATGTGTGCTTCTGTGTTTACGTGACTCTGTGCTCTACGTGCCTATGTGCTTCTGTGCTCTGTGATTACGTGTATCTGTGGATATGTGCCTATGAGTTTATGCGATATGTGTTTCGACGTGCTCTTAAAGCTTTAGTAGTCTAGACGTGTGAGGTGAGATTCAATTTCGTTGCGTTGAGTCCTGTGACGATGTCTGTTGCAGACCATGTCATCATCTGGATCCCGACGCCACCTGACTCGTCAAGAGAAGAGAGACAAGTGTCTCGCCGCCATCATCGCCAAAAGTGTAGCAAAGGCTGTGAGCAACGTTTATGAGAACGCCATCAAGTCGTCTGAAGAATCGCGAACAGACGCTCCCAAAGATGCAAACAAGGCTGCTTTCAGTTTCAAGCAGTTCAAAGCATGCGGACCCAAAGAGTTCACCGGAGAAGATGGCGCTACCGCCATGTTTCACTGGTTCGACTCAGTCGAAGTCACTCTGCGCCAGAGCGGATGTCCTGAGAATCTCCTCACCCTCAACGCAACAGGCGTCTTCCAGTCCCGTGCTCTAGACTGGTGGACGGCCGAACGAAACAAGCGCGAAAATGATGCAGCTTACGAGCTAACATGGGAGGAGTTGAAGGCAATTATGATCGACGAATTCTGCCCTCCTCGTGAACGCCAAAAGCTGGAGGACGTGTTTTGGACCATCAAGCAGAAGGATGGAGACAACGCTGCTCTCACTGCTCGCTTCAAGCAGCTTAGTATCATATGTCCCGATCAGGTCAAGACCCCAGACCAAACCATCAAGAAGTACATTCAAGCTCTGCCCGATTGTGTAGCTGACTTTGTTCACGCCGCCAAGCCAGCAACGATTGAAGAGACTTACCTACTCGTCGCTGAGATCAATGACAAGCGAGTGAAGTCTGGTTTTTGGGATAAGCATACCAAGACTCTGCACCAAGCCACCACCACAGCATCCACTGACACCGCCACTGCTCAATCCTCCAAGTCATCAAGAAGAAAGAAGAAGCACAACAACAACAGCTCCAGCAACAAGAGCTGTGCTGCCGCAACAACTGCTGCTCCTCTACAAGCTGTACCAGCTCAGCAGCAACAGCACCACCGCTCAGCTCCAGTGATCAATGCACCGCCAGCGAAGCGTGCATACACAGGCCCTCACCCGCTTTGCCCGACATGCTCGTATCATCATCCAGTGGGTCTAGCCTGTCGTTTTTGCGCTTATTGCAACCTTTACGGTCATTTCACTGCGAACTGTCGTTTTGGTCCCCGTCAAGCCCCAGTGCAAGCTACTGTCAACCAAGCTCTACTCCCCGCCCCTCAAGGCCAACAAGCAGCTCAAGCACCTGCAGTCAATGCTCGAGTCTGCTTTGCATGTGGTGATCCTAACCACTTTGCAAACCAGTGCCCGAACAGGGTGGTTAAGCAAGAGCCCCAGCAGCCCCAGCAGCAACAACAGCAGCCTCAACAACAGCAGCAAGCAGCCCATGCTCGAACCTTCAATATCAATGCCCGTCAGGCTCAGGCGGATAACAACGTGGTTAATGGTACGTTCCTTGTGAATGGTATTTATGCATCATGTTTGTTTGATACTGGAGCTGATAACTGCTTTGTGTCGTTTGAATTCGAGAAGCTCCTTAGTCGTAAGCGCTCTTATCTGTCCTCGTCATTCGAAGTCGAATTCGCTACTGGAAGAACTGTCGCCGTTAACTCTGTTCTCCATGATTGTACTCTCAAGCTCAACAATCACATCTTTCCAATCGACCTTATTTCGATGCAACTCAGAAGTTTCGACGTCATAGTAGGCATGGACTTCCTTCGCGAAAACCATGCTGAAGTGGTGTGCTTTGAAAAGATGATTCGATTCTCACTCGCAAATGGTGATCTTCTACGTGTATACGGTGAAACAGCATCGAAAGGTCTCAAGCTTATGTCATGCGTTCAAGCCAACAAGTATCTCCGCAAGGAATACCGAGCCTTCTTGGCCAACGTTGTAGTAGCGGAGAAGGAAAAGAAAAGGAAAGCCGAAGTCAAGGACGTCCCAGTGGTCCGTGAGTTTCCTCAGGTGTTCCCTGATGATCTCCCTGGACTACCGCCAAGTCGTGATATCGACTTTCGTATTGACCTTATTCCTAGAGCTAACCCCGTTGCCAAAGCTCCTTATCGACTCGCACCATCCGAAATGCGGGAACTCTCAAACCAAATCCAGGAATTACTTGAAAAAGGCTTTATTCGCCCGAGCACCTCTCCTTGGGGCGCGCCAGTCCTTTTCGTCAAAAAGAAGGACGGATCGTTTCGGATGTGCATCGATTATCGAGAGTTGAATAAGTTAACCATTAAGAACCGATACCCTTTGCCTCGAATCGACGACTTATTTGATCAGCTGCAAGGTGCCCAATGTTTCTCGAAGATCGATCTGCGTTCAGGCTACCATCAATTGCGGATTCAAGAGGAAGACATCCCCAAAACCGCTTTTCGAACCCGATATGGCCATTATGAATTTGTTGTTATGCCTTTTGGTCTAACTAACGCACCCGCGGTCTTTATGGATCTGATGAATCGCGTGTGTAAGCCCTTCTTAGACCGTTTCGTCATCGTGTTCATTGACGATGTCTTGATCTATTCCAAATCGAAGACCGAACACGCGCAACATCTACGTTTGGTTCTCGAGTTACTTCAGGGGAACCAACTCTATGCCAAGTTCTCCAAGTGTGAATTCTGGTTAAAGGAGGTTCAATTTCTGGGTCACATCGTGAATAGTCAGGGATACACGTCGATCCCGCGAAGATTGAAGCCGTCAAAAGTTGGATTACGCCTAAGAACCCATCTGAAGTTCGTTCTTTCCTCGGACTAGCGGGCTATTATCGATGATTTATTGAAGGATTCTCCAAAATCATTGTGCCGCTTACCGCTCTTACTCATAGAGACAAGCCTTTTGTGTGGGGAACCGCACAAGAGTCTGCCTTTCAAACCCTCAAGCACATGCTGTGCAACGCACCGATTCTTACGCTGCCCGACGGAAGCAACGATTTCATTGTCTACTGTGATGCTTCCAACCTTGGTCTTGGTTGTGCTCTCATGCAGCGAGACAAGGTTATAGCTTACGCATCTCGACAGCTCAAGATCCACGAGAAGAACTATACAACCCATGACCTCGAGCTAGGCGCGGTTGTCTTTGCATTGAAGATTTGGCGACACTACCTGTATGGCACTAGGTGTACAATCTACACTGATCACAGGAGTTTACAACATATCTTTAATCAGAGGGAACTTAATATGCGTCAACGCCGATGGGTAGAACTCCTCAACGACTACGACTGTGAGATTCGTTATCACCCAGGCAAGGCGAATGTGGTTGCCGACGCGCTCAGCAGAAAGAGTTATGTGCTCAGTATCCGAAACGTTTAAGCCCAGCATAACCTCGAAACCCTCATCCGCGAAGCTCAACATGCTTGCTTTAACGAGCGTACCTTGAAGAAAGAGAGGATCTATCACGATGGAGCTCAGCTAGTAAGCAACTCAGATGGGATTTTCTACTATCTGGACCGAATTTGGATCCCTAAGCAGACCGATTTGCGAAAGATTATCATGAATGAAGCCCACAAATCCCGATATTCTATTCATCCCGGTGCAGATAAGATGTACCAGGACCTGCGTTATAAGTACTGGTGGCCGGGTATGAAACGTGATATCGCTCTTTACGTTGGGAGTTGCTTAACTTGCGCAAGAGTCAAGGCTGAACATCAAAGACCTTCTGGCTTACTTGAACAACCGCCGATACCTATATGGAAGTGGGAGAGTATAGCTATGGATTTCATAACGAAACTTCCGCCCACGCCATCAGGTCATGACAGTATTTGGGTTATAGTTGATCGTCTAACAAAATCAGCCCACTTCTTGCCAATACGAGAAGACTACAAGGTGGAACGACTAGCCCAAATCTACACCGACGAGATCATTTGCAATCATGGTACGCCTCGCGACATCATCTCAGACCGTGATGCTCGGTTTACTTCTCGATTGTGGGAAACTTTTCAAGCGGCTCTTGGTACGGCTTAATCTGAGTACTGCATTCCATCCACAAACCGACGGACAGACTGAGAGAACGATTCGTACTCTTGAAGACATGCTACGGGCGTGTGTCATAGATTTTGGTGGTAGTTGGAACAAACACCTGCTGCTAGTGGAATTCTCGTATAATAACAGCTATCATGCCAGCATCCAAATGGCACCCTTCGAGGCTTTGTATGGAAGGAGATGCCGATCGCCTATTGTGTGGCACGAGATCGGTCATTCGCAACTAACCGGTTCCGAGATTCTACAAGAAACGATTGACAAAATCCACCAAATTCGAGACAACTTGGAGAAAGCTCGAAGTAGACAGAAAAGTTGTAGGACCGGTTTTGACGCCGTTCGATTGCGTAACGTACGTTCTACGTGCGGAAACCGTGAACGTGCGTGATCAAACACACAAGAACGTACTAGAAACGTGAATCTATTGAAAGATATGACAAGTTCGGTACAAGAATCACGTTTACAAAGACTTTCTCTCTCTAGACTTTCTCTCTCTAAACTTGAAACACCAAAAGTACAAATGAGAGCTCAAGTCTTCTAACTTCTTCCAAAAGTACTTAACTCTAATCCTAACTCTCCTATTTATAGGCCAAGGTTTTAATGAAACTTTACATTAATTACAAGATTGCCACCTTGCCTTTACTAACTAATGACATCATCAAGTCTAGATTTCTTCGGTTTCGTGTTACTGCTCGGATTGACGAAGGCGATAGACATTCGTGCACTAACAATCTCCCCCTTGGATATTGCCGCAGTCAATCCGTAGTGAAACTCGTAGCGACTTGTCTTTCTCTTTCTTGAACAGAATCTTCGTGGATCTGTGTTCAAGCTTCCGTTGCTCTTCCTATCGATCAGACTTCTTTTCTTCAGGCTCCCCCTTTCGTCAAGCTTCCGTGCTTTTAGGATCGTCGCCTGGCTTTCCGTATCAACAGATCAGAAACCTGCACATCTCAACCTCTCTATTACAAACCAATAAAGTTGTGATTCAACTTAATGAATCAACTAAACATTTGAGAATCATTTTCATTTAAAAATGATCAAAAATTCGAAACATTCCAAATTCTGATTCAAATTAACGAATCATCTTAAACATTTCAAACCAATTAACCAACCTGTCTGTTCATCATGTTTAGCCTTTGAGATTTTGAATATCAGCTCTCCAACATCAGTTATCGAAAATCTTTTTGGATTTTTCAAAATAAGAAACATAAATGCAATAACAGAAATTAAATGCAGAAATGAAATATGTACAAACATATTTTTGTGAGTTTGTGTAAGAGGATCATATAAGCTTTTGAGACACATCACAAGCACCGTTAAGCTTCTAATCGTTTTAAGTTCAAAACGATTCACATCGATTGACGATATTGTTGTCCACTTAAGCTCAATCTAAAAACTTTCAAAATGCTTACCGATACGTTAAGGTATATTAATTATGCACTAAATTCTTATGGACCCCACGATCTCAGCATATCCCCTCATCATGCAATACACTAACTCAAGTAATGCCTTTAAACTTTCATCAACTGTGATATGTGCGAAAACAAAGCAGAATGTTTATACATTAACAATCAGGTCGATGTTTAAACAAAATAAGAAAATAAAACAAGTTGAAGTTGTTTAGGCTTTAACCACCAGGTCGATACTTCCGTATACGCAGAGGAGGTCCAAAGCTTAAACGAAACACCAAAGAAAATAAAGCAGAACGTTTAGGCAACAACATCCAGGTCGATACTCCCATATACGCAGAGGATGTCCGATGCTTAAACAAAATAAAGAAATCAAACAAGTTTAAATCTTTGCAAAATGAAATGCACAATCACAGCGACTTTTCAGCAAAGTTGTGAAAGTTCACAAACTTAACCAGTTTTATGCTTTTTGGCATTCAGCGATTACCGAGTAGGCACACAGTCAAGAAGGACAAAACTAAGTACTATGCTTTCAACCATGTTTCCCACTAGAACTAGGCTTTTACATTTAAGTTTGTATCGTTATCGCAAATCTACTAGTCTAGCTGAGCCTATCGTCACATCTTTAGTGAGATCGTTTATCACATTTGACATTTCATTTCTTTAGCATGTTGTGATAGTCCACTGATTTACTATCATTTCCTCTTTTTCACAACAAAACTCGTTTTGAATTTTTCAATGTTTTTGACATTTTCAAATTTTCTAATTTTTTAAAATTTTTCTCCCCCTAAAATCAAAATAAGTTTCAATTTTGATTTTTTGGGAAAATTTGAAACAAACTGTACAAGAACGTGACAACATGATATCGAATCGCTTCAATTCACCATCCATTTGGCGTAAACAATTAGAACTTCCCCTCACAACAAACTATTTTCCCATTATGATTTCAAAACACTTAAGTTTGTTTTAATCAAAATGGTTTTTCTGGAAAAATTAGTTTCTTTAATAAACTAGGGGTTACTTCATCACATTGTTTTCTTCAGACACATGACAGATTTTACAATTTCAGTTTTAAGCCTCAAACATCACTTGTAGAAAATCAAGTACAACTTAATGTCCCTGATTTACCACATGTAAGGCGAAAAATCACCAGAGTGAAATTTCTCAAGAAATGTGCCGATTCATGTTCCACGCTTACCAACCTGGGAACTCCGGCAAGTCAGGTATCTCTATTTGAAAAGTTTCACCCAAGCCTGACTGTCCTTGGGTGATTTTGAATTCTTGTTCAACAATGGTGGAAAGTTTGCATCATCCATTGTTAAACCTGAATTCTCAGATTTTACCTCAATAACTGGCTCTTCTGGTTTTGACGCACCAGAATCATTGCCTGAATGTGGCTTGTCTGACTTTGATGAGCCAGATTCATCGCCGACATGTGGCTCCTTTGTTTCCGAAGAAACAGATTCATTGCCACAAAATGTTACCTTCTTCTTGTCCTTTTTCGTCCTCAGATTTGCATCCGACGAATTCGGTTTACTTGACTTTGTTGTCGAGTGAAGCGATTCATCAGTACTCTTATTCGATCTGTCCGGTGAACCCGAGGACAAAATCTTCTCCAGATATTCTCTGACTTTCTTCCTCTTCTTTCGCAGTTTGTCTTTTTGCCCTTGAGAAAGCTTCACTTTCTTTTCTTGAACTTTAGGTTCTTGAACCTTCTGCTCTTTGGGCTTGACATTGACTGGTTTCATCACCTTTTTCTGAGATACAGCCCTCGATCTCTCATTTGATCTCATTGGGCAATCTCTGGCAATGTGTCCTTTGATTTGACAATTATAGCATCTCCTCGTCTCATAACTCCAACTCTGGCAGTTAACAGCAATGTGTCCTTGATAACCGCATCGGTAACACACTCTGTTATCGTACCAATCAACATTTTCACACCAAACGCTCAGATCAAAGCATTGTCTGGCTTGGTGATACTCCTTTTTCCTCTTGATTGCTGGATTTGACTTTTGAGCACTGTGGTCTGACCTGCACCACTTATTACCAACAATTTTTGAGTTTTCGTTTTTCAATTTTTGTGCTTTTCGAATGCGATTGGATGATCGATCTGATGAGCTTTTATTATCTTTTTGAACAATTTTCAAATTTTTACCTTTTTGTTTTTGTTCTACACTCTTCTTAACAGGTTTCTGCTTTGAGCATTCACCTATTTCAGTAGATTGCAAAACAGTATTTTTGAATTTTTCTTTTAATTCTAAAAACAATTTTTGTTTTTCAATTTTTTCATTTTCATCATCAGATTTCTCATCACAATCTTCAACTGACATTGTCAAAGTTTGTGACATTGTCACTTATTAGAACAGAATTGCTCGGTTTTGGACAAGGAATATTCACATACGTTGAAGAAGTCACAAAACCTTTCAATTTTGTTTCAAGCTCACTGATTTTCTTTCGAGCTTGCTCACTTTCCTTTTCAAGTTGGATAATCTTTTGAAGATGAGAATTTATCATTTTTTGCTTTTCGATGTTATTTTTACTAAACACATCTCTCCCATCTTCTACAATTTTTATTTGACTTTGAAATTCTTTTTCCATTTTTAATTTTTCATTTTCTAAATTTTGTTTTTGATTTTTCAAAACATTTTCTGAATTTTTAAGATTTTTGTTTTCTAATGTCAAACTCTCTAAATCCCTCAAGAGTTTGGCATTTTCAGATTTCAGATCTTCACAATTTGAGCACTTCTCTATCATCTTTTCAGCTTCAGCTTTCTTCTCCACCTTGATAGCTGAAATTTCTTTAACCTGCTCCTATTCCTCTCGAACATTTTCCTCAAATTTGAATTCTACTTTATTAGTTGCTGCTTTATTCTTTCGGAATTCAAGTTCTCGTTCTTCAATCTTCTCGATAAACAAGCCCAAAGTCACATCTAAATATATCTTCTTCAAATTTGACAAATACGTTTTCCACATATCACCCGGTAAAGCATTTCCCAATTTGTTAACCATTCCTCATTGGTCTTGGTTATCTTCAATCGCTCCATCTCCCAATACAACTCCACATACCTTTTGATCAATTCTTCAATTGATTCTCCCTTGATACCTGTAAAATTTTCAAACTTGTTCAGTGTAAGATAAATTTCAGAATTCATCTTTGGTATCAAAAGATTCACAATGACGAATTTTCAATCAATACAAAAATTCAGACAGTCTAAAACCAATTTAATCACTTTGTCAAATCACTGAATCAGATGAATATCCGATTTAGTGACAAAAACTAAGCAACAACAGATCGGTTGGAAATTTCCTTGGACGAGTATCTGATGTTTGGCAAACCACGTTTTTCCTGCAAACAAATGTACAAATGATCAGTTCAAAATGAAACAAATACGTAAAAATATACGTTTGATGAAGTCAATCTAAGACTCGTTGTCGAAGATTCGCCGATAAATGTTGTTCGGATAAAATCTCTAAATGAATAGGCTGTGAAACACTGATGGGCTTAGAATGATTTGACCCGAGAATTAATCACCACAAACACTTAACACCACAAAGATTGCGCCAAATTTTTAGTGGGTCGGTGATACGTATTATAATGTGTATGGGCCGACAATAATCACAAATACCACTTGTTGATTAGGCCACAAAAGGTAGTGGGGCGGTTGTAACAAAGGGCTGGGATTGGGCCAAATAGTCAATGGGTCGCCTACATATACACATGGGCCGCCTTTTCACTGTGATTGGGCCGTGTATTATGAACAAACAATTAAATGGGCAACAATGTCGACTTCTTGTAAGAATGCTATAGGACCACAGAAACCACTCAGCCTACAACTATGATTGGGCCTCAATTAGTGGGTCTTGGGCGGTGCACATGGGCTCAAAAATCATAACAGACAATTAAATGCTATTAAAATCGTGATTGGGCCGTATTTGTGTCAAATGGGACGGTGACTTTATCAACACTACTTGTAGAACCGAAGATTGGTTGTAAGAATGGGCGGCAACATTTATGACACATGAACTATCATTGGACCTCTGGTTTACATACTTCAGCCAACAACATGATCACATGCAATTTTGTCCAACATTAATATGTTAATCAGTGATTGGGCCGCAAATTGAAGTGAATCGGTGATCACATGAAATATTATATGTGCTGACAACTTTTTCTAAATGTGGCTGTTTATTTTAATATGTTGTAAACCTTGATTGGGCCTTAACTAATGATATCTCATAAGCATGTGATACAGCCGACAACTATGAACAATCTGAACCACGTGAAGAAGATGACACAAAAGCGAACCACTATCAAAACTTATAAGCGGACCACACTATGACATTATGAGCGGATCTGTTTGTCAAATAAGCGGATCAATCACGTGATTTGGAGCGGATCTGTAATGTTACTATGAGCGGACCATAAACCTGACTAATAAGCGAACTGAACACGGAATTTGGAGCGAACCATCTCAAATCAAATAAGCGAACCTTTTTTTTAACCCTATGAGCGAACCTGTCAACAATTTTACGAGCGGACCTGAAAATATGATACGAAATCGAACCGAAATTCTTCGATTACTCCTAAACGGCTAGGAGATTTGAACCGAAACTTGGTAGGGTTGCAATTCAATGTTTTTCGCACAATATGTCACAAATTCGGACAAATCGGACCGTGAAATCATGTTCAATTTGACGAATTTCCGTAAAAAAATGTGAGAAATAGGTAGAAGATGAAGAAATAGATGAAATCGGATCTGAATCGGCTCTGAAATCACTGAAATCTGGTACGAAAACGATGTGTTTGATCGTGCAATCGAGCTCCTTGCTCTGATACCACTTGTAGGACCGGTTTTGACGTCGTTCGATTGCGTAACGTACGTTCTACGTGCGGAAACCGTGAACGTGCGTGATCAAACACACAAGAACATACTAGAAACGTGAATCTATTGAAAGATATGACAAGTTCGGTACAAGAATCACGTTTACAAAGACTTTCTCTCTCTAGACTTTCTCTCTCTAAACTTGAAACACCAAAAGTACAAATGAGAGCTCAAGTCTTCTAACTTCTTCCAAAAGTACTTAACTCTAATCCTAACTCTCCTATTTATAGGCCAAGGTTTTAATGAAACTTTACATTAATTACAAGATTGCCACCTTGCCTTTACTAACTAATGACATCATCAAGTCTAGATTTCTTCGGTTTCGTGCTACTGCTCTGATTGACGAAGGCGATAGACATTCGTGCACTAACAAAAGTTATGCTGATAGAAGACGCAAGCCCCTTGAATTTGACGTTGGCGACTACGTACTCCTAAAGGTATGTCCTTGGAAGGGTGTAGTCAGATTCGGCAAGAAAGGGAAACTAGCGCCTCGATATGTTGGACCTTTTAAGATTCTGGAAAGGATGGGGAAAGTCGCCTACAGACTCGAACTACCGGAGGAACTCAGTAACGTCCACCCGACTTTCCATGTGTCTAACCTCCGAAAATGCCTTGCTGGTCATGATCTAATCGTACCGCTCGACGATCTTCAGGTCAACTAAACCTTACACTTCGTGTAAAAGCCTGTCGAAATCATGGATCGCCAAACCAAGCAACTCAGGCGCTCGCGCATCCCTATCGTGAAGGTCCGATGGGAAGGCAAGCGAGGCGCGGAGTTCACTTGGGAACTCGAAAGCGACATGAAGGCCAAGTACCAACAACTGTTTAAATAAAGATCTGAAACGTCAAATTAGTAAACGACTCACGGTGATGTGCAGCTTCGAGCCTAATTTCGGGACGAAATTCCCTAAAACAAGGGGAGGCTGTAACACCCCGTGTTTTCGAATGTCAAAGTCAAAGTCAAAGTCCGAGTCAACTTTAACTTCTTTGACTGTTAAAGTTTCTTTTTGCTTTTTGTATTATGTGTAGTAAGTGTGTCTAAATAAAATGATCGAATGTTAAATCAATGCGACCGGTTTACGACTGTGAATAGTAGGAAGTAACAATGCGATAAAGTTAATCAATCGATAATCAAGTAATCAAATCAATCATCGAACTCGAACCTCGAGTTATGCGAATTTTGGTATTGATATATGTGTGTGTGTGCCTTATGTGTTACTTGTGCGTGTTTACCTTATGTTTTGTGTGGTATTCAATCGAAACTCGAATCGAAACTCGAAAAACAATCAAACTCAATCGAAACCAACATCGAAACGCGAATTACAGATGATTGTATGTTAGATATAGTAGTTGGGACTGAAAGTAATTTGACTAGGAACTCTATCGTATTCGTATCATCGTCCATCGAAATCGAAATATCGAAAACCGTCGCGAAACACTCGAAAAGGGGTTGCTGATCGAACAGGGAACACCCTGATCGAACAGGCCAGCCGATCGAACATGCTGTTCGATCGAGCAGCCCATTCGATCAGAGGTCCTGGCCGATCGGCTGAGACTTTCCTTTTTTGGAGCCTATAAATAGCCCTGTCATTGTCACACTTACTACTTTTGGAAAGCTCTAGCCGAACCAGCCCTTGTTCTTCACCTTTTCTCATATTTCTCTCAACTCCGGTAAGTTTTCACTCTAATTCTTGTACGTTTTGATCATTACACGATTCTACACCTTTTTATCTTTCAAAACTTGATTTCTAACCGTGAAATCACCAAGATCTAAGTGTTCTTGGATGATGTCATCATGGTGTTCTTGAAGAACATCATACTTTGGCCTCATTCAACCGTGAATAGCTTAGATCTGACCGATTTCCACATAAACAAACTAGGATTTCTAAGAATCTTAACATTTCATGGAAGGATATCCAACTTTCTTTCAACTCTTTTACACTCAAAACCTTAAAACCGATAGAAACGGAGCTCGAACCAACTAACTAATCACTCGAACAGTCAAGAGGTTCAAGATTCGGATTCTATCTACGAGGTTCACCGATTTCGGGTTAAACATCAAACTACCGTTCCGAACAGTTCACTGGCCGGACTTGGGTGATTCCTGTCCGAACTGGTGAAGCAAGTAAGAACCCACGTTCTACGGTTTAACTCGCTGTCAAAATACCTTAAAATCATGACAAATAATCAAAGAGCCAAGTGTTAGACGAAAAGCCGACCAGGTCAGAATTGCTGGCCGAACGGCTAGGCTGTTCGAACGAACAGTCCAGCCGATCGAACATACCAGCCGATCGGCCGGGCCAGCCGATCGGCTAGCACATGGTCCCACACTTTTCAAAACTTCATGAAGTATGCTATTGACGAGGTGATGTTCGATCGAATATGCTAATCGATTGGTAAACATTACTCTTCGGATCATGAGATACTATGCTTCAGCACTTAATCGATTTTGCAACTCGTTCGTAGTATGGAGTGCCAGCCGATCGAACAGGCTGTTCGATCGAGTGACATCCTGCTGAGAACTACTTCTGAAGTTCGTAGCCGATCGGTTAAGCCGGCCGATCAAACAGACCGTTCGATCGATCGACCTGAAAGGTAAGAACACTTCAGTGTTCTCAAACACTACAACGAAAACTTCAAAAGTTCAAACCATCATACACAAACACATCAGAGGAAGAAACAATCCACTCGAATGGTCCAGCCGATCGAGCCTACCGGCCGATCGAACAGGACTGTTCAAACGGACTTTCAAGCCAATCGAACAGCCCGTTCGATCGAACCTGCTGTTCGATCGACCAGGCTATTCGATCCATTCACACTTGTTTACAATTCTGCGTTACTCATTGTTATGCTATCGAACTATTCAGGCTAACCCTACTCTCAGCGCTCCCTTCAATCCATAATCAATCATTGTGAGTATACTTGAATCCCTTTTTGCTTTAGCACTTTTGGGTGTTACATACGTTACTTATCAAAATCACAATCGAACACACTATTCAAACTATTTGAACGCTAACCGATTGCATGTATTATGTGACTAAATGTATGCTTGTTGTTATGTTTACACATGGAATGCTGTCTACCTGCCTTAGCAACGTAGTACTATAGTTTGGACTCAGCACCCGTTCACACGGGGGTTGTTAAGGACAATTACTTGCATGGATTACGGTGGTAATCATGTATTGCAAACTGTCTCGGACAGTCAACCCGCAGTCGTTGGTATCGATAGGTCCATGTCGATAATTAACATGCATCATTTCCCTCTGTGTACGTGTTGGTAATGCGTAAACTATTCGAACTCTATATGCTATTATCAAACTTGTATGCTCACCTTTACATTTTATGTATTGACCTTATTTTAACGTATGTGACAGGTGTTTAAGATGTTTGCTTGCTAGGGAAGTGAAGCTAGAATAAAGCTTTAGAGGCCCCCAACAAATAGTTGTCTGTCAGGAACAAGCAACTAGGGCATAGTTGTCTGTAGATCTTGTCAGGCTGGGTCTTTAGGAGCATTTGAAACAATATTTATGTTTTGTATTAACTTAAATCTGAGTTGTCGGAACAGAACTACTTGTTTGGATGTTATCTGTAATAATGTATTTGTTTATTCGGGATACTGTATGGGACGTATCTTTAACTGGATTATATAGATAGTTGTTATGGAAATTTCTGAACAATCTGTTTCGCTCAGTGCCATGCCCCGATGATTCCGCCATCGGTTGGGGTGTGACAAGTTTTCTCTAAAGTTTATTGAGTTTTTAGAAATTCTATAAAAGTTTTTCATAATATATCACTGAGTATATTGATCAGGATATTTTCAAACGATAGTTATACAAAATTTTGTAAAGCTAAAATCTATACTGAGGGATACAGAAAACAATAACAAGTCAATTGAAAGACGAATTTATTGGAGATAAGCAATACCGGTTGATAACCGAAGGTTTCATCCTAAAACCTAGGACCCATCCACCTACGGCTATCACATTGTCTTAATACCGAAATAGAACTGTTCATAGGATAAGAAATAAAATTGTTCAAACGAAAGCATAATATTCAAATTTAAAGAAAATAAGTTTTAGGAAGCAGCGCCTCCTTCATTCATAGTAGTTTCAGCAGCATCCGTCTCGGGATCCGCCTCAGCATCCTTCTCAGCACCGGTTGATTTTTCAACTGCTTTTGAAGATTCTTCGGCAGCAGGTTTAGTAGAAGTACCGCCAAGGTTCTTTAGCTTTGTTTCCCAAGCACTGATGTCCCAAGAAGGGCATTCGAAGCCTAGTGTTTTGGCTTCGTAGGCCATCTTTAGCCTGGCCTGGAGGAGAGAAATGACGACGGAACTTTTGAGGCTTTCCCGGTAGCTGACCATATCCTGTTTATGTTGAGCATGGGCAGCATCAAGATCGGCTTGAGCCTAGAGAGCGGCTTTGTTAAGAGCGGTTTGGTGTTCTTGAGACATAGCCTTGAACTTCTCCTCATAGTGCCAAGACTTGGCGGCTGCAATCATGCCCTGATCAGAGATAGTAACCTCGGCTTTCTTTAGTTTGGACTCGAGCGTCTTGTTGAACCCACAGGACTCTTGATATAGATGGACCAGGCGTTCAAGACCCTGCAAAAATAGGAGGACATGTATTGGTAAATACTTATAAGTAGTATAAGCTGCAGAATATGATTCAAGGATACTAACCTGGTTGAGAAAAGAAGTCATATACCCGCTTGCTTCGATGAACCCGTGCTTCTCGTAGGGGAATGTATCAGAGATAATAGGGGAATCGGGCTCCTTCCTTTTTCGAGAGCTTGAGCTTCGGGGCTTGGTGGCTGGTGAAGGTTTGGAAAGAATGATAGCCTTGGAATTGCTGGGCTTGGATGAAGCAGTGGCCTTGGGACTAGGTTCCTTCTTGATCTGGACCTGATCAGAATAACTATCCAGCTCGTCAAGGTCGAAGACTTCAGGGATCTTGGCTAGTGCTGCATAAAGGGAAAAAATTTCATATCTTTGTTATCCTTCATTTTATTATATTATATTGCGCTAATTAATTCTTTCAAAGGTGGTCCTTACCAGACATTTCGGAAGATGAGTATTGACTAGAGCTCGGGATATGTGTGGTAAAACTTCTGTCACTTGCAGGTAATTGACAACTTGTTTCAATTCTCTTTTCCAATTCTGCAGTAGGGGGAGCTACTTCCTTGAAATTTACTGCAAAAGGATCAAAAAAGGAGGATATTAGCAAAAGACAGAAGTCTAAACGTACATGGGAACATTCATGGTCCTACCGGTGGTAACCACTCCACCGGAAGGCTAGCACCCCCATCAATGGAGTCTCGTTTGACAAAGAAGAACTTGCGTTGCCATCCGTCTTCGTTTTTGGTTGCTTTAAGAATAAGGGGTTTGTTGGAAGTCGAAAAAAGCAAAAACCGGCTAGAACTATGAGATCGAAGACGGTAAGCGATTGGCAGATCTTCGATACAAAGGTCGGGACAGTGAAGATTTTTGATTTGGTTGAGTACGATTAATACCCTCCAGACCATGGGCATAGTCTGAGCAAAGGAGATACCGGTGGTCCGGAAGAATTGCATCATAAATTCGGGAAAAGGGTATCGAAGACCTAGCGAGAAAGGGTATGCTGGGAAACAGACCCAATCAGTAGAAGAAACATCCGATCGAATTGATCGATCGAACGGTCTAAAGACCGTGTTATCAGGGAAAGCACCGGAGGCTCTCAAAGCCGCAATGTCTGCGTTATCAAAGGCACAGACTTCCTTCTCGGGATTTTTGAGAAGATTCTGCTGAATGAAGGTCTCGGATGATTCACCGGTTTGGGAACAAGTTCTGGTGGCCATTGCAGATAAAGAAGGAAAGATTTATAGAAGATGAATGAGAAGAAAGGAATTACCTAGAGACTTCGATGGAGATATCTGCTTTTCAAACAAAAAGAGAGAAGATATAGGAGCATTGTAGATCCCCATCGAGTTAAAAGCGCATTGGAAGTTATGATGTGATCTTGACCGTCGTCTCGATTTAATTGCCTTGATTTACGAGAAAAAGTTTTTGAAATATATCCGTTGGATTGGTATACCAACAGATATATTTGGGGACAATTGTTATGGGCCATTTTCTGAGCTATATATATATCCTGACTAATATCTTGCTTTTGACTGTTTGTTTGTGATCAGGATACTGAATCGGGATAATGGTAGCATCCCGGGCGATATCCTGGTGTTAACTTAATAATTCACGTGCAGGTAAGAGGCTACAAGTCACTAACGGTCAGATGGACTTCTTCTCCTCAAGACTCGGGCGTATCTGTTATGTGAGAGACGTTGAGCCCGAAAGACCAGGTCTACAACGTTCGAGTGGGGAATATTCGCCGGATCCCGGTTATTTAGGATAGTTTGTTGCATTTCTTTTACTATAAATAGATGGGGGCGGATCAGATTAAGGCACGCAATCTTTCACACACACTCTCGAACACTTTTGCTCTCTAGCTCACTGCAAACACCATACACAAACACTTGTATTCGAATTACCTTGTAAACACTTAGTTGATCCGCACCACATCCTGCACTGTATCCTGACGTTTGAAGTAATAGAAGAATAAGGCAGCTGCGATTGTCAGCTCCCCAGGTTTTGTGCCGGCGATCTAGATTGAACAAGGGCTTTCCTCGTACATCACGTGTCAACCTTTACTTTTTTGCTCATTGTTTGATCATAGATACAGCTCTATATCATGAGCCGTATCCTGAAACTGTTTTTGTAATTAACTTGGCTAACATATTTTTCACACATATTTCTAGCACACTACCTCACTTAACTAATTTGATCACTTAATTACTTCGGTAATTTTTGACCAAAACAATGAACATACGGAAATAAAACCAACTTAATGTTCTGCCTGAATTTTGGCTTCGCTTTGGCTTTGACCAAAATTCAAGCATTATGAACGAATAAATAATACATCGGCTTAATGTCCAACATTAATTTTGGCTTCGTTTTGGCTTTGACCAAATTTCACATATTATGAACACACATAAATAAAGATCGTCTCAATGTTCTACATGAACTTTGGCTTTGCTTTGGCTTTGACCAAAATTCCTGTATCATGAACATATGTAATAGATTGACTTAATGCTCTACATGAACTTTGGCTTCGCTTTGTCTTTGACCAAAGTTCACGTGTTATGAACATAAATGAATAAAAGAGTACGACACATAAATATAACATAGCACATTTGGGCCAGAAATGAAAAATTTATGTAAATTAGCCTAATAATTCATTATGTGTGTCGTCAAATAATTAGTCGTTACGTTCATTGTCATACACATTATTATATAAAATAGTATCATTTAAATTTAAATTTGAATTTCAATGTCAAGCCAAAAGAATGCAACATTTGATTAATCATCTAATTATACATTGAAATTTACAATTATATAATTTTATGTCAAAAACTTGGTTTTAAGACATAAATAAAAGATCAATTTCGCTTAGTAAGAGGAATCCAAAACATAATAGAATCCTACATTCAAGCTTGGATAAAAATTAATTTCACTTAAGAATTTCTTACATGATCTTCCAAGTATTTTAATAGTACATCAAAACAAAGTATCTGTAAGGATTTTGATATAATTTATGTTAGTGGATTCTAACCAAACTTGAATATTTGCATAAATATAAATCCAATAACAATTTGTATCCATGAGATGGTTATCATAAAAATCTAATTTAGATACACCAAAAGATGTGACAATCGATTATCCACCTCTTTAAAATAATATATGACACTAGCAAATAAATTCCTTTCTCCATAAGATGGATATACTTTTGTGTTTGCTTAAATATGATATTATAGAAAAGGAAGATTTTGGCAGTGACTCTTGAGTAGTATTTCAAAAACGGAGGTGACATGATCGGTGTATCAAAACTTTTGGAACCATCCAAGAGAAACATCAGTTTTAGATTTCAAGTTCCATTCAATCGATTGATCGATGAATCGCAAATCAATAAATCGATAGAATGAGAACACAACTTATTTATTTACTTAATTAATTGATATAATCAACATCGCTCTGATACCACATGTTAATTATATCTTTAAACATGGGTTAAAATCATAGAACCCTAATCATGTTTATTCAAGCAATAACATAAAGCGTGAATGTAAAATTAGAGATACTTACTTACTGGAATTATAATCTTATATGATGATGATAAAGCCATAGTGATTCCCGTTATGATGCCTTAATCTTGATGGGGTGATCAGAGAAAGTGTATATCCGGTGTTCTTTAAAAGAGTTCTTTGTATAACTATTTATAAACCATGACTGTCACTAATGATCCATAATTATGATCATAAATTATGGTTGGTTTATAACTCTTGGTATTCTCTCTATTAAAGGCATCTAAAGGGAAATCGTAAAGTCCCTTTAACTTATAACAATTACTTCCATCAAGTAAATGTTAGGAACTTATAGTTGTGTCATATTGGCAATGTTACTCAAATGATCCGTTAGGCCACATGAACGGGTTATTTCTAACATTATAGTCCCTACGTGGACATGTTTATCTTTAAGTCCCTGCGTGGACTTGTATTTCTTTTAGTCCTCGTGTGGACAACTTAGTTATTGTATTTCAAGTCTTGTTTAAGGCACTATTGTAATTTCCTATTGTTTAATGGAAAGTTTTGGAACTATTATATATATATATAGGGGAAGGTTCAAATGAAAACCACTAGTTATTGTGAAAACTCGAAAACTAATTAAAAAAGCCAAAAAAACATACCAATTTTTTTTTTTTTTTTTTTGCATACCAATTTTCGCAATTTTTTGTATATAAAAAAAAATTCAAAAAACTAAAATAAAAAATTTTGTAGTGCACATGTGTATTATTACACATGTGTACTACAAAAAAAAGTTTTTTTAAAGTATTTTTTTATATATAAAAAATAGCGATTTTTTATTAAAAAAAATTGTAAAAAAAAGTGGTGTGTTTTTTAGGTTTTTTAGTTAGTTTTCGAGTTTTCACAATAAAAGTGGTTTTCATTTGAACCTTCCCTCTATATATATATGTAGGGAAAGGTTCATTTAAGCAGAAAATTTAGTTGAGAAGAAAAAGAACAAAGGGTAATTTTGTAAATATTAAATAGTTTTTTAACTTATCTCATCTATTATCATTTTTGACTAATTAATTAGTCATAAAGACTATTATCATGCACACTAATTTTTTTTGCCTGCACACATCAAAAGTTATCCTACATATTTCGAAATTCATCCTACACGTTGAAATTTATCTTACACAACCCGTAATTTATCCTACACAACTTGTAATTTATCCAACACTTTAAATTATTTTATTTTATTTTTTTGAAAAAATATATATTTTGAAGATAAGTTACAAAAAAATTAATGTATTAGCTATTAAAGAAGAAGACTACAAATTAATGACCTATGTAGATTTACCAATGTACCCTTATAGTAGTATTAAATATTTATATTAAATAAAGTAAAATAAAGCATTCTTATTGGTGAAATTTGTTCTTTTTTCTTCTTATAAAAAATTTCTTCTCATTTGAACTCTCCACTATATATATATATATATATATATATATATAGGGGAAGGTTCAAATGAAAACCACTTTTTATTTTGAAAACTCGAAAACTAATTAAAAAAAGCCAAAAAAACATACAGAATTTTTTTTTTTTTTTTGCAAACCAAAATTCGCAGGTTTTTTTATATAAAAAAATTTCAAAAAAATTTTTTTTTTGTGTAGTGCACATGTGTAATACTACACATGTGTATGTGTACTACACATGTGTATTATTACACATGTGCACTACACAAAAAAAATTTTTTTTTTTTTGAAAAAAAGTTTTTTTATATATAAAAACCAGCGATTTTTATAAAAAAATTGAAAAAAAAAATTGTTTGTTTTTTAGGCTTTTTTTAATTAGTTTTCGAGTTTTCACAATAAAAGTGGTTTTCATTTGAACCATCCCCTATATATATATATATATATATATATATATATATATATATATATATATATATATATATATATATATATATATATATATATATATATAATTAGGTTCAAACGTGAACAAAATCCCAAGAGTGAACTGCGTGAACTGATCT
The DNA here is from genome assembly GCF_002127325.2 of Helianthus annuus. Classification (NCBI taxonomy): domain Eukaryota; kingdom Viridiplantae; phylum Streptophyta; class Magnoliopsida; order Asterales; family Asteraceae; genus Helianthus; species Helianthus annuus. Next base: position 23,679,731 of record NC_035448.2, read on the forward strand.
GGGCCCTTGATTTTTATGATCTTGAGATTAAAGTGAGTGGCATGATGGTAATTATTGGTTATTTTTTTCCATTTAATTAAATACAAAAAGGGTATATGTGTAATTTCAGTCTTAAATTGATTGCATAAATCTCTCACAAATCAAGTAATCAATTATCCTCTTAAATTGATTTAATAAATCTCTCACAAATCAAATCAAGGATTAGGAAAGATGTAACTTAATTCAATTATTAAAATCAAGGATGTACACATGTGTATCTGATTTTGCCCTCTTTTTAATGCGATGTACACATGTGTATATCGTCTGTTTTTGTGATATCTCAGAATTTTTTTTGTATTGAATGTTGATGTACACCTGTGAATTACTGTACACATATGTACGATGCTGAGTACACAAGTTTACTGTTCTATTTATATCCAAGTACACATGTGTATACCGTTGAAATATGAAGGTTACGTGGATCTTAAAATTCAAAATTTGAATTCTGGTGATGAAATCTGAAATAAAAATTAAAATTGAAATCTGGTGCTTTGTTGTGTATTTTTTATAATTATCTTATTAATAAATAAACAAAATGTGGATAAGGAATTTAAATTAGGAAAGATGTAACTTAATTCAATTATTAAATAATGATTTAAATCTAATTTTTTATATAATTACAATCCTACCCTTAACAACTAAAAAGGAAATCAAGGGTCCATATCTGTTCACGCAGTTCACTCTTGGGAGGTTGTTCACGCTGGAACCCTACCATATATATATATATATGTATATATATATATATATTCATTACATCTTTTGTTCAAGCGGATCGTCTCAATTTTTATTCGAACTTTATCGATCCGCTAAATAATTCCAAAAGATCTTTTTAATGGTTTACCCCTGCCAAGTGGCAAGTCCACATTAAGTGACCGAAACTTTTGGTAGTTAAGGATGCCTATCACTTTTACCATAATAGTTAGGGATGATTATACCTTCTATCCAGAGGTGGTGAACTATGTTCAAGCCTCCAAGCCTTTATGGTCAATGCGACCATGGCTATATTGTTTAACCATTTTAAGACAAATATTCTATGTTAACATTCACGTAATGTTAACACTCCTTGCAGTGTGACTTGAGGAACCACACTAGCCATCAAGGTATTTGGATTTCATCCAAGTCTTATAGTTTATACGGTCAATGCAATCATGACTAATATCATCAGTGCGATGATTATTATTTTAAACATCCATTTGTGATGTTAATTAATTTGCCTGCAGGCCAAAATATATCGTCTTTCATGACGATTACATATATACACAAAATATGTGCGTGTGTGCAGCACCATTCATTAAATTAGGGTGTTTATTCAATTGTGTTTATTCCTAGTTTTTTTTGTATGAAAGATGTGTATGGAACTGTGTTTAATTGTTGCAACTACAGGTGTTGTGTATTGTATGCATTTTTTTGTTACAATTGGTAAAAACCTACTATCAATAGTCACATGATGTAAAAATCTGTTGTATGCAATTTATTTGGTAAAAACTTGCTTTCATGTTTGGTGTATACAATTTATTTGTTAAAAACTTGTTGTTAATTGCTTACATAATGTGATCAAAACTTGCACAAAATAAAGTTTAAAAATTACTCAAAATATCCAAAAGTGAAACAACCAAATGACATTTACAAACTGTCCAATTACATACCATGGGTGAGGTTCCTCTACAAAGTGTGTTTTTTTTACAAAGTATAGGAAGTATTTTGAGCCATTTGATGTGTTTGATCAGTGGTTGAGATTAGTTGGGTGACATTTTTGTAATATTTGTGTTTTAGTTATTGATTCATTTAATGGGCGAGGGGCATTGTAGTCATTAATCGTGTTTTAAATAAAGAAACTATCATCAGTGTCACACCCCGACCACGTAAAACAACAAAACATGGCTGAAACGTCGGGGAGTGTTGTAACAGAATTATCGTTTCATAACCATGGGTACAAAAAGAGTTTCGTTTTATTGATAAAATTAAACATTAACATTGTCTTAACACATAATAAACAAGTTACATATTGTCTATCACAGTTATTATGTCACTAAGGCCTTGTCCAGATCCTATGTGACGCATGCATCCTAGAATCAATCAAGCAACAACATCTGAAACATATGTAAAAACAAAGTCAGCAAAGAAATGCTGGCGAGTACATAGGTTTTATAAGAGTATCAGAATCATGGCTTCGTTTACATGTTGCAGTACTTTATTAGGCTACAAGAGTCAAAATACAAACCTCGTTTTGAAAAGTGTATGGCAACATAGTTAACCAACTCAAATCAAGTTGATTATAGTTTATAAAATCTCGTAGCCATGATTTTTAACCCCAAAAACATTTTGTTTTAGAAAAGCATCTTGTAAAACATCTCGTAAAAACTCATTAATAAAACTCGTTTGGTTTATATCTTTTAGAAAAACATCGTTGTGTGACATCGTTTCAAAATCGTTTACCTAAGTGAACTTAATAACGCCACAATATGTAATATGATGAAAACACTTATATATAGGAAGTACCAGCGGCGTATCCACCATGCTTTCATCACATTACACCCGTCCCGTTATCTAAACACTAACCAAAAACCAATCGTTTACCCAAATTGTTTAACTCGTTAAAATCGTTTTCCAAATCGTTTCCAAATCGTTTACTCGTTTAAATCATCCTCGTTTTAATTGTGAAAACTTATTTATGGTCGTCTCGCTAATAACATTCAAACCTTCGTGACTCGACTACCTCGTTTCTCGCTTCTCGCATTAACAAACCACCAAAGGGTAAGTTAACAATTACAGATTCAGTCGCTACCCACAACCCCCACACATAACCATGGGTGCAGTACGATAACGGGATTTGTCAGATCCTATGGTACCATAACCTAATACTGGTCGGCTTGATCAATGCTAATGAATGTCATTTGTTATGTAACTACAACCAACAAGTTTGTTCACTTTATTGAAATCGTTATTAGTTTTGTATAAACCATCTTAATTGTTTTTGAAAAAACATCGTTTAATCCTTGAAATCATTTTGTACATATGAATCACCCCAAAACAATTGAAAACAGTAAAATAGGGGAACTATGTACTCACATGTAGTGCAAAGTATCCTCAATCAAAGAATTTCAACAGACTCAAGTAAACCAGAGAAATCAAGCAGCACCTAGTAATCGAATCGCTAGTCAAAGACGCCTAAATCGGACGATCGGATAGAATGAAGTCTTGTAAACCAAATGAGTGTTGGAACTCATGTGATATGGTTTAACAAATCCTAACTCCTAAATTTAAACCTAACCTAAGTGCTTTCGACCCATTGCGACCCATTAAGGTAGCTTACGCTACTTTAACGCGTCGTGCGCGCAAATGCGCGTTCGAGACGTCTAACTAGTCCTATGACAAATATTATATGCCAAAACATGTTTAAATATGTTACATAATCAGTTACGTGACAAAAATTTAGGTTACATATGCTTAATTACCAATTATGTATGAAAAGGGAATTTTGGTAATTTACCTAAGGCATATAAACTACTTATCATACAACTACTTAAACTTAAGTGACCATAAGGTATAACCTCAGAAGGTTATTCCCTATACAACTATGGTCACTAAACATGTTTGGTCGGATCCTAATGATCGACTAAACGGGTCGTGTTCGAAAGTCTAAGCGGGTGTTTAGTCCGCTTGACTTACGACTCTACACAAGCACTAATCTAAAAAGTAACGAGCTAAACATGCTAAAACATGTTTAGTTAAGTTGGAAAACAGGTTTGGTATCAAAACAAACGGTTTTGATACCTAAAAGTAGCTTGGTTACAAAATACGCGAGAATACGCATTCTGGCCGAAGCTACGACTCGTCACTGAGCCTAGATAACGTGGTAATCAGTAGGTATAGTCACTAGGGACTATAACCATCGTGATTACGCTCACGTTATGAAGTTCAAACGAACTTCGCATTGACCATAAACCGGTTAATGCAGAAAGTCAAACGCAGTTTGACTTTAACGATAAAAACGAATGAAAAGAATGAAAGAATACTTACAAAAGGTCCCCGCAAGCTTTGATTTTCCAAGTATTCTCAGGTATGAAGTGGTTAGCACTTCAACTTAGAGAAATCTCAGAAAAATCAAGTGGGTTTTGCAAGAAATGGTGGGGGGTATTTATAGGAAATCTAGAACCGTTAGAATCGTTTATCGGGAAACGAGCTTCGATCTAGACCCTCCACTTGCGCCCATGGTATTGCTAAACAATGGGGCACAAGAAAACCGTCAAATTTAGCCCATGGTATTGCAAAAATTGCATTAAAACCCGTGAATTCGACCCAGATTGCTGAAACTGGACATTCTGTCTGACAAGGCCACGCGGCCCGTGTAAGATACAAGCCCATCTTATGCGGCCCGTGTAAGAATCTTTGGCAGAATGTCAAAACAGGTCCCTGTACTTCAGAATCTTGGATTTCGGCTCATTTTTTGGCACGTTTAAGCCCCGTTAACCTCATTTCAAGGCTCTAAAATGAAGTTAAAGTATAGGGAACTCAAAACATGCTCAAAAATATCTCGGATGTCGGTTCGTTTGGTCATACGGTTGCGTTGTTCGGTTAATTACGACGGAAGTCGTAACGAACGCAAAAACGATCCAAATTAAGCGACGAATGGAATTTTATCATGCCAAACACTAAAATAAAATATTTTAATGCTTACATAAATTTTTGGATGTCCGGATATATTCAGAACGTAAGATATGCGCGAAAATGCAAACTTATGCACTTTTTGACGCTTTTAGTCCCTATTGATCAATAAAGTTGATTTTAGCATACCGAACCTCTCCTGGCAAAAAAAAACTTGATGTGTGCTAAACAGACTATAAAAACTAACTAAATTAGACTCTGTAAGCTAGACACGACAAAGCTTTAAATTCTAGACTCGACCTAAACCACACAATCGGCAAGTGTACCGATCAATGTAGTATAACCTAGGAAGTCCGGATATCGAACCACAGGACTCTATGTATCACGCAAATTAGACTCTAACAGACACTGACAGACACGACATAACTTTTTTAATTGTTTGGGGGGGGTTACGGAAAATCTAGGAAATCTAAATTAAACTACTAACTTAAACTAGAATTGAACTAATACGAAATAAGACTGAGGACTTTCCTTATATGAGAACGAGACCACCTAGACAAGACTCCCGGATCGTTTTTAAGAGATTACCAATTAAATTAACTGCATGAATTATGGAACCGGGATCATATGATACTAAACCTATTAAGAACCAACTAAGCCCCTCGACCCTTCTCAAGGAGAAACCTGTGGAACTACCTAGGCTGTTAATCCTACCGGTTATTAGACTTCTTCCCAGTTGTCTAATTATTGTGTAAGTACCCTAATGTTGACCTACTCTTTCCCAATCATAGATCTAGGGTAGTTTGGAATAATTAATTTGACTTGATAGACTAATAAAACCGACAGGTAAACCAAGACATGACCTTTCCCAAGGACTATCTAAAGCAATTCGCCGGGTAAGACCTACCAATAGCCCCTCACTTCCCAGGTATTAGGACTAGTAGAACACTAAGACTTAGCAAATTATTACCATTTACTTCTAGAGATTACCGGCCGATTCTCCCTAAAGAGCTAAGGTTTTCTTACGTGATATAGACACTCACCAAAATCCTAAACCCTGATATGACTCTATGTTGTGATATAGACGGTCACTAAGAATCATATGAAGCAAATAATAACATAAACCGAATCAAAGCACGCATATACATCAAACCATTAAACCAAACCGTTTACTAAATACAATTAATCCATAAAAATCATGCAATTAATAAAACCGGTAAAATCTTTACATCAATCCATTCATCAAGTCTAGGTGGCTTAAATGTTTAGCCAAGCATACTAAAACGTGAAAACAAAACAAAGATGTCTAACAACGAATTCATCATAACAAGTTTCAAAGAAAGAAATCGACAAAACAAGGGATTAGAAAACCAGATAGATCCTTCGATTCTTCGCCCTTGACTCGTACCAATGATTCCAAAGCCCTGAGATCTCCGATTGTGCGCCAAGAATGCTCCAAGATTGCCCAAGATGTCTCCAATTCGTAATTAGGGTTATGGTTAAGTTTCTTGGGAATAATCCCTCAAAACCCTAGCTGCCAAACATTTTCTTTGAATTTTGACCCTAGGCATGACGCGAAGGGGGGGTGGCGTCACGCGGCGCCTCCAAGACTGATTTTATTATTATTTTATTATTTCCAGCTCTCCAGTTTGCGTACGAATCCCGTTTTTCTTCCAAACTGCTCGTTTTGACTCGTTTTTCATCACTTTAAGCTACGGGACCTGAAATCAAAGCTTAACGTCAGCAGTATCGAAATTCTAACCTAAACTAGACTCAAAATAACCGAAAACTGACCAAAATATACACTATAAACATATGTACTTTGCAGTACATCAAACATCCCCACACTTACTCGAAAAAGAATTATGCAACGGAACCATAGACAAATAATCACTCGGGTCGAAAATTATAGGTAGTTAATTAAAAACCAAGGCTTGCGTTAGCTGCGATTGCGAATATACTTGTCCACTTTAAACCCGAACCCAATCCTAAGCCCTTATCATGTGATTTTAATTTAAGTGCGGTCAATCCACCTAGGGTCTCACACTAGAATCAACAGTCCACCTACTCCCGCCTCAAGCTTATAGGACTAAAGGAATGATCACTTGACCAATTCCCAACCGTCTTATATCAAAACCAAGAGAGTTCACAATCAGATTTTTTTTTAGTCATTCGTGAGTCTAGACGATGCTTTCCCTAACCAAGAGGCAATCCGGCTGTAGAGTCGCTATCCCCAACCACTGATTACTTAGGTTTCGGTACTTTTTTACTTTTTCTTTGCACGGTCGATTTCACACACCCTAGCGGTAATCTTGCTGTAGAGTCGCTATCCCCAGCTCAGACTACATAGGAATGCATAAAAAAAAAAGTTTACTTTCATTTAGTTTCTAGCTCACTTTTTATTCCATTTTTTTCATGATCACAAACTCTAACGGTTTTAACTTATAACGGTGCCCCTTATACTCTTATTGGCAGTTTTAGTTTCCCATATCTCCCAGGCGAAAACCCACTAGCAGACCGACAATTAAGGTATATTAGCTCAAAGGGACTTAAAACCAAACCCGGGCCTATCCACATATCCCTAACTAGACGCAAGCTCAATTTATTATAATCTCATATTATTATTATTCGGACCCAAGCAAAAAATTCATCTTTTTTTATCATTTTACGTTTTAATTGCAAACTTCCTTTTTTATTCGAAAGACATTTTCTGATTTTTCAATTTTTTTTGGATTTTTTCAATTTTTTTATTTTTTTGTATTTTTAATATTTTAGACTCGATTATTTACATGTATCCCATCCCCACACTTAGAGATTGCATTGTACCTAATGCAAGAACAAAAATACGACTCGACAACTACCTAAAAATAAAAACTACCAACGAAATAAATAAAAATATACAACGACAACAAAAAGGAAAACGACTTAACTGAATATGTGAGACTGTCAAAGTGCCAGTCGTTTCCACATAAACGCCCTTCAATACCGAACGTGCTCAGCAAACAATACCAAAAACTCTCTCTCACACGAACGGAAAGCGGCTCCAATCATCAACCTAAAGCAAACATACCATACCAAACAACTACCAAACGTTCAACGTATCATCATCCGAAGTTCAAATGAAAAATAAAAACATATGTCTTACTAGTACAACCAAATCGAACTACCAAAACAGCATAAAAATAAAATAAACATGAAAGGATATATGCTACTTCAGTCCGTCTGCCTCACTCCTCATCTGACTCCTCCATCTGCTGCACTCCCGAGCCTCCAGTCTGCTGCCATCCGTGACTATAACCACTCTGTCCTCCCCACTGTTTGTACCCCGGGTACTGTCCGTAGACGTACGGGGTCTGCTGCTCTCCTCCATACTGTGGTGGAGGAAGTAACCCGACAAAAGGTGGACGAACATCTAAGTGCATACCTGACATCATATATCTGAGCATGTCGTCCTGGCGATGGTGGCTCTGCATCGTCCGCTGGTGATCAACTCTCATCCTGTTTTCTAGTTGATCAAATCGCTGCTGGGTCATGTCATATGCAGCTTCAGGAGTGAACGGGTCAGGTCGTGGCTGTCTGATTGGTTGCTGTGGAGCTGGGACCTCACGTCTCTGTCTAGGTACCGGCTGTCGTGCCGGAGGAGCGCCCACTTCATAATTCCATTCCGGCGGATCCGAGGATGTTAGAACACCAGCTAGCTGTAAATTCTCAACATTCCAATAAACCTTTGGAAAACTCTCATGCATCTGCTCAAGCTTATATTTTGTGAGAGCCCGTACATTCCTTGCCAACCTAGCTATGTAAGGCCCAAGATCCATTGCAGCCCGTTTTCCTCCCCTACGAGGTCGATTGCACGACCATGCGAAGAAACTTGCCAAGTTCCAATTCCTTTTTTTCCACCATACACATCAACGCAAAAATATCCAACCAATTGGCCTTATTCTCACCCGACTTTCTCGCCACAACCATAGTTGCCAATGCCTTCAGAATATACCTATATATCGTATCACAAACCGATGTGATATGGTTCGTTTGGGCGAACGGTTGGGTCGCAATTGTGTCCCAAAATCTTTCCAAATCCGCCGGATCCAAACATTTCGGCCGAGGATGATTGTACACACCCCTTAACCCATTAACAAACTCATCTGTCTGCACCTCCTCCTGCGTATAAAAACCCAAAGCCACGCCAAACTGAGCAATACTCATCTCATATAAATTACTGCCCAATGAGAATAACACCGCGTTTTTCTCCGCGAAAGTACCCTGTTTATGATGGAAGGTACAATGGAACTCAAGTGTAAGTTCAGTATACTGCGACCAATCACAATCCATTGCCGCTCTCAGTCTTGGCCCCAACAACTCCGCCACCCGGTCACTCGTTCCCATACTTTGTAACCACTCCCAATCAATCGTACGGTGCTCCAACATTTGAGTCACCACATACTTCTTTAGTTTCACCCTCTCATCACTGTCTTTTTCAAAATCTAAGACCGGGTGATCAACTATCCTCTCGACTCGGGAATACACTCTCCTATCGTTCCCACGATACTTGATCTTCCTTTTTCTTGGGTTTGACGATGAACCTTCACCCGACATGTTTCTGCAAAACAAGAAAAATTTGACAAGAAAAACAATGCAGACTGTTAGTAATCACAAACTATTTTTGGTGTTTTTAAATTTTTTTATTTTTTTTTATTTTTTATTTTTTTTTACGGTAAAACTAGAATAGCCGTATAGCATTTCATTCGCGGCTAATCTCGAAAACATGGGTTACCGTTTACAAAAGCTTAAGTTACACATCATTCTACCCGAATGGAGATTGAGAACGGGCAAAATGTTGTGAACTTGTACTTGCATATAAGTAAACCCGACACTAGACTCAAAGTACTACTCTAAGAAACCACTAGACTCACTAACTCGAACGACCTAAGACTCAATGTACACTATCTCCTCCCGGCACGTTAATTGTCCTCAATTAAGCATAAGTGCCTAAATATCCCCACACATGAGGCTAACTAAGTGAGAGTTTGAACCTTGTAAAACGTAGGTGGACGTCTTGTGCAACAAAAGCCGTTTAGAAAACTAGTTGGATTTGCAAAAATCAGCTCAAAACCTATTTCTTTTAGCAAAACTTCTTAGTGTTAGCCAAAGAACCCTTGTGGTTCAAACATGTTGCTTAGATGTCTACCCGTAACTCACAAGTTTCAAACAACCCCAAGTGAACCAACCCAAACCATCCGCAAACCTCATTCTATGTAAACATCCCAAACAAGACCACCCGCATACCACTAGCATCATCAATGGCTCAAAAACCGCAACTTTAACAAACTACCTAAACCCTAGACCTAAAACATGACTGACCCGACACTACAAATAAGCAATAAAGGTACGTACTAGTGAGAAATCGCAGAAAACATACCTTGGAGTCGGATTTAGCAAGAAAAATTAGACCTTGAACTTGTGGTGCACAAACTTGTCCAAAAACGCGAAGATTTATCGCGAAATCGGGAGAAATTTATGGTGGGTATTGTGGGGAATGTGATTGTGGTGATTTAGGAAGAAGAATGGAGTGATTTGGTGGAGAAATGAGTGAGATATGGTGATTTTGGTGTAATTCGCGACTAGGGTTTTGTAAGGATGAAAGGTATTGAGTTATGCAGCGACAGGTTCAAGAAAACAACTTAATTCGGTTCACAAGGGCCTCGCGTGACGCCAGGGGGTCAGGGGGGCCTCGCGTTACGCGGCGGGTCAAAAAAACAATTAATTTTGGACTGTTCACCTTCGCGCGACGCTAAGGCCCCTGGCGTCACGCCAAGGGTCGTTTTTCACAGAATGTGGCGTAAAAAAGTTGTGTTCATGCCTTAGAAAAATTTTCAAAACTTTACCCAACCATCCAAAACCCATAAAATTTTTTCTAAGTGTCAAAGAGACATACCTGGGACCTCTTTTTTCATGCTTTTTCCGTTCCATAGCGGTGATGAAACCTGCGAAATTCTCAGCGACACAAAACAAACACCGAAAAACTACGAAAATACTCATTAGAACACGAAAATACTCAAACGATGACTCTTATACAAACAATACAAAATGTACACTTGGGCTTTCACCCAAAACACTAATTGGCGGCTTTAGGTGGGATTTCGAGAAGAATTTCCTCCCGCTCATCCTCATTTATTGCTCCTCCAACGTACTGTTTCAGCCGATGGCCATTCACCGTCCAAGTACGGCCATCCTTCTCATCCATGATTTCCACCGCTCCATACGGAAACACATAGTGAACCATAAAAGGTCCCGACCACTTCGATTTCAACTTACCTGCAAAGAGCTTCAATCTTGAGTTGTACAGAAGCACTCTGTCGCCTTTGCTAAACTCCTTCACTTTCCTCAACCTTCTATCATGTAACAACTTCGTTCTCTCCTTGATTCCCTATGATCGAGCATACGCTATATCCCTAAGCTCCTCAAGCTCATGAATTTGAAAGAAACGCTTCCTAGCGGCTTCGGTCATGTCTAAATTAACAGTTTTTAATGCCCAAAGCGCTCTATGCTCTAACTCTACGGGAAGATGACAAGCCTTTCCATAGACGATCATAAAAGGTGTGGTTCCTAAAGGTGTCTTGTAGGCGGTTCTAAATGCCCACAATGCATCGTCTAGCTTGTCCGACCAATCTTTCCTATTTTTACCCACCGTTTTCTCTAAGATTCATTTAATACCGCGATTTGCATTCTCCACTTGTCCACTTGTTTGTGGATGATATGCGGTAGACAAACGATGAGTGACACCATAGCGTGCAAGCAACTTCTCCATCAAAGCATTGCAAAAGTGAGTGCCACGGTCACTAATTAAGGCTTTAGGAGTACCGAAGCGGGAAAAGAGCTTTTTGAGAAATTTCAACACTACTCGGGCTTCGTTTGTGGGAAGAGCTTGGGCCTCAACCCATTTAGACACGTAGTCAATCGCCACGAGTATATAACGGTTTCCTTTAGAGGTTGGGAAAGGTCCCATGAAGTCGATGCCCCAAATGTCAAAAACCTCTACTACTTGGATGGGGTTTTGAGGCATTTCATCTTTGGCGGAAATATTGCCGGTTCGTTGACATGCATCACACATCTTCACGAACTCCTCGGCATCTCTAAGAACGGTGGGCCAATAGAAACCACAATCGAATACCTTTTGAGCGGTGGAGTGTGCACCATGGTGTCCTCCCGTGAGGCCCTCATGCACATGTTTTATGATGTTCCACCCCTCCTCTCTCGACACACAACGTCTAAGAACTCTATCTCCTCCTATCCTAAAGAGAAAAGGATCGTCCCACACATACTTCCTCGCCTCACAAATTAAACGCTTCTTTTGTTGTGTGGACATCCCTTTCATAACAGTGCCACTAGAGAGGTAATTCGCTAAGTCACAAAACCATGGTAATCCTTCTTTCTCGGCCTCAACAAACTCTATAGACTCGTGAGGGAACGTGCCTCCAATCTCCTCTTCACGAATCTCTTCTCTCTTGGGATCCTCTAGACGCGATAAATGATCGGCTGCCACATTCTCAGCCCCTCTCTTGTCCCTAATCTCAATATCGAACTCGCTAAGCAAAAGAATCCACTGAATGAGTCGGGGTTTAGCGTCTTTCTTTTGAAAAAGAAAACGTAATGCGGAATGGTCGGTGAAAACAATTGTCTTGGATAAAACGAGGTACGAGCGGAACTTATCGAAAGCGAAAACTACGGCTAAAAGCTCTTTCTCCGTGGTAGTGTAGTTTTCTTGAGCATCATTGAGCGTCTTGCTCGCGTAGTAAATGGGGTGAAAGTGCTTATCCTTTCTTTGTCCTAATACCGCTCCAACGGCATAGTCACTCGCATCGCACATTAGCTCAAATGGCAAGCTCCAGTCAGGCGAGATAAGAATAGGTGCACTAACCAACTGTTCCTTCAAGAAGTTGAAGGCTTTTAAACACTCCTCGTCGAAGACGAATGGAACATCCTTTTCTAGCAAACGGGTCATGGGGCGGGTGATTTTTGAAAAATCCCTAATGAAGCGCTATAGAAACCCGCATGCCCTAGAAAACTCCTAATCAACTTAACACTCGTGGGTGGAGGTAACCTACTAATGGTGTCTATTTTTGCACAATCTACCTCAATACCCTCTCTCGATATCTTATGCCCTAACACTATACCTTCCGTCACCATGAAGTGACACTTCTCCCAATTTAGCATAAGCTTCGTCTCTACACACCGCTTCAACATCCTCTCCAAATTCTTCAAAACACCTCGAAAGAATCACCATAAACTGAAAAATCATCCATGAAAACCTCCATGGAAGTCTCTATCATATCCTGAAATATGGCGACCATGCAACGCTGAAAAGTAGCTAGAGCGTTACATAACCCGAATGGCATGCGTCGGTACGCATAGGTGCCATAGGGGCATGTGAAGGTGGTCTTATCCTGATCCTCCGGTGCGATGGGGATCTAGAAGTAACCGGAAAAGCCGTCTAGAAAACAATAAAATTGTTGACCGGCGAGACGCTCCAACATTTGATCTATGAAAGGCAATGGGAAGTGGTCTTTACGGGTGGCATCATTCAACTTTCGGTAGTCGATGCACACACGCCACCCCGTGACCGTGCGAGAAGGGATAAGCTCGTTCTTTTCGTTCATGACAACGGTCATCCCCCCTTCTTGGGGACAACCTGAGTGGGACTAACCCAAGGTGAATCAGAAATGGGATATATCATCCCCGCATCAAGGAGTCTAAGAACCTCCTTCTTCACTACCTCTTGCATGTTGGGGTTAAGCCTCCTTTGGGGTTGCACCACCGGTTTATAATCATCCTCCATGAGTATCCGGTGGGTGCAATAGGAAGGGCTTATGCCCTTAATGTCGGACAACCTCCATGCAATGGCCTCTTTGTTGGCCCTCAACACATCTAACAACCTCACTTTCTCACTCTCCTCTAACTCGGATGAAATAATAACGGGTAGCTCAGAACCCTCCCCTAAGAAAGCATACTCTAGATGAGATGGAAGTACCTTAAGTTCTAAGGGTGGGGGTTGGGTGGTGTCATCACTAACCGCTAACACATCGGGGATTAAAGGAATCCCCTCCTCTTCAACTTCACTTACATTCTCCAACTCCTCTTCTACCGTCTCTCCTACCTTCTCTCCTACCACTAGGTCCGCTCCACTAATGTACTCTAAGCAATGGTCGACACACGAGATAAACGAGTTCAAAAAGTAGACGGAATGGCAAGGACCACTATAGTCATCCGAACCACTCGGGTGGTTCATGGAATGATCTATCTCAAAAGTAACTCTCTCCTCACCGACCCTAAGGGTGATCTTACCATCGTAAACGTCTATAAGGGCCTTAGCGGTACGTAAGAAAGGATGACCTAGTATAATGGGAACTCTCTCATCCGCTTCCATATCAAGAATTACGAAATCGGCGGGAAACACGAATTTGTCTACCTTAACTAGCAAGTTCTCAACTATACCCCTAGGGTATTTAACGGACCGATCGGCTAGGGACAATGTCATTCGGGTAGGTGCAAGCTTACCTAGGTCTATCTTCTCATAAAGAGAAAAGGGCATCAAGTTGATGCTAGCACCTAAATCGGCCAAAGCTCTAGTGTTGGTGTTGCTACCGAATAGACAAGGAATGGTAAAAATACCGGGATCGGTAAGCTTTTCGGGAAGCTTATTTAACACCACGGCGGAACATCCCCCATTCAATGGCACGTTAGACAACTCTCCTAACTTCTCTTTGTTCCTAAGGAGATCTTTCAAGAACTTCGCGTACTTAGGCATCGATTGAAGTGCCTCTATAAACGGAAGATTAATCTTCAATTGCTTGAAGATGTCTAGAAATTGTCCGTATTCCCTTGAGTATTTTTGGTTCTTAAGGCGTAAGGGAAACGGAACGTACGCATGGTTCACTAAAGGTGAAGGTCTAACATCTATAGGGGTTTTCTCAACTTTCTTCTCACTTTGAGACTCACCGGGCTGTGCGGTACTTGTTGGGCTTAGCCTCTTTTGCACTTTGCCGGGAGCCTCCATTTCGATCTCCTCATCAATCACATCTCCCTCTTCATCAACTACTCTCTCCTCGACTCTAGGGTTTCCTATGGTCTTGCCACTACGAGTGGTAATGGCTTTAGCATGGGCATTGGGATTGGGTTGGGTGTTACCCGCAAACTGACCGGGTAGCCTCTCCTCTAATTTTCTAGACATATCCCCTACGACTCGTTGAAGGTCTTGGAAGGAGGCTTGGTGGTTCTTAAGCATGAGATCGTGTTCACTAAGGGTCTTTTGAGTGGTTTGGTCCCTAACAATTAGTTGACTCATCATGGACTCCATCCTTTCTAAACTACCCCCTAGATCATAGCTTGAACCTTGACCTGTTTGACCTTGGTTATTTGACCCCCCCATCCTTGACCTGCCCATTGAACCCTTTGTTGAACTGCCCACCTAAACCCCCACCAAAGAGTGAATTTTGGACCCTATTTGGGTTTTGAGCCATTTGAAAGCCAGGGGTTCCATTTGAGCGAAAAGTGTTATGATTAAAGTTATTATTATTATTTCGCCAACCCGACCCAAAATTATTATTACCAAAACCGCTAGATTGACCTCTACCAAACCCTCCTCCTACAAAATCGACCCGCTCCTCACCAACAAGTAATGGACACGCATTCGTATCGTGCTCCACTCGACAAAACTCACATTTGTCTACCTTAGCCTTGATTTCTTTAAGTTCCCTAGACATGTTTTCCAACACAGAGGCTAAACTAGGATCCATTATGACATGGTTCACCCCTCGGGCGGGTGCACTAGTCGTGGTGTTGGAACCACCACTTTGATACCTCTGATCGGATCGTGATTGGGATTGAGACTGAGCAAATGCCTCAAAACGCTCTAGACACTCAGCAACTGTAAGAATACCCATCATATGCCCCCCTGCATTAGTGTCGAACCTATCACGAGTCTCTTGGGTGAGACCGTTATAAAATTTCTCACATAAAGCCCAGTCAGAAAGACCATGCTGGGAGCAACGAGCACACAGGTTTTGGAAACGCTCCCAAGCAAGGTAGTAAGGCTCGTCGGGCTCCATGCAAAAGGAGTGGATTTGGTCTCTAAGGCGTGAGGCTTTAGCGGGCGGGAAATACTTATTCAAAAAGGCTTGACGAAGCCCCGCCCATGTGGTGAAGGTACCAGTTGGTTGAGAGTCCAACCAAGTAGCTGCACGGCCAGCTAGTGAAAACGGGAAAAGCTGTAAGTAGGTGGCATCATTGGGTGCACCGTGAAGGCTAAAGGTAGCTAGTATACGAGAGAAACGGTTGATGTGGGCCGGGGCGTCCTCATCGTCTCGGCCATGGAATTGGATGGTATTGGTGATGGCCTGCATGGCATAAGATGGAATCTGCCATGAGTTTTCATTGACTATGGGTGGAACAGTGATGGGTGAAGCGAGGCCGGTGAAATTTTGGGTGGCTTGCTGATGGACGGTTTGCCTAGGGTTGGCCATTGGTTCTAAGTTTCCTGGATTACTAGAGGTGCTAGAAGTAGGACTATCGGGTGGGGAAACCTTGGGTGAAGTTTTAGGTGAACGGTTTGGCGAAGGTGGTGGTGTAGGAGGTGGGGTGGGTAACGGGGTGGAGTCGAAATTGGGGAAACGAGAGGAGGA
The DNA here is from genome assembly GCF_002127325.2 of Helianthus annuus. NCBI lineage: Eukaryota > Viridiplantae > Streptophyta > Magnoliopsida > Asterales > Asteraceae > Helianthus > Helianthus annuus. The sequence goes on from NC_035448.2 coordinate 23,696,053, forward strand.
TGAAGAAGTAACATGAGGGCCTTGGCCCAATTGAGATGATGACTGCTTGACTGGTGGTGGTGGTCCGTGCGAGCGCAGATGTGGCATCCACTACAAGCAAAAACCTGAACACAAGAAAAACAAACACTAGTTACTAAGACTCAAGATGAAATAAACGACACAAAACAAAATAAACACGTAGCACGTATTTGTCACTGAAATCTATCAAAGCTAATGAACGCGATTGCCAAGAGTCCCCGGCAACGGCGCCAAAAAAACTTGATGTGTGCTAAACAGACTATAAAAACTAACTAAATTAGACTCTCTAAGCTGGACACGACAAAGCTTTAAATTCTAGACTCGACCTAAACCACACAATCGGCAAGTGTACCGATCAATGTAGTATAACCTAGGAAGTCCGGATATCGAACCACGGGACTCTATGTATCACGCAAATTAGACTCTAACAGACACTGACAGACACGACTTAACTTGTTTAATTGTTTTGGGGGGGGGGTTACGGAAAATCTAGGAAATCTAAATTAAACTACTAACTTAAACTAGAATTGATCTAATACGAAATAAGACTGAGGACTTTCCTTATATGAGAACGAGACCACCTAGACAAGACTCCCGGATCGTTTTTAAGAGATTACCAATTAAATTAACTGCATGAATTATGGAACCGGGATCATATGATACTAAACCTATTAAGAACCAACTAAGCCCCTCGACCCTTCTCAAGGAGAAACCTGTGGAACTACCTAGGCTGTTAATCCTACCGGTTATTAGACTTCTTCCCAGTTGTCTAATTATTGTGTAAGTACCCTAATGTTGACCTACTCTTTCCCAATCATAGATCTAGGGTAGTTTGGAATAATTAATTTGACTTGATAGACTAATAAAACCGACAGGTAAACCAAGACATGACCTTTCCCAAGGACTATCTAAAGCAATTCGCCGGGTAAGACCTACCAATAGCCCCTCACTTCCCAGGTATTAGGACTAGTAGAACACTAAGACTTAGCAAATTATTACCATTTACTTCTAGAGATTACCGGCCGATTCTCCCTAAAGAGCTAAGGTTTTCTTACGTGATATAGACACTCACCAAAATCCTAAACCCTGATATGACTCTATGTTGTGATATAGACGGTCACTAAGAATCATATGAAGCAAATAATAACATAAACCGAATCAAAGCACGCATATACATCAAACCATTAACCCAAACCGTTTACTAAATACAATTAATCCATAAAAATCATGCAATTAATAAAACCGGTAAAATCTTTACATCAATCCATTCATCAAGTCTAGGTGGCTTAAATGTTTAGCCAAGCATACTAAAACGTGAAAACAAAACAAAGATGTCTAACAACGAATTCATCATAACAAGTTTCAAAGAAAGAAATCGACAAAACAAGGGATTAGAAAACCAGATAGATCCTTCGATTCTTCGCCCTTGACTCGTACCAATGATTCCAAAGCCTTGAGATCTCCGATTGTGCGCCAAGAATGCTCCAAGATTGCCCAAGATGTCTCCAATTCGTAATTAGGGTTATGGTTAAGTTTCTTGGGAATAATCCCTCAAAACCCTAGCTACCAAACATTTTCTTCGAATTTTGACCCTAGGCGTGACGCGAAGGGGGGGTGGCGTCACGCGGCGCCTCCAAGACTGATTTTATTATTATTTTATTATTTCCAGCTCTCCAGTTCGCGTACGAATCCCGTTTTTCTTCCAAGCTGCTCGTTTTGACTCGTTTTTCATCACTTTAAGCTACGGGACCTGAAATCAAAGCTTAACGTCAGCAGTATCGAAATTCTAACCTAAACTAGACTCAAAATAACCGAAAACTGACCAAAATATACACTATAAACATATGTACTTTGCAGTACATCACTATGTAAAGGTTATTTAGGGTATGTTTAACTTATGATCAAGTTCCGGAATGTTCGTTACTATACAAATCGGTATAGTTTCACAATTTGACACAAATAGTCCCTGAATTCGAACAAACTTGATTTCAACACACCAAACCATCCAAATCTTATTTCTAAGTTATGTGGAGGTTATTTAAGGTATGTTAAGACTATTTCACTATTCCGGAGTGTTTGTTGCATTCAACTGGTTATATTTACGCATTGGTGCGCGTATAACCTTCCAGAAAGCGATTTAGAGCTTGAAATCGGAATCGAATCAAATTGAAAAATCACCAAACACAAATACACACATAATAACACAAAAACACATATAATAACACCAAAGCACATTGTTTTATTAATAATCATCATTGTTTTACATTGAACATTGATTATAGAACACAGTTGTCACAGTCTCCCCTACTTCAGGAAATCTCGTCCTGAAATTTTAACTAGAGGAAACTTGAGAAAACAAATGCGGATATTTCGCCTTCATTTGGTCCTCACATTCCCAAGTAAACTCTGGGCCACATTTGGATTCCCAACGAACTTTGACCAATCAAATCCGTTTGTTCTTCAACTGTTTGAAAGTACGGTCCACAATCTCCACGGGTTTCTCGACAAAGTGCATCGTTTCATCGATTCGGATCTCGTCGAGAGGAATGTGAAGATCAGCATCAGCTAAACACTTTCGCAGATTGGATACGTGAAAAGTCGGATGAATATTTCCAAGCTCTGGAGGTAGCTCTAGTCGATAGGCAACCTTCCCAATTCTTTCCACAATCTTAAATGGTCCCACATATCGAGGTGCAAGTTTTCCTTTCTTTCCAAATCTCACGACTCCTTTCCTAGGTGAAACCTTGAGTAGCACACGATCTCCGACTTGAAATTCTAAGGGCTTGCGTCGCATATCCGCATAACTCCTTTGACGGCTTCGAGCTGTCACAAGATTATCGGGAATTTTCTTGATTTTGTCTATTGTTTCCAGAACGAGCTCAGGTCCAGTAAGCTGAGCTTCACCGGCCTCGTTCCAACAGACAGCTGAACGACATTTTCGACCGTAGAGAGCTTCAAATGGTGCCATATTAATACTAGCATGATGACTATTGTTGTAAGAGAACTCGATCAATGGCAGATGAGAATCCCAATTACCACCAAAGTCTATCACGCATGTTCTAAGCATATCCTCCAAGGTTTGAATCGTTCGCTCAGATTGACCATCTATTTGGGGATGATAAGCAGTGCTTAGATTCAGTTGGGTTCCCAAAGCAGATTGCATGGTCTTCCAGAAATGAGATGAAAACCGAGCATCACGATCAGAAATGATATCCAAGGGAACACAATGTCGTGATACAATCTCATCAACATAAATCTTTGCAAGTTTATCAGCAGATAGATCCTCGTGAATCGGAATAAAATGAGCCGATTTCGTTAATCGATCGATAACAACCCAAATAGCATCATGACCTTTAGACGTACGCGGTAACTTAGTGATGAGGTCCATCGCAATGTTCTCCCACTTCCAAACCGGTATCTTTGGTTGTACAAGCAAACCAGAAGGTCGTTGATGTTCAGCCTTGACTTGGAGACAAGTCAGGCATTTTGATACATACAAGGCCACATCCTTCTTCATACCAGGCCACCAGAACTTAGTACGAAGATCCTTGTACATTTTATCAGCACCAGGATGGATAGAATATCGAGACTTATGAGATTCGTCCATTACCAAGGTGCGAAGATCGTCTTGTTTCGGAATCCACAAACGATCTTTGAAGTAGAGCAAACCATAGTCTTTCCTTTCGAGTTTAAGCTCAAGCTGACGTGGCAATTCCTCACCTATCAAATTTTGTGAAACACAAAATTGTTGAGCTTGAAGAACACGAGTTTGAAGATCAGATAGCGTTTGAACAGAATGAAGCTTGACTCGCTCCTTTCGACTAAGCGCATCGGCTACGACATTTGCCTTACCAGGATGGTAGTGAATCTCGCAATCGTAATCGCTCAAGAGCTCGACCCAATGTCGTTGCCTCATGTTCAGCTCCTTCTGATTAAGAATATGCTGGAGACTTTTGTGGTCTGTGAAAACCACACACTTCGTTCCATAGAGGTAGTGTCTCCAGATTTTAAGCGCGAAAACTACAGCTCCCAACTCAAGATCATGAGTCGTGTAGTTATTCTCGTGAATTTTCAGATGTCTAGATGCATATGCAATAACTTTACCTCGTTGCATGAGGACGCAACCAAGGCCTAAGTTGGACGCATCGCAACAGACAACGAAATCATCGCTTCCCTCGGGTAGAGATAGAACAGGAGCATCACAAAGCTTCTGTTTCAGCGTTTGGAACGCTTCTTCTTGCTTGGGTCCCCACTCAAAGGCTTATTCTTCTGAGTCAAAGCAGTGAGTGGAACCGTAATCTTCGAGAAATTTGAAATGAATCGACGATAATATCCAGCAAGACCAAGAAAAGATCGAATCTCTGTAGGTGTCGTCGGTGTATCCAGTCTTTAATAGCAGCAATCTTGGACGGATCCACATGAATACCCTGCTCATTGACTATATGACCCAAGAATTGAACTTCTTTAAGCCAGAATTCACACTTGGAGAATTTAGCAAAAAGTTGTTCCTTCTTCAGAAGTTCCAATGTTAAGCGAAGGTGTTGCTCGTGCTCGGCTAGAGACTTCGAATAAACAAGAATATCGTCGATGAATACAATAATGAACTTGTCTAAATAAGGCTTGCAAACCCTATTCATTAAGTCCATGAAGATAGCTGGAGCATTCGTCAAACCAAAAGGCATGACACTGAACTCGTAATGGCCATATCTTCTGCGGAAAGCAGTTTTGGGAATATCTTCTTCGAGAACACGAAGTTGATGATACCCAGAACGCAGATCGATCTTGGAAAAGCATGAAGCACCTTGCAGCTGGTCGAAGAGATCATCAATTCGAGGTAGGGGATATCGATTCTTGATGGTAAGCTTATTAAGCTCACGATAATCGATACACATTCGAAAAGATCCATCTTTCTTTTTCACGAAGAGGACAGGAGCTCCCCAGGGTGAAAAGCTCGGTCGGATGAATCCTTTATCAGATAACTCTTGAAGCTGCTTTGATAATTCTTGCATCTCTGACGGTGCAAGACGATAAGGTGCTTTCGCAATCGGGTTGGCATTGGGTACAAGGTCAATATGAAACTCGACTTGACGAACTGGAGGCAAACCAGGCAGTTCATCAGGAAACACCTCTGGATAATTCCGAACAATCGGAATATCCTGAATACTCTTACTCTTGTCCTTCTTCTCGGTGACATGTGCCAGAAAGGCAACATATCCTTTTTGTAAATACCTTTGGGCTTCCATACACGACATAAGCTTCAATCCACCTGAAGGTTTCTCACCACAAACTTCTAAAACATCGCCAGAAGATAAAGGAATACGAACAATCTTATCGAAACAAACCACCTCAGCATGGTGTTTGGTTAACCAATCCATTCCAATGATAATATCGAAGCTCCCTAGTTGCATCGGTGTGAGGTCAATAGGAAAAAGATGGTTATCAAGGTTCAACTGACAATCGCGAATAACAGAATCGAGAACAAGAGGTTTACCAGCAGCAACTTCGACAGATAAGGGTTTCCTCAGTTTAGTTCTAGGTATCACAAGTAGAGGCTCAAAAGATAAAGAAACAAAACTTCTATCGGCTCCAGAATAAAAAAGAATAGATGCAGGTCGATTGTTAACAAGAAACGTACCGTTAACCAGAAAGGTACCATTGACAACGAGGTGGTCAGCTCGAGCCTCACTTGCATTCAGATTGAATGCTCATCTACGAGCGGGATCGACAATTGGAAAAACACAAGAGGTATCGAAAACATCGACAAAACACAAGGGAGGCGATCATTCGTTTGTTACCTCGAACAAACAAACGACACGTAGTGATTAATCAAAGTAAATGGATCAAACTAATGTATCGCTGAAGACATGCTCGCCTATAAGTGAACACTCACCCCAAGAGTTCCCAGGTAAGAGTGACTGGTCCGATTATGTGGATTTGTATGAACACTCTAGCCTTAGACAGAAAACTCGGAGTACAGGCACTCACTCTTCCAGTTTGCACATGTTCACACTATTTAGACCCAAACCTTGACGAGATTTTGAAAACTTAGAGGGTTCAAAACCTTATAACAAAGGGTTCAAAACCTAGTAATCAATCATCCTAGAACGGATGATTAGTTTTCAAAGCGGATTTGAACTTAGCGTTCTTATTGTGGTTATCACCTAAGGATAGGTGACGGTTTTGTTTTAAAATATAAACACAAGTAAACTTGCGTTGGGGTCCTAAAAGTTATAGTCTAGGTCAAAGCATTACTAATAACCTAATTCCCTATAACCATTGGCTCTGATACCAACTTCTTCTATCACACCCCGACCACGTAAAACAACAAAACGTGGCGGAAACGTCGGGGAGTGTTGTAACAGAATTATCGTTTCATAACCATGGATACAAAAAGAGTTTCGTTTTATTGATAAAAATAAACATTAACATTGTCTTAACACATAATAAACAAGTTACATATTGTCTATCACAGTTATTATGTCACTAAGGCCTTGTCCAGATCCTATGTGACGCATGCATCCTAGAATCAATCAAGCAACAACACCTGAAACATATGTAGAAACAAAGTCAGCAAAGAAATGCTGGCGAGTACATAGGTTTTATAAGAGTATCGGAATCATGGCTTCGTTTACATGTTGCAGTACTTTATTAGGCTACAAGAGTCAAAATACAAACCTCGTTTTGAAAAGTGTATTGCAACATAGTTAACCATCTCAAATCAAGTTGATTATAGTTTATAAAATCTCGTAGCCATGATTCTTAACCCCCAAAACATTTTGTTTTAGAAAATCATCTTGTAAAACATCTCGTAAAAACTCGTTAATAAAACTCGTATGGTTTATATCTTTTAGAAAAACATCGTTGTGTGACATCGTTTCAAAATCGTTTACCCAAGTGAACTAAATAACGCCACGGTATGTAATATGATGAAAACACTTATATATAGGAATTACCAGCGGCGTATCCACCATGCTTTCATCACATTACACCCGTCCTGTTATCTAAACACTAACCAAAAACCAATCGTTTACCCAAATTGTTTAACTCGTTAAAATCGTTTTCCAAATCGTTTCCAAATCGTTTCCAAATCGTTTCCAAATCGTTTACTCGTTTAAATCATCCTCGTTTTAATTGTGAAAACTTATTTATGGTCGTCTCGCTAATAACATTCAAACCTTCGTGACTCGACTACCTCGTTTCTCGCTTCTCGCATTAACAAACCACCAAAGGGTAAGTTAACAATTACAGATTCAGTCGCTACCCACAACCCCCACACATAACCATGGGTGCAGTAAGATAACGGGATTTGTCAGATCCTATGGTACCATAACCTAATACTGGTCGGCTTGATCAATGCTAATGAATGTCATTTGTTATGTAACTACAACCAACAAGTTTGTTCACTTTATTGAAATCGTTATTAGTTTTGTATAAACCATCTTAATTATTTTTGAAAAACCATCGTTTAATCCTTGAAAGCATTTTGTACATATGAATCACCCCAAAACAATTGAAAACAGTAAAATAGGGGAACTATGTACTCACATGTAGTGCAAAGTATCCTCAATCAAAGAACTTCAACAAACTCAAGTAAACCAAAGATATCAAGCAGCACCTAGTAATCGAATCGCTAGTCAAACAATAGACGCCTAAATCGGACGATCGGATAGAATGAAGTATTGTAAACCAAATGAGTGTTGGAACTCATGTGATATGGTTTAACAAAGCCTACATCCTAAATTGAAACCTAACCTAAGTGCTTTCGACCCATTGCGACCCACTAAGGTAGCTTACGCTACTTTAACGCGTCGTGCGCGCAAATGCGCGTTCGAGACGTCTAACTAGTCCTATGACAAGTATTATATGCCAAAACATGTTTAAATATGTTACATAATCAGTTACATGACAAAAATTTAGGTTACATATGCTTAATTACCAATTATGTATGAAAATGGCTTTTTGGTAATTTACCTAAGGCATATAAACTACTTATCATACAACTACTTAAACTTAAGTGATCATAAGGTATAACCTCGAAAGGTTATTCCCTATACAACTATGGCCACTAAACATGTTTGGTCGGATACTAATGATCGACCAAACGGGTCGTGTTCGAAAGTCTAAGAGGGTGTTTAGTCCGCTTGACTTACGACTCTACACAAGCACTAATCTAAAAAGTGACAAGCTAAACATGCTAAAACATGTTTAGTTAAGTTGGAAAACAGGTTTGGTATCAAAACAAACGGTTTTGATACCTAAAAGTAGCTTGGTTACAAAATACCCGAGAATACGCATTCTGGCCGATGCTACGACTCGTCACTGAGCCTAGATAATGTGGTAATCAGTAGGTATAGTCACTAGGGACTATAACCATCGTGATTACGCTCACGTTATGAAGTTCAAACGAACTTCGCATTGACCATAAACTGGTTAATGCAGAAAGTCAAACGCAGTTTGACTTTAACGATAAAAACGAATGAAAAGAATGAAAGAATACTTACAAAAGGTCCCCGCAAGCTTTGATTTTCCAAGTATTCTCAGGTATGAAGTGGTTAGCACTTCAACTTAGAGAAATCTCAGAAAAATCAAGTGGGTTTTGCAAGAAATGGTGGGGGGTATTTATAGGAGATCTAGAACCGTTAGGATCATTTATCGGGAAATGAGCTTCGATCTAGACCCTCCACTTGGGCCCATGGTATTGCTAAACAATGGGGCACAAGAAAACCATCAAATTTAGCCCATGGTATTGCAAAAATTGCATTAAAACCCCTGAATTCGACCCAGATTGCTGAAACTGGACATTCTGTCTGACAAGGCCACGCGGCCCGCGTAAAATACAAGCCCATCTTACGCGGACCGTGTAAGAATCTTTGGCAGAATGTCAAAACAGGTCCCTGCACTTCAGAATCTTGGATTTCGGCTCATTTTTGGCATGTTTAAGCCCCGTTAACCTCATTTCAAGGATCTAAAATGAAGTTAAAGTATAGGGAACTCAAAACATGCTCAAAAATATCTCGGATGTCGGTTCATTTGGTCGTACGGTTGCATTGTTTGGTTAATTACGACGGAAGTCGTAACGAACGCAAAAACGATCCAAATTAAGCGACGAATGGAATTTCATCATGCCAAACACTAAAATAAAATATTTTAATGCTTACATAAATTTTTGGATGTCCGGATATATTCATAACGCAAGATATGCGCGAAAATGCAAACTTATGCACTTTTTGACGCTTTTAGTCCCTATTGATCAATAAAGTTTATTTTAGCATACCGAACCCCTCAAAGCCTATTTCTAAGCTATGTAAAGGTTATTTAGGGTATGTTTAACTTATGATCAAGTTCCGGAATGTTCGTTACTATACAAATCGGTATAGTTTTGCAGTTTGACACAAATAGTCCCTACAATCGAACAAACTTGATTTCAGCACACCAAACCATCCAAATCTTATTTCTAAGTTATGTGGAGGTTATTTAAGGTATGTTAAGCCTATTTCACTATTCCGGAGTGTTTGTTGCATTAAACTGGTAATATTTACGCATTGGTGTGCGTATAACCTTCCAGAAAGCGATTTAGAGCTTGAAATCGGAATCGAATCAAATTGAAAAATCACCAAACACAAATACATACATAATAACACAAAAACACATATAATAACACCAAAGCACATTGTTTTATTAATAATCATCATTGTTTTACATTGAACATTGATTATAGAACACAGTTATCACCATCAGTTTCTTTATTCTAGCAATTTCTTCATTAATTAACCACCAATCTCTAAAATCATGGAACTAGACATCCAAACTAAAGAAGATTCATTCCAACATGATTCAATCACATTCAAACAATGGAGAAGAATAACACTATAATCTATTCCAAAAAAAAATGCTCATACATTTTTTTTAAATTTTTTTTGCGATCTAATATGTTTATACTAGTGTGTTATACGGAATGCAAGCTTTTATAATGGTGTGTTATACATAATCTAAGTTGTTTATATTGGTGTGTTATACTGTAGATCGAAGTTGTTTATACTGGTGTGTTATATGGAATCTAAGTTGTTTATACTAGTGTGTTATACTGGCGATCAAAGTTGTTTATACTGGTGTGTTATACGGAATCTAAGTTGTTTATACTATTGTGTTGTATGGAATCTAAGCTTGTCACACCCCCAAAATCCACAAGCAGAGTATCACCGCAGGGAGCGTGACTGACCAGGATCCAGCCACCAATCATATTGAACAATATAAATAAATAAATAAATAAGAGTCCAAACCAAACAATATAATTTGTGTCAAAACAATTTAACGAAGTCTACGTTTTCAGCGGAAGCATTAAGTTCAGAACCAAAGTATAAGTTTAAAAGTTCATAAAGTTTAACATGGCACACAACAATCCATATCCCACAACGACTCCTTCCCCATGCAAGCTCCAGCTAAGTACCTAACGACCTGCAAAGCATGTAGTAACAAATCAACAACAATGTTGAGCGAGTTCACAGTTGGTTGTCTGTTTTTAAGTTGTTCCAAAAACCATAAGTTGTTTCAAAAACCAAAAGTTATCCAGTTCCTTGTTTCCCAAACCATATACCGTGCGGGCTACCCCATGTTGTAAACCACTAGACCCGTTACCATATCGACTACTGACTGGAGTCGTGTTTATGTGCCCTGTGTCAAAGTCTATCATCATTGACTAAGTGCCCAAGTACATTAGTCCACTCCCATCCTCTGCGGCACGGTGTGAGGCTTGTCAGACCTAATAGCAGTATTTAACTAAAGACCCGTTCGCCATTGGCCCGGCGATTAAGTCAATATAAAAATGAGGGACTTCATGATAGAGTTTTGTCTAGTAAGTTCTATGTTGTCATCCTTCCCAAGGAGGATGGAGGTACGTATTCTACCCATGGAGAACACGCAGGTTTCAATGTTGTCATCCTTCCCAAGGAGGATGGAGGTACGTATCCTACCGAAGGAGGATACGCACGTTTCAATATTATTCCTTAACCCATTCCCAAACCACCGGGAATCTCATGCTTTGTAGAAAGTGTGAACTCACCTTCGATTAACTCCGCAGATAAAAGAAGGTCACTTGAGCTAATTGTGGTCAACCACGTCCTAACATGGTTACCATACAAGTCAGGTTCAAACCAAGTAATGCACGTATGTTTTCTACACGTATACTAACAGTTTACATACACAGATTTGATCATGGCATTCACGTAGCATCAAGGCAGTTTAACAACAGTGCACAGCAGATTCAACAGTAAGATTTACATATGCAAACAAGGCCTAAGTGTGTGATCCAAGTTATTGGGCTTGTGGCAGGTGTGCGAGCCCAAGGCATGTGTGCGAGTCCAAGTGAGGTGTGCGATTGCATAACATGTGTTCGATCAGGTTGTCTCAAGTCGAGACTGTGCGGTCTCGGCTTGTGTGGTTTTCACTCGAGACTAGGCGGTCTCGAGTCACGTCTCGAGTCGCAACAAGACCCGCAACCAAGGGTCTCGAGTCTTGTTGTTTTGTGTGCGAGTGTGGTCTTGAGTCGAGACCACGAGGTCTCGGCTGGCAACCCTTGTCGAGACCAAGGGTAACAACCTTCCTAAATTGCAGCAAATTACCTCCGTAACAATTGCTAACAAGTTTGGCAGTTTCAATTCAGATCAAACAACATTCAAATCAACAATCATGCATATTAATACAACCCTAATCATCCTCTAATCAAGAACAATAATCAGTTAACATTCCAAGACATTAATTCGAATCATACAAGTCAGCGATTTCAGATACTAACATGCAACCTAAGTCATGAACATCAAACAACCAACTAATCCTTAATCGGATTACACCACAAAACCGTTTTGACATGCCATACCATCGATCCAATGATTATCATATAACTCGGATCATCATCAATACTACCAAACATTCATGCATTCTTGGATTCATCCAAACCAACTCTAACAGTTTATCAATCTAAGTTCCTAACCATCAATCACAACATAAATCACCATCATATTCAGTCACATATTCTAGATCTACAATCTTACTAATAAACCTTCTAGCATGAACCCTAGTTTTTACACAAAGTCACAACATCAAGATTTTAGCAACTAATAATGATAGACACTAACCATGATACCGAAGTGATTAGTTTGTTCGAGATGGGGGGCTTCGAGACCAAGGCTGCCGTCGGGTTTGCTAGGGAAAAAGGAGAGAGATCTTTAGGGTTTGGTGTGTGTGTTTATGTTTTGCAAATTCTGAGGAACAAAACCCCATAATGGGTATGTGTATGCGCACAAGGGGAGTGGGCCGAACCCATCTTTGGTTGCCCTTGGTCTCAAGTTCAAGCAAAGTGGGCCGAGAGAAAGATGTGTGCGACTAGGATCAAAATGTGCGAACCAAAGGTTGGTGCGATTGGAAAAGTGTTGTGCGACCAAGTTTATTATACCTACATTCTCATAATTCTAACTCATAACACATAACATTCAAATTCATAACATTCTATTGCAATCAAACATATCATTAAATCACGTAACGTTCATACAAGTTACATCAAAACACGACGAAATGTTCTAAGATACGAAACGAAAGGTTCTAAAATACGAGTTGTCACATCATCCCCAAGTTGAAAGAAATTTCGTTCCAAAATTTAGCACGCAGTCACTGAGGAAGCTAGTTGGGTTACGTGGTTTCCTGGTTTTCCTGGGGTATCACATCCTCCCCCCTGGTTTGGAATTTCGTCCCGAAATTCCGCAGTATCTTCAGTAGTGGACTCACTTTTCTTGAACAACTGGGGATACTTGCGTTTCATTTGGTCTTCTCGTTCCCAGGTGAACTCTGGGCCACGACGGGAGTTCCAACGAACTTGAACAATGGGTATCTTGGTACGTTTGACAGTTTTGATTTCCCGGTCCATAATTTCCACCGGTTCCTCGACGAAGCGCAACTGGTCGTTGATAGTGAGTTCCTTGAAAGGAACTCTAAGGGTCTCATCATCTGACAGACACTTCTTCAGATTCGACTCATGAAACACGTTGTGAACACACTGAGCTCTTTGGGCAGATTCATTTTGTACGCCACCTTGCCGATTTTCTCAGTGATTTCGAAAGGTCCGACATAACGCGGATTAAGCTTGCCCCGTTTACCAAAGCGAACCACACCTTTCGAAGGTGAGACTTTAAGTAGTACTCGATCCCCAACCTGGAACTCGAGTGGTTTCCTGTGCTTATCAGCATAGCTTTTCTAACGGTCACGAGCTGCCGCCATTCGTTGTCGGATTTGGGCAATTTTTTCCGTTGTGTCAAGAACAAGTTCTGGGCCAGTAATTTGACTGTCGCCAACTTCTGCCCAACATAGGGGTGATCGGGATTTCCGTCCGTATAAAGCCTCGAACGGAGCAACCTGGATACTGGTATGGTAACTGTTGTTATATGAAAACTCCACCAGAGGCAGGTGTCTTTCCCAGCCGTTACCAAAGTTGATTACACATGCTCGAAGCATGTCTTCAAGAGTCTGGATGGTGCGTTCAGTCTGCCCATCCGTCTGTGGGTGATAAACAGTGCTCATGTCTAGACGCGAGCCAAAGGATTTATGCATCGCTTACCACAAATCAGATGTAAAACGCGGGTCACGATCAGAAATGATGGAAGTTGGCACCCCGTGCCTAGTGACCACTTCCTTCAAGTAGATGTTTGCGAGTGTAGAGAACTTATCTGTTTCCTTGATTGCCTGAAAATGTGCAGACTTTGTCAGTCGATCCACGATCACCCAGATGGTGTCATTTCCTAGTTGAGATCTAGGTAAGCCAGTGACAAAATCCATGGCAATTTGCTCTAATTTCCATGTTGGGATCTCTGGTTGCTGAAGAAGTCCCGATGGCTTCTGGTATTCAACCTTGACCCTAGCACAGGTCAAGCATTTACTAACATAGGTCGCTATGTTAGCTTTCATGTGGGGCCACCAGTACAGAGTTTTGAGGTCTTGGTACATCTTGTCAGAACCAGGATGCACCGAGTAGCGAGACTTGTGTGCTTCGTCCATCATAAGCTCTCGTATGTTACCAAAGAATGGAACCCAGACATGTTCCATGATATAACAACCCTAAACTGACACCCTTATAATTTTTCCGACACCCTAATATATTTTAAAGTATCTCAATACGTCCCTAAAAACACCCCATACGTGAAAACGGGCCCCGAATACCTTAAATAGTATTAAAAATAATTAAAAATTGAGTTTTAAAGTTGTCGCGGGCCGTGTAGACTTCTTAAGAGTCTTACGCGGACCGCTAGAGATCAAGATCGTGGCGCAGCCCGGTGATGACACGTGTCATCATCGTGGCAAGTCTAGTTGGTGATCCGGACGAGCTACGCGTTGACCAGGGTTTGACGCGGGCCACGTAGCCCTGTGTTAACATTTACGCGGGCCGCTAAAAGTCAGAATCAGGCCCTATATAAGGAGGCCTCGGGATTTCATTTTCCGTCGCTCGAATCTTTCTTTCTTTCTCTCAATTTCACATAGTGTGCACTATACACGGTATACCCCCTAAATAGCGAGGTTCTGCTACGATGTAAGTATCATAACCCCTGGAGACGTATTAGATACTCTGCCCGATTGATCTAGGGTTTCGTAACGGCTGTCGTGGTTCTGCCCAACGTAGTCGTTGGAATGCCGTCTCGGGGAGGGTATTACTAATGTTAAATTGGTTATTATACTAACACGCATGCATTTGTGTAATTTATAGATTGTCATCAGGAAACCCTTACGGATAATCTAAGACAGCAATGTGAGTAATCCTCTTTTTGTATTAACTGTTTTTACAAAACCTCACATGATTAATTATATATTAAGCAGTTATTGAGTAGTTGTAAGAATACAATTATCATGAGTATGTTGGGGTTTTGTATACAAAATTTGTTACCACCTGGTCAAGGAGTAACATTTCCACAAGTTGAGTATGACAGTACCATGGATGTTAATTGTTATAACTTGGAAACAAATGTAATTGCGAGACCGCCCTCAATACTGTATAATGGTTTTATTCAAACTTGATTAAACCGGGATTCACTCACCAGTATTTCCTACTGACAAAATGTTTTTAAAACGCGTTTCAGGTAACAAAATGTGAAATCCAAATAGAAGCCAGCTGGACAGCACTGAAGGCTTGGAAAAGTGGCAATAAAGTTACCTAAGAATAAAATAGATGTTTTTATTCAATAAAATAGGGTGTATCCCTACGAAAATGTGTGTATTGAAAACTTGGGTTTTACCCATGTGTTTAATGATATGGAAATGTGGTATTTTACTCTGATAAAATATTTCCTAACTACGGTCCTGATGAAAAATTCCGCTGCCAAATTAGACAATAACAGGATACCACCGAAACTGGATCACGGCTGCCCGCTCCCGGGATAGGGGTCAGGGGGTGTGACACATGAAGTAGTAAGTGTCGTCTTCCTTGCGTTCGAGTTTCTTTTCCATGCCCCGTAGGGACTCTGCTTTGAGGTTCTCTTCCTTCAATGCTTCAACCTGAGCAACACGAATCTGGGCAGGAAGACTGGAGTGAATGGTAAGCTGTAATGCACGTACACGCTTAGGTTTGGTTTCCTTACGACTGAGGGCGTCAGCCACAACGTTGGATTTGCATGGATGATACTTGATTGCGCATTCGTAGTCGTTAAGGAGTTCGACCCATCTACGTTGTCGCATGTTCAACTCCTTCTGATCGAAGATATGCTAGAGACTCTTGTGATCGGTGTAAATGGTGCACTTGGTACCGTACAAGTAATGTCTCCATATCTTAAGCGCAAACACCACTGCTCCCAACTCCAAGTCGTGAGTAATGTAGTTCTTTTCGTGAACCTTGAGTTGGCGTGATGCGTAAGCAATGACTTTCTCACGTTGCATCAACACACAACCAAGTCCTTGGATTAACGCATCACAATAAACCACAAAATCGTCTCTGCCTTCAGGTAACGAGAGAATAGGTGCGCTATAAAGTTTCAACTTCAGCTCCTGAAACGCGGATTCCTGAGCATCACCCCACAGGTAGGTGACACCCTTCTGAGTAAGAACAGTAAGAGGCTGCGCAATCTTTGAGAAATCTTTGATAAACCTTCGGTAGTAACCCGCCAAAGCCAAGAATTGACGGCTTTCAGTTGGGGTTCGAGGTGCAGGCCAATTCTTGATCGAGTCAACCTTGGATGGATCGACGTGAATCCCATCCTCATTAACCACGTGTCCTAGGAAGTGGACTTCACGAAGCCAAAAGTCACATTTTGAAAACTTCGCGTAGAGTTGTTCTGTTCGAAGTAGTTCTAGAATGAGTCGCAGATGACGCTCGTTGTGACACTTATGCTCCGTAAACACACACAATGCAGGACACTAACTTTTATCAAAGAAACAATGTGTTTTAACCTCAAAAATTTGTTTATTTTGGTTTTACAATTTCACATTTTGATTCTAGTTCATTTTCAAGCTTTAAACCGTTTTCTGGAAAGTTAAACGCGAAGTGATGCGTCAACGTACTCAGTTTAATGCAGCAAACACTCTGGAACTGTGACATAGGCTTAACATACCTTAAATAACTTTTAGATAACTTAGAAATAAGTTTTGAAAGCTTTGGTGTGTCAAAAACAAGTTTATGCACACTCAGGGACTATTTGCGTCAAACTGCGAAAGTCTGCTGATTCACATAGTATTGCACATTCCGGAACTTGATCATAAGTTAAATATGCCCTAAATATCCTTCACATGACTTAGAAATAGGCTTTGAGGTGTTTGGTGCGCAAAAATAAACTTTCTTGATCAATAGGGACTAAAAGCGTCAAAAAGTGCATAAGTTTGCATTTTCGCGCATAACTTACGTTCTGAATATTTCTGGACATCCAAATATTTATGTAATCATTAAAATACTTTATTTTAGTGATTGGCATGATAAAATTCCATTCGTCGCGTAATTTGGATCGTTTTTCGCATTCGTTCGTGTTTTGTCGTAATTAACCGAACAACGCGACCGTACGACCAAACGAACCGACATCCGAGATATTTTTGAGCATGTTTCATGCCCCTTATGTTTAGGCATTATTGTAGAGCCTTGAAAATGGCTTAACGGGCCTCAAACGCATCAAAAAGGGCCTTAGAAGCATGCAGGGACCATTTCTGCGATTACTGAAACATGTTGCTGATATGTGGATCTCAGGCGGCCCGTGTAAGCCCCCCTTGAATCTTACGCGGCCCGCCTAAAACTCCCAGATCAGCAAAAATGGTTTCCAGCCATTTCCAGCTGTTTCCAACACTTGCAAATGGTTTTTAAGCTTCCTAGGGGCTGGTTTTGGATGCCCATAGTATTCTAATTCAGTGGGTGCAAGTGTATGGTTGAGATTGAAGCTCGGTTTACGAGGAACGGTCTTAACGGTTCTAGAAATCCTATATATACCCATGCTCTTCATTGTTGCAACTCACACAATCTGATCTATTTGCTCTAAGTTGGGGCTTAGCACCTCATACCTGAGCAAGTTGGATCTAGATTTCCATTCTTGGACCCGTTGTAAGTATTCCTTCGTTCTTTTACGTGTTTTTTAGCGTGAAAGTCAAACTTTGTTTGACTTTCTGCATTGACCAGTTTATGGTCAACACGAAGTTCGTTTGAACTTCATAACGTGAGCGTAATCACAATGGTTTTAGTCTCTTATGACTATACCTACTGATTACCACGTTATCTAGGCATAGTGACGAGTCGTAGTTTCGGCCAAAATGCGTATTCTTGCGTATTTTGTAACCAAACTACTTTTAGGTATCAAAACCATTTGTTTTGATATCAAACCTGTTTTCAAACCTCGTTAAACATGTTTTAACATGTTTAGCTCGTCACTTTAGGTTTAGTGCTTGTGTAGAGTCGTAAGGTAAGCGATCTAATCAATCGCTTAGACTTACGAACCTGACCCGTTTGGTCGATCATTAGGATCCGACCAAACATATAATGTGACCATAGTTGTATAGGGAATAACCTTCCGAGGTTATACCTTATGGTCACTTCGTTTAGTTAGTTGTATAATAGGTAGTTTATATGCCTTAGGAAAATGACCAAAATACCCTTTTTCACATAATTTCATTTTAAGCATATGTAACACATGTTTTGACATCTAAACAGATTATCTAACATAATTAGATATGTTAAGGCATATAATACTTGTCATAGGACTAGTTAAGCGTCTCGAACGCGCTTTGGCGCGAACAACGTGTTAAAGTGGCGTAAGCTACCTTAACAGATCGTAATGGGTCGTAAGCACTTAGGATAGGTTTCATTTTGGAATGTAGGCTTTGTAAAACCATAACACATGAGTTCCAATACTCATTTGGTTTACAAGACCTCATTCTACCAGATCTTCCGATTTAGGTGTCAATTCCCTAATATAGTGTTTGTTACCCTAGGAATCGCTTCAACATTTGAACTCTTGGTCTTTTGAACTTTGTTATACCTTTTGAACCGGGACTATACGCAACCCCATGTGAGTACATAGTTCCCCTCTTTTACTGTTTTCAAATGTTTTGGGGTGATTCATATGTGCAATCGATTTGTTTTCAAAATGTATGGCATACATGTGTTCACTAAGTGCTTTTATGTATATTATTCCGGTTATGCAAACGTTATGTTTTATCCTTAAGTGATCTACCTATCTTCATAGTTAGATTCATGTAGGATATTTGAAGTACAGACTTAGATCTTCCTATCTTCATAGTGAGATTTTTAAGAAGTACTTTGCAGACTCAATGGTTGGTTTTTGTGTAGTTCGCTAGTGATTGAGATAACGAAACTAGATAATACAATAAGCACATGGTGGATACGCCGCTGGTACTTCCTATATATAAGTGTGCTTATTGTATTACCTTTCGTGGCGTTATCCCGAATCACCATTAGGATTTAGTTTGGTTTCAATTCAATAATTCAATATGATAAGAACCCAGGATCCCTGTAGTATCTATCTATCTTCATAGTTAGACTCATATGGGATGTTTAAAGTACCAATATTGGAATCCTTTATTGGATTCATTGTGTGCTTTAATGTGTGTTAAGTTAGACAATGTGATAGAACCCAAATCCTTATAGCATCTATCTATCTTCATAGATTGATTCTTGTAGGATGTTTAAAGTACTAATACTGGAGTCCTTGATTGGATTCATTGTGTGCTTTAATGCGTGTTCACAAGTTGGTTGGTTTATGTGTTATGTGGTAGTTGTGATTTAAATAACGAAACAGGTGTAATAAAATAAGCACATGGTGGATACGCCGCTGGTACTTCCTATATATAAGTGTTCTTATTTTATTATTCTTGTAGCGTTATCTGGATCACTTTAGGATTTTGTGTACAATTGTTCATTGTTGGTTATCAAAATCTTTGTAGAATCTTCCATATTCTTATGTGTTAGATTCTTAGAAAGATATCTGAAGTATTATCCTGATTCATTGATTTAATTTATGTAATACTTATATATGTTTTGATTTATTTCAAAACAGTTATTATTAATCCTTGATTGGATTCCTAATAACACATTCTCAAGTTTTTATGATAGTTAAATCGGGATTTCAATATAAAACATAAAATTTACTTAGTAAATATCATAATGCCATATACAAACCTATTTTTGTCACAAGTTTTCACAATTAAGATTATAATACCAAATGTTTTTGCCATTTATTTGGCCAATAAAACCTATGTATTCGCCGACATTTTTATGCTGACTGTTTTCGCATATGTTTTAGGTTTTCGACTATTTCAAGCATATAACGCATAGGATTGCATTCGGGCCTTAGACTTCTAAAACAAAATAACAGTTTCATGTATTCTTTGTTTGTAAAACGATGTTAATGATATTGAAACAATTTAGTACCGGTAGTTGTGAGCAATTTGTAACGTGACTACCCGATATTTCCGCCGCGTGTTGTTATATTACGCGATTGGGGTGTTACACTCGTGTTCCTCCTGACTCTTGGAATAGATCAGGATGTTGTCGATGAAAACAATAACGAACCTATCCAAGTATGGTTTACACACTCGGTTCATGAGATCCATGAAAACCGCAGGTGCGTTTGTCAACCCGAAAGGCATGACCAGGAACTCGTAGTGTCCGTAACGAGTCCTGAATGCTGTTTTGGAGATGTCCTCGTCTCAGACTCTCAGCTGATGATAGCCCGATCCCATATCAATCTTGGAATAAAATCTAGACCCTTGCAACTGGTCGAACAGGTCATCGATACGAGGAAGAGGAAGAGGATAACGAATTTTCACAGTCACCTTGTTGAGTTCGCGGTAGTCTATGCACATTCGAAATGTACCGTCTTTCTTCTTAACAAATAAAACTGGAGCTCCCCAGGGCGAAGAGCTGGGACGAATGTAACCCTTGTCCAAGAGTTCCTGCAGTTGCGTGGACAATTCTTCTAGTTCAGATGGGGCTAAACGATAAGGTGCACGAGCTATTGGCACTGCTCCAGGAGCTAGCTCGATTTGAAACTCGACTTGACGATGAGGCGGAAGACTAGGTAATTCCTCAGGGAATACCTCAGGAAAGTCGCGTACGATAGGAATGTCTTCAATCTTCTTCTCTTTCGTTGAGGTGTCAGTAACGAGAGCTAGGATAGCAGTGTGGCCCTTTTGCAAACACTTCTGGGCCTTAAGGAAAGAGATGATGCTCACAACAACACCACTCTTATCACCACGAATATCGAGGGGTTATTCACCAGAACGATGAATGCGGACAATTTTCTCCTTCAAGAGTATTTCCGCTCGATGTTGGGATAACCAATCCATACCAATGACAACGTCGAAGCTACCAAGAACGATGGGGATAAGATCGATAGAGAAGGTCTAACCAGCTAGAGCAAGATTACAACCCTTAACTATGTGTATGGCCTCAAGATTTTTACCGTTCGCTAGTTCTACAATATGCTTGGAATCCAGAGGGATTGGGTACGCTTAAGCATCTGACTAACCCTTATGGACACGTAACTGGTATCGGCTCCTGAATCGAACAAAACAGAAACAAAGTAATCATCCAGTAGAAACTTACCCGTCACAACGTTGGGATCATTTCTTGCTTCACCCTGACCAATCACGAACGCACGTCTCCTGGCACCACTGGCACCATTACCATCATTGTTATCCCTATTGTTTCCATTGCCCTGGTTATTGTTATTGTTGTTTTGATTCTGATTCAGCTGTGGGCAGTTCCTCTTGAAGTGGCCTTCAGCTACACATTGAAAACACCCTCTGTTGTTACCCTGCTATTGTTGCTGCTGCTGGTTCTGTGGGGCTTGTTGCTGTTGTTGCTGTCGATTCTGATTCGCAGGATGTGGGCTCCGACAATCCTTTGCTGCTTGACCAGGTTTGTTGCATCTGTGTGATGTGTGTAAAATGCAACATATAAATTACATCAAATAAGGCATAAAACTAACCTTTTTTTAGTACTAATGTTGGGAAAAGTGTGCTTTTGTCTTCCTTTTGTATTTTCAGGACCAAATGAGCTTAATTGAACAAAAGGAACAAATATGCAGCAAAATCTAACAAGAATACAAAGAAAAGGAATAAACATGGCATGCCCAACCCCTCGACAGCATATTCCCAAGCAAAAATAAAGAAACAGAAGGCTGACCACGGCCCCGCGCCCAGCGGACACGGGGGTGTGGCCAGGCACCTGCAAAAAAGACAAAGCTATAGAAGCTTCTAATCCCAACACGGGGGCATGCCTAGCTCAACACGGGCCGTGTTCAACGCTAAGATTCGCAGAATCTAGCAAATCTTGATAGTACAGATACGCTTCTGCACACGGGGCCGTGCCCAGCGAACACGGGGCGTGTGGAGCTAATGCAGACAATTGCAATTAATGAAGAAAGAGAAAGAGGATGGACACGGGGCCGTGCCCAATGGACACGGGGCCATGTCCGGGCTTCTGTGCAAGCTATAAATAGGGGTGCTTGGTTCACTTCAAAGGCATCCCTTGGCAAACCACCTCTCTCTCACTTCACCACACTCCACCACCACTACAACACCCACATCCACCACCATCATCCATCATCCACCTTAGAGTGTGTGTAGTAGTCTCGGGATCCAAGATTGATAGTAAGAGTTCTTGGAAATCAAAGGCCATATTTGCCTAAGTCTCTTACATCACTTGGTGAAGACAAGCATTTAATGTATACTTTTGATTTTTAATCTTTTCGCACTTTTTAATTGGTTTTGTATTAATGACTTTAATAACTAGTTTCTTATGTTGAAGGTGAAACTTCCTTATCATTTGTCCGTGGTGTCTTGGCATTATTTTACTATTTATATAAAATAAAATATTTTCACCAACCATGTTTCTACGGTCTATATAGAGATATGTTGGCTACCTGGTCGGGGGTTAAGGGAATGGCTTGGTAAGGTTCTTGCCTTGTTCAGTGTATAGATCCTGCAAGGACCTGGGTCAAGCTTACTAGGACCTCCTTTAATACCCACTGGTATTGGATGACGGGGGTGCGAATGGCTTGATCCCCTCATATGTAAACTACTATTAATACCTTAACCCGGCTACTTGGGATTGTATCCCTGCTGACTCAAACCACTTAGCCGAGGGTAACGTCACCTTCAAAAGAGGGGCCTACCACATTACGCATTAATAACTTAATTAATTATCTTTCAATATTCCGACCCTTTAGGATTGTATCCTTGCTGACTCAAATTATTGGGTTGAGGGTAACGTCACCTTCAAAAGAGGGGCCTACTACTATAACTAAGATAATCTTTCAAAAAGTGTGCGGAAATCATCAAAGGTTACATTATAGGCGAGTCGGATCCAAGTGATTCATCTTGTCTATCTGTTTTTTATTTTATTTTTCAGCATTTTTAGTTTTTATTTTCATGTTTAAAACCTTTTCTAAAACTTTTGATTTGATTAGACGTTGAGGATAAACCGGTATTAAAAGCTCTTGTGTCCTTGGACGACCTCGTTATCTTACCAACACTATACTACGCTCACGATGGGTGCACTTGCCCATATGTGTGTTTAGTGTTAGTAAAATATCGTGTTTTATAAATTTAAAACTTGATTAAAGTGTTAAAAAGGGCTAAAAATATAATAAAAAACATATCACACTCGACACGCGTCAAGTTTTTAGCGCCACTGCCGGAGCACAAGGATTTTAAGAAAGTTAGGAATCAATGGGCTAATCGCTTTCTTATTTTTCTGGGTTTTTTATTTAGGATTTTTCAAAATTTTTCAACTTCTGCAGACTGCAGCACGGGGCCGTACCCAGCATCCTTACTGGTAGTTTTATTTTTTGAGTTGCAGAGAGCTGAGCATGGGGCCGTGTTGGTGCAACACGGGGCCGTGTTGAACTCTCCAGTAGCAGGGATCCGGAAAACAATCACTGTAACCACGACCACGGGACCGTGTTTAGCTGAGCACGGGGCCGTGGTGAGACTTCTGACCAACAATCTTTTTGTTTTTATTGCAAGACTTGGAAACCAAGCGCCGCACCTGAACTTCCTACGCAGTGTATGAGCTCCAGTTCCAATAAAGACATAAAAGAACCTCTAGACGAACTCGAACGCTTTCTAAGAAAAAGACTTAAAGCTAAAACCCAAGAGAAAGTTTTGGGGGACCCACTTCCAATGGCGGATCAACGTACCCTAATGGATTACCTACGGCCCACGGTAGGTAATCTTGGTGCCGCTATCAATGCACCGAATGTCGATGCCAACAACTTTGAACTTCGGCCGCATTTGATTCAAATGCTCCAAAACTCCATAACTTTCCATGGGCTTGTGGACGAAGATCCACACTTACATATTACCAACTTTTTGAAAATATATGATACTTTTCGCATCAATGGGGCATCAAATGACGCCATCCGCCTCCGAATGTTTCCATTTTCACTAAAAGACCGAGCTAAGGCTTGGCTTAACACCCTTCTAGTGGGTTCGATAAACACTTGGGATGAACTAGCCCAAAAGTTTTTGTATAAGTATTTCCCTTCTTCTAAAACGGCTAAACTAATGACTGAAATTAATACATACTCACAAGAGGACGGGGAATCCTTATATGAAACTTGGGAAAGATTCAAGGAGCTATTAAGAAAGTGTCCGCATCATGGTCTTGCGGTATGGCAACAAGTATCCACTTTCTATAATGGGTTGTTGCCATACACAAGACAAACACTTGACTCTAGCTCCGGGGGACTTCTAGGTAATCGTCGCCCAAATGAAATTTATAATCAAATTGAGGAAATTGCTCAAAACAATTTTCAGTGGCACACTCCCCAAGGCACAAAATCTATCGCTGCGGGCGCCCATAAGGTAGACGAAAGCACTTCTTTACAAGCCCAAATCGAGGCCCTCTCTTCGAAAATCAAAAAGTTAGAAATGGCAAAAACGGCCTCGGTTATGGCTTGTGAAGGGTGCGGTGGGCCACATGAAAATTGGAGTTGTATGAAAGAAATGGATAACCAAACGGAAACGGTAAACTACATTGATAATAGACCTAGGCCGTCAGGTCCTCCAACGGGTACCTACAACCAAGGATGGCGTAACCACCCTAACCTTGGTTGGAGAGAACCCGACAATAGTAGTAACCAACAAAACCAAAACCAACGAACAAACTTTCAACAACCAAGAAATGAGTCACAAATTTCTCTCAATAACAACAAGGGGGACGAGAGAGGTTTGAAGATACTATCTCATGCCTCATCTCCGACACCGAAAAGAAAAACTCGGATCGATTCCAACAAATGGAATCAAACTTTAGAAATCAACAAGCTAGTATTCAAAACATTGAAAAACAACTAAATCAACTAGCTCAAAATTTCTCCGAGAGACCACAAGGCGCGTTACCCAACAATACCGAAACCAACCCAAAGGCGCAAGTGCATCTCATCACATTGAGAAACAGTACCGTAGGTCCTGAGGAGGCTACACTACCTCCGTCTGAAAAGAGTCCGTCTAACCAAACCGCAACTTCACCAACACCCCAAAAAGAGACAACTCCTCTGCCAAATCAAGAGCCTACCAAGAACCCCCCCCCCCCCCGGTGCCTTACCCCGGTCTGTTACTTCGCCAAAAGACCGATGAGCAATTCACAAAATTCGTAAATTTATTAAAACAATTGCACATCAATCTTCCATTTGTGGAAGTCCTCACTCAACTGCCTAAATATTCAAAATTTATGAGAGACTTTCTCACTCACAAAAGGAAAATCGAAGCACTGCAATGAGTTAATTTAAGTGAAGAATGCTCCGCCGTACTACTTAACAAACTCCCACAAAAGAAAATCGACCCCTGAAGCTTCACTATCCCTTGTTCCATTGGGGAATCACCCATACGCAATGCACTAGCCGATCTTGGGGCTAGCATAAATCTCATGCCCGCTTCAATGTTTGACTGACTCGGACTAGGTAAAACAAGCCCCATAAAGATGAGCATACAACTCGGCGATAGGTCTATCAAGTATCCACAAGGTGTCGCCGAAAACCTATTGGTAAAAGTCGGAGACTTTGTCTTCCTGGCCGACTTTGTCATACTAGATATGGAGGAAGATATCGAAGTACCACTCATCCTAGGAAGACCATTCCTAGCCACTGCTCACGCAATGATGGACATGAATGGTAGGAAATTGACATTGAGGGTTGGGGACAAAGAGATGGAGTTCGGGGTTGAGAAAAGAGTAGAAGACGACAACCCGGTCAACTACATGAATGTCATAGACTCAAGCTTGGATGATGCTCTCCGACGGTGCAACATGGGATGCAAAATATCCCACTTGGGTAACATATGACTGACTTTGGGTCTAGCCAAGGACCCTTATAAACGTGGCGCACCATGGAGGCATTCCGCGGAACTATCCTTAGTTTTAGTTTAGACTAACTTTTATGTTTTGTAGTTTAGTTTTACTTTTCAGGAATAAAACACACTCGAAATGGTGGAGGTTACTAAGGGAAACTTGAACCCACACCCCATGCACAAAAACAGAGTCTCCCGACAATTTTTCTTCATTACATCAAGTTCAGCACGGGGCCGTGCTCAGCCCAACACGCACCCGTGCCGAGGTTATGCAGAAAACACCCAGTTCAGGTAACTGGACACGGGGCCGTGTTCACTGAACACGCCCCGGTGCCCAGCCTTATGTTAAAAATGATACTGGCGATATTAACACGGGGCCGTGCCCGGACCAACATGGGCCCGTGCTCAGACGCCCAGTAACATAAAATTTTCTTTTTAAATACATTTTTACACATTCAATCAACCTAAAAACTTATTTTTGAACACATTGAGGACAATGTGTAATTTAAGTGTGGGGGGGATGCTAAAAACTTGAATTTTGCAAGTCCTAATAACAAGCCTTACACAAAACTATATTGGAACCGCTAATCACCCCAAATTTTTTCAAAAACTTTTCATTTTTTTTACTTGTCTTGGTTTAATTTGGGAATAACAAGTTCTAAAAAGGTTATATTTTTACAAATTTACAACCGATAGCGTCATGATAAAAAGAACCAACATAAGAAAATTATGAAACGACATGACAAATCTAGTTAAAATTTGATTATATATACTTGATCACATTATAAAACCATTCCCACAAAAAGTGAGTTTTGAGCATTTATTGAGCATACAAGCATACATCTTTAAACTAAATGCTCATTTTTCGTTTTTTGTGTGAATAGCCGCTTGGTTTCTTACGACTCTAGAACTTGCCACGACGATACATTCCCGTTCCTTACCGACTTAAACCCAAGTAAGTAAGTGATGGAGGCATTAGGACTAACCCATTTTCCTTTTCAACATCATTATTTTTCCTTTTCTTTTAACCTACCCAAAATCCCCCTAGTTAACCTCTTTAAGCCTAAACCTTTTCATTTCTAAACCAACAAAACAAACACCCTTTACCCACCAAAACCTTTTTCCTTTAAACCCTTTATTTTAGTAAAAAGCTCGGTTTTCTTGTGACAACCCTTATCAAAAAAATATATATGAAGTCTAGCAATAAACAAACAAGTTCCTCAAAAGAGACTTTGTTTGAAAGTTTTAGTTTGAATAAAAGTCACAAAAAACAAAACGTTTTACGATGACCGACACTTTTTACGCTTTTAGCCCTTTTTACTAATCACTAACCCAAAACCACCTACCTTTAACCCAAGCCTAACCCTTCCCCAAAGTCCTCTTGATATTTACAAAGGTTTATAGTTAAAAAGGAGGAGGATTGATTGCTTGGCAAGCTTATGGTAGACGTAAGTTCCATGCCGGTCTCGAGTGTTTCACAAAAATACATCTTCGGCCGAGTGTTGAGTGATCTCCCGTAAGGTATGTGAACTTGTATATAAATGGAATTTTAAAAAGGCATGTTATGCCCAAATAAGTAATTTCTCTTATGAAACGTTCTAAATAAATCATAACGAATAGGATTGTACATAGCGTAAAAATAAAACCCAATAAAGATCTTGGATTCCCGACCCTCAAGACAAGCCCAAAACTTCTCTTCTACCCATTCCATTTGGGTGTGTAAGCCACGTTATAAAGAGTTTTGCTTGAGGACAAGCAAAGATTCAAGTGTGGGGGTATTTGATGTGTGTAAAATGCAACATATAAATTACATCAAATGAGGCATAAAACTAACCCTTTTCTAGTACTAATGTTGGAAAAAGTGTGCTTTTGTCTTCCTTTTGTATTTTCAGGACCAAATGAGCTTAATTGAACAAAAGGAACAAATATGCAGAAAAATCTAACAAGAATACAAAGAAAAGGAATAAACATGGCATGCCCGACCCCTCGACAACATCTTCCCAAGCAAAAACAAAGAAACAGAAGGCTGACCACGACCCCGTGCCCAGCGGACACGGGGGCGTGGCCAGGCACCTGCAGAAAAGACAAAGCTATAGAAGCTTCTATTCCCAACAAGGGGGCGTGCCCAGCTCAACACAAGCCGTGGTCAACGCTAAGATTCGCAGAATCCAACAAATCTTGATAGTACAGATACGCTTCTGCACACGGGGTCGTGCCCAGCGAACACGGGGCGTGTGGAGCTAATGTAGACAATTGCAATTAATGAAGAAAGAGGAAGAGGATGGACACGGGCCGTGGCCAATGGACACGGGGCCGTGTCCGGGCTTCTGTGCAGGCTATAAATAGGGGTGCTTGGTTCACTTCAAAGGCATCCCTTGGCAAACCACCTCTCTCCCACTTCACCCACACTCCACCACCACTACAACACCCACATCCACCACCATCATCCATCATCCACCTTAGAGTGTGTGTAGTAGTCTCGGGATCCAAGATTGATAGTAAGAGTTCTTGACAATCAAAGGCCATGTTTGCCTAAGTCTCTTACATCATTGGTGAAGACAAGCATTTAATGTAATACTTTTGATTTTTAATCTCTTCGCACTTTTTATTTTGTTTTGTATTAATGAATTTAATAACTAGTTTCTTATGTTGAAGGTGAAACTTCCTTATCATTTGTCTGTGGTGTCTTGGCATTATTTTACTATTTATATAAAATAAAAGATTTTCACCATTCATATCTCTACGGTCTATATAGAGATATGTTGGCTACCTGGTCGGGGGTTAAGGGAATGGCTTGGTAAGGTTTTTGCCTTGTTCACTGTATAGATCCTGCAAGGACCTGGGTCAAGCTTACTAGGACCTCCTTTAATACCCACTGGTATTGGATGGCGGGGGTGTGAATGGCTTGATCCCCTCATATGTAAACTATTATTAATACGTTAACCCGGCTACTTGGGATTGTATCCCTGCTGACTCAAACCAGTTAGCCGAGGGTAACGTCACCTTCAAAAGAGGGCTTACCACATTACGCATTAATAACTTAATTAATTATCTTTCAATATTCCGACCCTTTAGGATTGTATCCTTGCTGACTCAAACTACTGGGTAGAGGGTAACGTCACCTTCAAAAGAGGGCCTACTACTATAACTAATATAATCTCTTAAAAAGTGCAAAAGTGCGGAAATCATCAAAGGTTACATTATAGGCGAGTTGGATCCAGGTGATTCATCTTGTCTATCTGTTTTATTTTATTTTATTTTTCAGCATTTTTAGTTTTTATTTTCATGTTTAAAACCTTTTCTAAAACTTTTGATTTGATTAGACGTTGAGGATAAACCGGTATTAAAAGCTCTTGTGTCCTTGGACGACCTCGGTATCTTACCAACGTTATACTACGCTCACGATGGGTGCACTTGCCCATATGTGTGTTTAGTGTTAGTAAAATATCATGTTTTATAAATTTAAAACTTGACTAAAGTGTTAAAAAAGGCTAAAAATATAATAAAAAACATATCACACTCGACACGCATCACTATGACAGCGACCTTGCTGCATGGCGCGCTGTGGTGCAAGTTACAACGATTGCACTTAGGTTGGTTTCCCCTGTACCCACCCTGTCCTTGATTACCAGTAGACTGCTGACTGGGGCTCTTGTAGTCGTCAGTCCTTCGCTGCTGAGACTGAGGCTGAACAGAACTTGAAACCTTGCTAGAGTTCCCGTCCCATTTGCGTTTGTTGTCACTTGGAGCACTGGCGAGGTGGCACTAATACGCTTAGGCAGCTTATTCTGCTCGACTGTCTGATCAGTGAGGCGATGGGACAGTAGTATGATCTGCTGGATCGTGGGAAAGTTAGCTGAAGTTAGGGGTGTTCAAAACTATCCGTATCCGAAAATCCGATCTGAAATATCCGATATCCGAATCCAAAATATCCGAAATATCGGATATCCGAAATTTCAGATATCCGAAATTCGGATATCCGAATTTTTCGGATTCGGATAATGATTTTCAAAATTTTCGGATATTTCGGATATCCGAAAATTTAATTTTCAATTTTTTTGGATATCCGAAGTATCCGAAAAATATCCGAAAATATCCGAAAAATATCCGAAAACTTATATTCGGGTATCCGAGACTATCCAAAATATCCGTTTCCAAATATGAAAAAAATAATAAAAATAAGAAGTTAGATTTTCGGATATCCGAAATTCGCCGGTTTTGAGCACCCCTAGCTGAAGTCACCATGCTCTGAATCTCTGGCACTAAACCCTTGATGTAGAGCTCGATACGCTTGTAAGGAGGATTTGAATGTTGGGACACAATGCAGCCAACTCGTTTGAACGCTTCATGTAGGCCTCGATTTCTGACCCTACCATCTTAAGGTCGTAGTACTCCACCTCCAACTTATGAATGTCATCACGATGGCAGTATTCTTCTTTGATCAGCTCTTTAAAGTCGTTCCAAGGGGTGGCATTAGCAGCTGCCAACCCTAACATCTGTACCTGTGCGTTCCACCAAGAGAGCGCACCACCTTCAAGTGTTCCAATTGCAAACTTCACCCTACTAGCTACAGGGCATTCACACATCTCGAAAACAGATTCGATCTTCTCGAACCAGTGAAGAAGACCTACAGCTCCTTCTGTGCCATTGAAAGTACTAGGTCGACAATCCATGAAGGTCTTGAACGTACATGCTTGAGGCTGAGCATTTTGACCTGTCGCACGAGAAAGAAAGGATAAGGTTAAGCACGAGAGTAGGATCTAAACATCCTAGGGTAGGTCGAAACGACAGGCTTTACCTCCTTGCTGAGCTGCTGCTAGGGCCTCAGCAACTCGTTCGTCGATTAGAGCCGTCAGTTGGGCCTGAGTCAAGTTGAGACGTCCACTCATGATCTTCACATCAAGACAACACAAGTAAGAACAGTAACGTAGAGGTGTGAAAAGTATGGGATGACAGAAGAGAGTAAGCACATAGGGTTTCAAGCAAACAGTTGTTACGTTAACTAAGCATACTAGGAACAATGCACCATGTAAACAAAAAGGCAGGCAATACGAACATAAACCATATCACCTATAGTGTTGAGTCTTGCACGTGGAGCGAGGCGTCGTTGTGGATCGTTGAGCACTGAACAGGTTATAGTCTGGTTTTTGTCAAAAAGCTTTTTCCCCTTTTTAAAACCAAGTTCACTATAACCAACGGCTCTGATAACAATCTGTCACACCCCCAAAATCCACAAGCGGAGTATCACCGCAGGGAGCGTGACTGACCAGGATCCAGCCACCAATCATATTGAACAATATAAATAAATAAATAAGAATCCAAACAAAACAATATAATTGGTGTCAAAACAATTTAACAAAGTCTAGGTTATCAGCGAAAGCATTAAGTTCAGAACCAAAGTATAAGTTTAAAAGTTCATAAAGTTTAACAGGGCACACAACAGTCCATGTCCCACAACGACTCCTTCCCCATGCAAGCTCCAGCTAAGTACCTAATGACCTGCAAAGCATGTAGTAACAAATCAACAACAATGTTGAGCGAGTTCACAGTTGGTTGTCTGTTTTTAAGTTGTTCCAAAAACCATAAGTTGTTTCGAAAACCATAAGTTATCCAGTTCCTTGTTTCCCAAACCATATACCATGGGGGCTACCCCATGTTGTAAACCACTAGAACCGTTACCATATCGACTACTGACTGGAGTTATGTTTATGTGCCCTGCGTCAATGTCTATCATCATTGACTAAGTGCCCAAGTACATTAGTCCACTCCCGTCCTCTGCGGCACGGTGTGAGGCTTGTCAGACCTAATAGCTCTATTTAACTAATGACCCGTTCACCATTGGCCCGACGATTAAGTCGATATAAAAATGAGGGACTTCATGATAGAGTTTTGTCTAGTAAGTTCTATGTTGTCATCCTTCCCAAGGAGGATGGAGGTACATATTATACCCAAGGAGAACACGCAGGTTTCAATGTTGTCATCCTTCCCAAGGAGGATGGAGGTACGTATCCTACCCAAGGAGGATACGCAGGTTTCAATATTATTCCTTAACCCATTCCCAAACCACCGGGAATCCCATGCTTTGTAGAAAGTGTGAACTCACCTTCGATTAACTCCGCAGATAAAAGAAGGTCACTTGAGCTAATTGTGGTCAACCACGTCCTAACATGGTTACCATACAAGTCAGGTTCAAACCAAGTAATGCACGTATGTTTTCTACACGTATACTAACAGTTTACATACACAGATTTGATCATGGCATTCACGTAGCATCAAGGCAGTTTAACAACAGTGCACATCATATTCAACAGTAACATTTACATAT
The DNA here is from genome assembly GCF_002127325.2 of Helianthus annuus. Classification (NCBI taxonomy): domain Eukaryota; kingdom Viridiplantae; phylum Streptophyta; class Magnoliopsida; order Asterales; family Asteraceae; genus Helianthus; species Helianthus annuus. The sequence continues at coordinate 23,728,208 of NC_035448.2, forward strand.
GCAAACAAGGCCCAAGTGTGCGATCCAAGTTATTGGGCTTGTGGTAGGTGTGCGAGCCCAAGACATGTGTGCGAGTCCAAGCGAGGTGTGCGATTGCATAACATGTGTGCGATCAGGTTGTCTCGAGTCGAGACTGTGCAGTCTCGAGTCGAGACTATGCGGTCTCTGCTTGTGTAGTTTTCACTCGAGACTAGGTGGTCTTGAGTCACGTCTCGAGTCGCAACAAGACCCGCAACCAAGGGTCTCGAGTCTTGCTGTTTTGTGTGCGAGTGTGGTCTCGAGTCGAGACCATGAGGTATCGGCTCACAACCCTTGTCGAGACCAAGTGTAACAACCTTCCTAAATTGCAGCAAATTACCTCCGTAACAATTGCTAACAAGTTTGGCGTTTTAATTCAGATCAAACAACATTCAATTCAACAATCATGCATATTCATACAACCCTAATCATTCTCTAATCAAGAACAATAATCAGTTAACATTCCAAGACATTAATTCGAATCATACAAGTCAACGATTTCAAATACTAACATGCAACCTAAGTCATGAACATCAAACAACCAACTAATCCTTCATCAGATTTACACCACAAAACCGTTTTGACATGCTATACCATCGATCCTATGATTATCATACAACTCGGATCATCATCAATACTACCAAACATTCATGCATTCATGGATTCATCCAAACCAACTCTAACAGTTTATCAATCTAAGTTCCAACCATCAATCACAACATAAATCACAACATAAATCACCATTATATTCAGTCACATATTCTAGATCTACAATCTTATTAATAAACCTTCTAGCATGAAACCCTAGTTTTCACACAAAGTCACAACATTAAGATTTTAGCAACTAACAATGATAGACACTAACCGTGATACTGAAGTGATTAGTTTGTTCGAGATGGGGGGCTTCGAGACCAAGGCTGCTGTCGGGTTTGCAAGGGAAAAAGGAGAGAGATCTTTAGGGTTTGGTGTGTGTGTTTATGTTTTGCAAATTATGAGGAACAAAACCCCATAATGGGTATGTGTATGCGTACAAGGGGAGTGGGCCGAACCCATCTTTGGGTTGCCCTTGGTCTCGAGTTCAAGCAAAGTGGGTCGAGAGACAGATGTGTGCGACTAGGATCAAAGTGTGCGGCCCAAAGGTTGGTGCGATTGGACAAGTGTTGTGCGACCAAGTTTATTATACCTACATTCTCATAATTCTAACTCATAACACATAACACATAACACATAACATTAAAATTCATAACATTCTATTGCAATCAAACATATCATTAAATCACGTAACGTTCATACAAGTTACATCAAAGCACGACGAAAGGTTCTAAGATACGAAACGAAAGGTTCTAAAATACGAGTTGTCACAAAGCTGTTTATACTAGTGTGTTATACGGAATCTAAGTTGTTTATACTATTGTGTTATATTGGCGATCAAAGCTATTTATACTGGTGTGTTATATGGAATCTAAGCTGTTTATACTGGTGTGTTATATGGAATGTAAGTTATTTATATTGGTGTATTATATAGAATCTAAACTATTTATACCGGTGTGTTATACGGAAATGTAGTTTGTTTACACTTGTAACTAATAAAACACAATGTGAATAAACTAATAATTGCTAAAACACAACGTTAAGAATTTGTTCATAAGTGATCACATGTCATGTTAATTTGTTTAGTATACGTTCTTTGTATCATAAGTAACTGACAATTTTGAATTTTTAAAAGATACAGGTAGTGTTTGGTATGTAGGAATGAGAGGTGGAATGGAATAGACCATTACGAGGGAATGAAGAAAAGAGTGTTTGGTTGGTCGATGGAATGAAATCGCTCATTCCAAAATGCATTCCATTCCCTCAAAATCATTCCATCTGCCACCCCCCTTGTTTTTTTCCATTCCATTCTCTCTTCACCCTTCATTAACAACACCACAACCCACCATCGTTGCCACCACCCACCACCACCATTATCCGTCGTCGCCGCCACCCACCATCGTCGTGGCCACCTCCGATCACCGCCACCACCCACCTTTGATCATTGTCGCCACCGCTGCCACCTCCGATCGTCGCCGTTGCCAACAACCTCAACCACCGCTATCAACCGCCACCACCCACCACCGCTACCACATGCGACCACCGTCGCCGCCAGTATCACCTCCGACCACCGCCGCTGTCACCACCCGTCACCGTCTCCACCCACCACCACCGCCAACCGCCGCCGCCGCTACAACTGCCACCTATCATCGCCCCCATCACTGACCACCGCCATCCGATTTTATTCATTCATCTTTTCTCGCATACCAAACAACAAAGAGTAATGGTTCATTCCATTCTCACATGGTAAACAAACAAGACATCGAATGGTAATGATCAATTCCAATACCTTGTCCATTCCATTACCTCGTCCATTCAATTCCTCCGTCCATTCCATTACTCCATACCAAACAGACCCATATTGTTTCCTTAAAAATCTCCTTATTTTGTTAAGAAATAAATTTTCCATAAATAAGTTAATTATTCAATTACCTTTATACCCATTAATATAAAATCTCTAAATGTCACATGTCACCCTTAGAACACTTCCTACAATTTGTAGGAAAAATGGACTTTATAACCAACTCCTACCCTACATACCATATTGTTTAAGCAACCATATTAGGCTATTGTTTAAACAACCAACAAACCAAAACAACCAACAGACCAAGTTCTAAAAGACCATATTGTTAAAACAACCAAAAGAACGAGTTCCAAAATACATAAAGTATTACCGTAAATCTCATTAATATCTTCTTGTTCGAGATGTTCACGAATGAAGAATCGTTCTTGACGATTATCTGGAGGATTATCCATGGTGCGTGTGAGGATTGTTAGGGTTTAAATTCAGATGGTTGTGTGTGAGAAGATGAGGAGATGATTGAATGGGATGCATACATTAACATGAAATGTTTTTTTTAAAGGATAATACATGTAATTTGCATAAAAATGACAGTTTTACTCCCACATGAGGGGCACATGACTAGTCTTGACCAAGAAAATGGATGGAGATTAGTGTAAAGGACACGTGGTGTGCAAAAGTTTCAAATAAAGGACACATGATGTAATTTCTAGAGATAAATGACTCACGATGCAAATTGGTGTAAAGTTAAAGGACAAACCGTTTAATTTACTAAAAAAATATATGTAGAGGGTGTTTGGGTTAGCTTATTCTGGAGCTACTTTTACCTTATTGACTTATAAAAGTTGATAAGTCATTTTGATAATGTTTGAATAATGGGTTAAAAAAGAGTTTTGATGATTTAGGTGCTGTTTGTTTTTGCAGACATAAACTGTCTGCAAGCTGATTTCATCTGTTTTTATGTCTGCAACTGAAGATGTGGTCTGAAGATCTGCAAGCTGAAAATATAAGACTGTTTGTTTTTATAAGTTGATACTGTCTGCATAAACTGAAAATATGTAAACTGTCAAACTTATTTCACTAGATAGAAGCCATTTAACATACAAATTACATAAAAAAATATAATAATAAAACCAAGTTTAAAAACACAAATAGTGAAATAAACTCAAAGTACATTGTTTTGTATTAATTATTGTGCTATCTGATCTCGAAGTTGACTCATGAATTCACGGTCCGCTGCACTTCCATGGTAAGCTACTTCTTCTTCACCACCATCTTGTGCATGTTCATCTCCATCTTGAAGGCGTACATTTGGGAATTGTGAAGCGCAAAACATGCAATCGTAACATTTCGTTGTGTAAGCAACGAAAGGGGGCCATTTTTTTAATATTGGAAAACGTGCCTTTAATACCCCATAAGAACGTTCAATAACATTTCTAAGTTTTGCATGTGCGTGGTTGAATTTTTCTTTGTCGGTCAATGCACGATTTCGGCAAAAATCTCCAAGCCAATACCTCACATTTCGATATGGTGCCATAAATCCACGAGTGTGTGCATACGCAACATCACATAGATAATATTTATCTAAAACAGACAATACACACATCATCTTAAAACTATATATGTAATATAAATAATAAAGTTGAGATCGTAAATATGTACCCGGAGGAGGAAGTGGAAATGGTGCATTAGCATTTGTTAAAGATTCAGACAATATTCTAGAATCATGTGCTACTCCTTCCCATCCGGCCACGAGAAAAGTAAATACCATGTTGAAGTCACATATGGCCAAAACATTTTGATAACAACTCGCCTTTTCCTCTTCCTCTATACAAATGTTGTTTCTGAACAGGGACAATAGCATGTATCAAAGTTCCATCAAGTGCACCAATCGCTCCCTATATAGAATTTAATTGTTAATAATATACATGGAAAGAAATCACAATAGAACTTGTATAATGTACCTTAAAAACTCGTTGTAATCTTTTATTACGCCCTGGAATATCTGGATTAGGATTAAAAGATGTTGGTACTATAACCTCTTTAGCAAACTCCATCATTGTTGCCAATACTTCATGAAAATACTTATGAATTGTTTGTTTCGAGTGTTGAAATCTACGCTTAATAACCAAAAAACGTTGATTGTGACCAAGCATCATAAAAAACATAGCCATTTTTTCTTCAAGGGAGATGTGTTATCTCTTTTTCTTTTGGGATTTCTCGGCCAAAAGTATCGAAGATATAAGAACATCACAATGAGGAGCAATAACTTTTGATTATAATCCATGATAAACCTGCACAAAAAGCTGCTCAAACAGTGCTAAAAAACTGCACAAAAAACTGCAGAAATTTGCTGTAAAAAACTGCACCAAAACTGCAACAATTTGCTGTCAAAAACAGCTCAAAAACTGCATAAAAACAACAGCAAAACAACTCTAAAAACCTGCAAAAAAACAGCACAAAAACTACACAAAAAATGCAAAAAAACTGCAGCAAAATAGCACTAAAAACCTGCATAAAAACAACACAAAAACTGCACAAAAAATGCACAAAAACTGCAGCAAAACAACCCAAAAACTGCACAAAAACAGCTTCAATTTGCCAAACTATCAATACAATACACATAACGGTGTCAACTTACATAATTGTTCAAAATATAAAGCAAATAACGGTTCACATAATACGAGTCACATAACATGAATCACACCAAAAAAACAAATACCGATATCCCTCCCTACTTGAACATCCCCAATGTCGTCCCGGTCATCTTAATCCACCCTTTCAACACCTCAAGGTCCGATGGCAATGTCATCCATGCCTGTCTCATTTGTATAGACTGACCAAAAATGTTAAATGCTGCCAAAAACAAGGGATCTATAGGCTCTAACCCAACTAATTTCAACTTCTCATAGCATTCGTCAGTTGATGGTCCTTCCATGCTTTTCACCATATGCTTGAGTGCTTGTTGCATATCTTTAGCCAAATCATCCAGGGTAATGGTGGTCTTAGAGGTTTTAGCCTTTTTGTTAGGCCTAGTTTCATTATCATTAGATGTTTGAGCCTTGTTATTGGTAGGAACTTCATCACCATTATGAAAACTTTGTTCATGAGAGTCTCCATCATCATTTTCTAGATTATGAAAGCTACCATCTTGTATATGAAGTGTTTGGACATGTGGGGATGATGAAACTCCAGATGTTTGAGTAGATGTCCATTGATTACCACCTGTAGCACTAAGCCCTTCAAACACAACTATGTGAAGGTCAAGATGAGGCAACGGGCGTGTTTTTAATGACATTGCCCTCGGGTGACCCTGCGCCAAATTAATAGGGACTGTATTTTCACTTTAACATGTGACATAATACTGGAAACCTAAACAAATACACACCTTCTTAAAATCTTCCTATTCCTGAGGAGTTAAAGTGAACATATTTGTTTATGGGTTGTATAGATTTCCAGTCTTGTTTCTCAAATAGCACCATCCTACATATTTTGATTTCATAGTATCAAAAGCATTTCTAATTTGCTTTTGAGTCAAATCCATGTGAAATTGTTCCTTGAGTTTCTTCCCTACTATAACCCAAGACTCCCTGCACAAGCTTTGTCCATTTCTACCTATCCTCCCTATTTCTTCAGGACATGTTTCTAAGCATTTAACAGCCTCATCCGTCCATTGTTGTCGACCATCATTAGTTTCCATCTATAATTGAATCACACATAACATACAAGACAATCAAGAATCACAATATGTATATAACATGCTGTCAAAAACTGCATAAAAATTGCAGCAATTTGCTATAAAAAAAACAGCTCAAAAACTGCACAAAAACAGCAGCAAAACAACTCTAAAAAACTGCACAAAAACTGCACAATAACTACAGCAAAACAGCTCTAAAAAACTGCACAATAACTACAGCAAAACAGCTCTAAAATCAGCACAAAAACAGCTCAAAAAACTGCACAAAAATTGCATAAAAAAGCACAAAAAACTGCACAAAAAAAGCACAAAAACTGCACAATAACATCTACTTTGTGTTCAACATTCAAGAACTTTAACACCAATTTTTTGTATGTATCAAGAAGCAAAATTAGGTCTAAGAAATTAGGGCTAACAAACTAGAAGCAAAAAAGAAGCTTCAAGAAGCAAAAATTAGGTCTAAGAAATCAAGAAGTAAAAAAGAAGTACATAGTCGAAGGAGAAGGGGGAGGTCACCGGAAAACTGGTCGGAGGAGGAGGAGCGGTGTCTGAGATGGGAGATGTGGGAGGGGCTGATGTCTGTGTGCGTATATGATATGAGGGAGGAGTAGGGTTTTTGTGAAGATGTTATAAGAATGAGATCCGTGTCTTATTTTTTAAGATGAAAGAAGCTGACTTCAGATCTTTAAAAAAAAACAAACAGTCTTCAAGGGTAACGTCTGCGCACCTGCAGACATTAGTTCCCTTGAAGATGTTTGAAGAAAAAACAAACATCCCCTTAAAAAGAGGAAAATGAGAAGTTAAGATTTGTGACTTATGAAGTCATAAGTTAAAAGCGATCCCAAACACCTCTATAAATTTTTTTTCTTTCTTTTTATCTTTTTTTCTTTCGTTCTCTAATCTCAAAACAACCATCCCAAAAGCACCCAAATATGTAGACACACAGTTTTGCGTGTGAATTACAAACTGAGATTCAAATAGCCCAACACACACACACAAACCCATTCGCTTCTGTTCTCCCCTATAGACGACTATAGTCAAATAGGGAACCAACGCAGACGAGAGAGAGCACAGAGAGTGGCCAGATCTTTTGGCGCCTTTCCCTTCCTTTCCACTTTCTCCCACAGATTCTCCACCTTTTCTTCTCACACACGCTTCAATGGCCTCCGTACAGCAGTTATCTGCAATTAAGGTACTCAATCATCGCTTCGATTCAACTATTAGGTTTACTTTTTCACTAATTTCACTCAATTGTTCGCTGTTTTCAGGATGCCAAAGTGCTTATGGTCGGTGCTGGTGGTATCGGTTGCGAGCTTCTCAAAACCCTAGCTCTTTCAGGTTTTCAGGATATTCATATCGTAAGTCAACCTTGCCACTCATATTTATTATTATATTGCTATTATTATATTCTTATTGTTATTGTTGTATTGTTAGTGAGTTATTGTGTTGTTTTGAGTGGAATTAGTGGTTTGTGAATGCTCGGTGTTAGGTTTTTGAGATTTAGGGTTTAGTTTGCTTGTTGACTTTTGGTATGATTGGTGTTTGTTTATGACACAATTTAACGAGGAGATTTGTTTATTATATGGTTAATGGATAGTAAATAGTAATTGTATCAGTTTTTATCATTTTTGTTTAATTTAATGATGATTAATTGTGTTTATATGTTCAAATGGTTTTTCTGCTTGTTTTTTTTTTTGTCTGTGTTTAGCTGTTTGTGTCAGCTAACTTGACTGGATTTGGATGAAGATTATGTACTGGTTAGTTTGTGATACTTGAGTAGGATTATGCTTTTGATGAGTTTTAGTTTTGATTGTTGGAGTATGTAATAGAGAAGGTAAAGTTATTATGGCTACCGAGTTGGTGGTTTTAGCTTCTTGCTTGTGCGAAGAACTTTTTTTCAAGTGTACTTGCAGTTAACGCTGTCAAGTGGTTAGTTAGAGCAACGTACATGGTTTGTTAGGTCTAGATTTGCATTCTTACTTTAAACTTGGCATAGGTTGTTAGGATCACATGAGCAATAAACAAACAAACACAAACAGAAAAACAGTAAAGAACACGAGAGATTGCTAGGCGCTAGTCGGTCGGTAGGGTACGGACTAGCGATTGGGATTTTTTTATGTAATCTTCAGTTTTATACACACACACACACATTTTTATGTGTAATTTTTTAGCAAGACAAGTTTTAGTCCCTCATTGGCTCATTTTTTTAATAGACTAGATTAATCACCGAAATTTACAAGGTTTGATCGGAAAATCACCGGTCATTGGCCGGAATTCTTCCGGAATCACGGATTTTTGGCCGATTAGGACTGCTTAGGGCTGCCGTTGACCGTCTAGTGATTAATTGGCCGATTAGAGGAAAATTACTCGGTGAACGGAGGACTAGCGATTAATAGGCGACTAATTGGATGCTAGTCAGGATTTTTACAACCATGTATGTAATTATCTATGTGAGATGTCTCTGAAAGGCCTTTGGGCAGTTAGTGCATTATGCTTTCTGTTGTTCTTTTTTTGATGTTTTTTACTTCCAAGCATCTATCACCCATAGTTATCGATAGCAAATAGCGGTCAATAGCGATAGACGACCTATATGCTACGTAGCGATAGCGACGAAATAGCGCCCGCTATTTTGTGTATAGCGATAAGGTAGTAGAAAATTTTAAAAATAAAAATATAGCTATTTATAATTATATACATATATTATAATGTTAATTTTATACTTTATATTTATAGATTTGTAAGTTTAAGAACCAAATGTAAACTAGTAAAGATAGAGGGGGGTAAATGTTAAAATGCACAAACTAATTTCACTCTTTTTATCCTAAAAATTTACAAGTTAGAGAATAAATGTAAACTACAGAAAGATTGAGGGGTTAAATTGTAAAACTACAAACTAATTTAAACCTAAAATAGCTGGATCGTCACCCAATTGTTACCTCCGCCGTCAGAACTCCAAATCTCAGAACTCCAATTCTGTATTAGACGACCATGAAATTACAGAAAAGCACTAGAAAAACTACTATGAACGCCATCAAAACAAGGTATCTCTTCTTTCTTTCCTATCAATTTGAGCCTTCGGTTTCCGTCTTCCTCGTTTCCGGCAGAAGTTGCAGCACCGGCGCCGGAAGTCGCTGCCGGAATAAGTGCCTAGTCGCTATTTTTCCCGCTTTTCAGTCGCTAGAGCCACTTAGCGCCGGTAGACCGCTTTGCATCGCTAAACGCAATAGCGCTCGCAACAGGCGCAATCGATAACTATGCTATCACCGCGTAGTTATCAAACTTGAGCTAACATTTTTAAACATATCAAATATGTGAGCCCGCCTAGTAACAAGCCTTAAGTGAGTGCTCTTAGTTGTATACATTATCTATCGCTTCACGCTACTGTTGGTTTTGTCTGTGCAAAGTCTCATTAAACACAATAAGCATATCCATTGTTTAAACAGCCAATTTTCAAATTCTCCTTGAACTATGAAAGTTTTTGCTGCTTATGCATTCAATATGATGCCGTTTAGGTTTTATTATAACCATTTTTTTTGCAAATTGGTCTTTACTTAATTGCAGATTGATATGGACACAATAGAAGTGAGCAACCTAAATAGGCAATTCTTATTTCGCCAATCACATGTGGGTCAATCCAAGGCAAAAGTGAGTAGTTACTTTTTTTCTTGTTAATCTTTATCACTTGATGATCGCATATCTTATCATGTATTTTAATTTTTGGTTTTATTAGGTAGCTCGTGATGCTGTGCTAAGATTTAGGCCTAAGATTAACATTAAATCTTATCATGCTAATGTCAAAGACTCCAACTTCAATGTTGACTTCTTCAAGCAATTCAGTGTAGTTCTAAACGGGCTTGACAACTTAGATGCTAGACGTCATGTGAACCGCCTCTGCTTGGCGGCTGATGTTCCTCTGGTGGAAAGTGGTACTACTGGCTTTTTGGGTCAGGTAAATGCTATTAACCTGTCTTTGGGAAAGTCAAAACTTTGACCAAGTTCATTTGGTTTTTTGTTGATCAGTCAATGATTCTTTTTCGGTATCTTTTTCTATTGCGGTTTCTTATATGAACGGTTTACTGATAGGCATATTGGCTGGTATACATGTGACTAGTATGTTTTTTAAGCAGGCTGTGTTGAAAGAAGCCTTTTTTAAATGCTTTTTACCTTTTTCAATTAATTTCAGGTGACTGTGCACATTAAGGGTAAGACAGAGTGCTATGAATGCCAACCTAAACCAGCTCCAAAGACATATCCTGTGTGTACTATTACGAGTACTCCATCAAAGGTACTAATATGATCCTCACAAGCATATCTTACATTCTTACTCACTAGCCCCATGCCCCCATTCTTAATGATAGAACATGTCATCATGGCTTTTAATATATAGAAGTATAGAACACTTCTTAGTTGTTTTCGACATGACTACAATATCTCTACTCTGCTCTTATAAAGCGCGCTAGTTTATCACAAAACATGTTAGAATTATAACTTAGCCCACTTGCTTAATATATAAGACCACATGGGGTTTTACTTTAAAACCGATTGAAATAAAGGGAGTAACACATGGGCTTATGTTTTGGCAGTCGTTTTCTTTTTAGATCAACATGGGATTGGATTTGCACCATACATACATATATGCAGTTAGTTCAGTGATATATCACCGATATATTGGTTATCGGTCCCCATGTAAAATGTTGGTGTCAAATATCAGTGCCGATATTATCACCGATATATCACCGTTTTTCCCAATATCAGTACCTTTCTTCTTAGTTCTACAATTCGTTTTTTTTCTTATTGCTGCTATTAGTGTTTTAAGCCTCAATTGTTAATTGTTAGTGTTTTAAGTTTTAATGAGTTCCAACTTGCTACAGTTGTTAGTGTTTTGGAAGTTGCAAAAGGTTAATTTGTTAATGGAAGGAGAGTATACTGAATTGTTACTGTTAAATTGCTATATATAACTTCTACATGATATTAAAATTACCGATATCCCACTGCGATAACCTATATATACAATATCGGTCTTTGACCGATATCCGATTTTTTACCGCATTAACTGCTTTTGGCCTGCTAGAGATTAGTAACAACCCTAGTCAACCTTCATAAGTGGTTGGTTGAAACAGCCTCTCTAACTTATTTATACTTTCTGTTATGGATTTTTTATGGATTGTTACATTCTTGCAGTTTGTTCATTGTATTGTATGGGCAAAAGACCTGCTATTTGCAAAGCTTTTTGGAGATAAAAACCAAGATAACGATCTCAACGTGCGTTCTAACGACACTGCCACCTCATCAGAACATTCAGAAGATATTTTCGAACCTAGAAAAGATGAAGACATCCAACAGTACGCAAACAGAATTTACGATCATGTTTTTGGTCACAATATTCAAACCGCCTTGTCCAATGAGGAAACATGGAAAAACCGCAACAAACCTAGGCCTATCTATGTTAAGGATGTTTTGTCTGATGAACCAATTCAACAGAACGGAAATGTAGACAAATTGTTGGCGAATGATAATTTATCTTCGTTGTCTGCAATGGCGTATTTGGGTTTGAAGAATCCGCAAGATATTTGGAGCCTTAAGGAGAATTCTAGGGTTTTCTTTGCTGCACTGAAGTTGTTCTTTTCCAAGAGGCAGAAGGTTTGTATCAGATGTTTGATAAATGTTTAATGTGTTTCCTTATGATTACAACTACAATTTCATCACAATAATAATCTAAAAGTCAATGGTGTCATTTGCCACCTCTACTTATGGAGCAAGTTTAATATTCTTATTTACATTTTTTTTTTGCAGGAGATTGGGAACTTGACCTTTGACAAGGATGACCCGCTAGCTGTAGAATTTGTGACTGCTGCTGCAAACATTCGAGCAGCTTCGTTTAACATTCCCTTGCATAGTCTTTTTGAAGCTAAGGGTATTGCTGGAAATATAGTTCATGCAGTTGCGACGACAAATGCTATTATTGCAGGATTGATTGTCATAGAAGCAATCAAGGTGCTGCAAAATGATGCAAAGAATTGTCGGTAAGTAGTCTTTTATGCAATTCAAGCATCTTGTTTTCAATAAACATTTCTTAGTCATACTTAGATGTAGCAATGTGGGCTTTTCGGGTAACAGGTTATAACATGTTCGGGATGAAATGGGCGAGTTTTTAAGCCTGAAACAGGTTGGGTTTGCTTGAAATTGTTTCTGTCCAGTTTTTAAGCTTTAAATAAATATTTATTGTGTTAAAAATCATGATAGTGTGCCTGTGGCTAAAGGGGCCAGAAAAAAGAGTAATATGCCCTTTTTGTCCCTGAGGTTTGGCCAGTTTTGCGACTTTCGTCCAGAGGTTTGTTTTTCCGTATTTGGATTCAAAAGGTTTGAAATCTTGCCATATCCATCCGGCTCGTTAACTCCGTCCATTTTTCTCGGTTAAGTTGGGGGTATTTCTGTCTTTTTTGCCAACTTAAAAGGCAATTTGGCTTTTCAGGGGTATTTGGACTTTTTCCATAAAGTGAAAAAGACCGAATTGCCCTTTAAGTTAACAAAAATACCTCTGCCTTAACAGAGAAAAATGGATGAAGTTAACGAGCCGGATGAAAATGACAAGGTTTCAAACCTTTTGGATCCATATGCGGAAAAACAAACCTTTGGGCAAAAAAGTAGCAAAACTAGCCAAACCTGAAAGGACGAAAATGGCAGTTTACTAAAAAAATTAGCGATTTAAGGGATAAAACGTTATGGATTAATGCACACAACCTACTATTATTTATCTAGATTACCCGCTTGATTAGTTTTTCCACCTAAAACCTTTTTTATGCACTCATTTTGTTAACACGTCTCAGATAAAACACAACCTAAGCTGACAAAAATTAGTGTCTACTTTATTATTTATTTTGTCTAAATGAAAGTATCTTTGTTACAATAATGTTTGAATAAGGCTGTTTAGGAGGTTGTTTGCAATAAGAGTCGCACTTTGTGCGATTTTCAACCCTTGTAATCTGTCTTCAATTTTTGACATACTTTTTTTTTATAAATATGCAGAATGACGTATTGTCTTCAGCATCCATCAAGGAAGATGCTTCTTATGCCTGTAGAGCCGTTTGAGCCGAATAAATCCTGCTATGTTTGTTCTGAGGTAAGTTTAACATTATCATTTTCATAGATGAAGCTTAGAGAACTTGTGACACTTTCGGCTTTTAACAGTATGATATATATATATATATATATATATATATATATATATATATATATATATACTTCTCACACTTTGGAAAAATGCCCTTACCCTATAAAAGTTACAGTCTATATTCTTCATATATCTTTTAGTAAAAGTAAATTGATCTAATTTTGAGAACAGACACCATTATTGCTTGAAGTGAATACCAACCGTGCAAAGCTGAGGGATCTGGTGGAGAAAGTTGTTACGTCAAAACTTGGTATGAGTTTGCCTTTAATCGCTCACGGGTCAGGTCTTCTTTATGAAGTTGGTGATGATTTGGGAAAAGATGAAGTCGCTAATTACGAAGCAAATCTTGAAAAGGTCCGCTTTTTACTTTTATATATTTTGATATAATGGTAGCTTTTTCAGGGATATTATATTATATATGTGCGGCCCACCCATCTATTCAACATGTCTCATATTGGATAACCATATATTGAAGCTACTGTATGGCCACCCCAATATATATGTGGTTTTATTCATAGTTATCGATAGCGGCCATAGCGACCGCTATCGCGAATAGCGTGGCGAGACATGGTCGCTATATGGTGTATAGCGCTGAATAGCGTGAAAATAGCGGATTCCGACGACGAGTTCCGGCCGGAAACCTGTAATTTCTGCCGGAAACTTGCTGGAAACTATGAAGAAGAAGAGAAGAGCGGCTGCGTTTTTGTTTTTGTTGCTCCGGCCGGAAACCTGCATTTTCTGCCGGAAATTTGCTGTAAACTTGCTGGAAACTATGAAGAAGAATAGAAGAGCGGCTGCTGCGTTTTTGTTTTTGTTGCGTTTGAGCCTTTCTACGGTTTAATAAGTTTATGGATTTTAACATTTAACCCCTCTATCTTTCATTAGGTCACATTTAGTAATTAAAACTTGTAAAAATTTACATAAAAAGTGTAAAATTAGTTTGTGTATTTTAACATTTAATCCCTCTATTTTCACTAGCTTACATTTATAAAACTAACGTTATATATAAAAAAAAGTTATGTAGATGGCTATTTTTTATTTCTGAAATTTTAACTCCCTTATCGCTAAACATGAAATAGCGGGCCGGCGCTATTTCATCGCTAACGCTACGTAGCATATAGGTACGTTGTCGCTATTTGTCGCTATTCGCTATCGATTACTATGGTTTTATTTATACCAAATATATAGATACTTGTCGAATGATGAAAATGACCTTGAATTTAGTAAAGACAAGTTACCTTGTCTGATGCCTCAACATGAATTTAAGGGCATTTTGGTCGGTTTTAACAGTTTTTGAACACCCCTACTCTTTACTTTTGACCTATTTTGTTTTAGCCAAGTTTCTTCATAAACCTGCTTATTTGATTCGTTGAGATAAAAATATAACCGAATGTACTTGGCTGCTTGTAATTTATATGTATCGTTATATTCATCTTCACAGGTGTTATCTGAGCTTCCATATGCAATCACCGGGGGGACAATTATTACCGTTGAGGATCTTCAACAAGAGCTAGTATGCAACATCAATATCAAGCACAGGTATAACAATACATATATATTTTTTATAATCCGTTTGACCGCGTTAAAGGTAAACCGAATTGCCACCTAAATTCGTACTACTTTATGTCTTGCAGGGAAGAATTTGATGAAGAAAAGGAACCCGACGGTATGGTTCTTCACGGATGGACACCGGCTCCTGCAGCGGAAAACAATAAGGAAGCTACCGACAATAATGGTGCCAGCACATCATCGACATCCAAGCCAGCATCTGCTGATGTCATGGAAGCCGATGATGAGCTGTCAATAGTAGAACCAGGAGTTGAAACACTTCCTGCAGGTGGAAAGAAAAGAAAACTGTCTGATGTCCCGAATTCCGAAGCGCCAATTGATGAAAAACGGGCTAAAAAAATACCTGAGAAAAACGATGGTGATGATGTCATCGTTATGCTTGATGACGGGAATGATGATGACATCACTGCCAGTTAAACAGTAGTTTGATCTTTTGATACCCTAATTTATGTCATTGTGGAGCCACCGGTCAAACTTTTTGTTTCGGTTGTCAGTATAACGGCTCAATATCAGGTAAAGGTTCCATTTTTTTTTCGGTTTTTGACTCGTTTTTATTGCTAGTTTTATGCGTATGAAACTAAGGATTTGGTTTTGGTGTAAGTAGAACCGAACCGAACCGAACATGAAGGCTGTAACAACAGAGACTTTTTTTCTTAAACTTTTTCTTAAAAACTAGTGTGATTAAATCCTGACCGTTGGTTAGTGTTTCTATACTTTTGTTGCTGTTGAGTTTCAGTCAGTGAGAAGAGAAAGAAACAGGTAACTTAGGCTAGCAAGGCGTTATCTTTTTGAAACTAGTGTTTATGTTAAATGATGCATGTATTTTATGACATTTGGTGTGAATTTATAGTTAATCTTGTAATTCGTTTTATCGATTTAAATTTGTGTTTATATATGCTTCAAATGCGAAGTTTCATGTTTTGATGTTGGTGGCAGATATATTTAATGGTGTTAATTCAACAGTCATTTTAAGCAGAAAAAAAAGCAAGTTCGAAAATGAACATGTTAAAGACATATGGGAACTAATTGTTTAAATTGTTAAGAGCATTCACATCTGACTCCTTGTGAATTTGCGAGTGAGTTTGTTTATATTATAAAAGGTGGTTGTGAGAGAGTATATATTACTGTTATCTGTATATTTAGGGAGATATTATTTACTTTTATTAAATTTTTTTAATATTTTTATAGTGGTTGTGGGTGGAGGAGAGAGAAAATGTAATAATAAAGGTATAAAAATATTTTTTAATTAAAAAGAAGAAATATAGTGATTTTTAGTGTAATTATAGGAATGATGATAACTGATAAGGGATCAGATGAATGCTCTAAGATGTAAATGCAAAAACGGTATATAAAGGCCTTAAATTCCATAAAAGCGGTCAAAGTTTGTAAAATTTCCATACATTATAATTTTCAAATCATGTAAGGTGATCGTGTTCAAAATCATGTAAGGTGATGAAGGTGGGGTTTAGTTACAAAGTGTTTTTTTTTATTTTTTTTTTTCTAAAAAAGTGTATGAAATAATGTAGGCATTTAGGTTAGAATAATTAATGGATGAGATTAAATAGTGTGAAAATTTTATGATATGTGTTTTAAATTTATTGATTGATTTTATTGAATTAAGGGATAAAGGTAAATTCAGAATCCTACATGCAAGTTCACAGGTCTCTTTTAAATGTCACTCTAAAAAAAGTTGCACCATAACAACAAACATCTTTTTATCCAGGTCTCAATCTTGGGAGTTGTAGGACCACATCTTACATAACAGCGGGATTGCTAATATTGACCCGGATTATGCCAGCGCCTTGGAACGCTTGCATGAATCTCTACCTGATTTTGATCTCGGCGGTTTCTCTAACAAAGACACCGCCCCCAAAAAGCCACAGAAAACTTTGGCGAATGCCCTTTGTTGTCGAATCGCACAAAGTTTGGGAGAAGATTTCCATCCCCCCCCCCCTCCGGCGTCAAAAAGTCGTCATTGAATGCCTACAAAGGTCTCACGCTCAGGATTTCTTAACCGTTATTCCTATTGAAGGTCTGGGTCAACGTATGTCGGCGGTGTAGTACCGGTCAATCCTTAAGTATCGTCTGATGATCCCTATGTTCCTGAATGATGAAACCTGCCCAGTCTGCCGTAACGCATGCCTAGATAAATATGGGGAGCATGCGTTACACTGTAGAGAGTTGCCGGGGTTTAAGTATCGCCATGACTTTGTTCGAGACACGTTAATGGATATTCTCAGACGAGCAGGGATCTCGGCAAAGAAAGAGGCACCGGTTAATTTTCTTACAGACCCGGCGGAAGGGAGGTCCACCCTACGCCCGGCTGACGTGCTAGTTTTTGGTTGGGAGGGCGGGAAACATGCTTGTGTCGTTCTCACAGGTGTATCCCCCCTACTCTTCTTCGGTATAAAAAAATATGAGTATACTATATTGTTATATGTATAAATAAATACATTTCAACTAAGAATTGTTCAATTTACTTTTATACTCTTTACCCTAATTATTAGAATTGTCATATATCACATTTCTATGGTTTGTAACACTTTTTAGGTGTTTTAGACTTTGTAGCTGAAGGGATATGGTCCCAAAAAACGCCGCGCAAACCTCCGTCAAGGTTGCGCGAGGAACCATACTCCTTATTCACAACTTTCTACCATGAGCCTTGCGCGAGTTACACATCTCCTATACTGCACCGCGCGAGGGTTAGCCGACAAGAAGCTCCGATAACAGCACTTAGCATACTGAAGGAGCACACAGTCAACCCCAAACCTCGCGCAAGTCAGTTACGTGCTCAGCAAGAGTCACACAAGGAAGCAGCGTAAAGCCGCTCCAGGTAGTACACCAGGTACAAGTGGCAGAGAAAAAGAGCCAATGAGCATCCAGCAGGCTCTTTTCAATCGTGCGCCACGATCGTCTGACGAGAAGTACTCAAGGACGCCTACGTGGCACCAATCAGAGGACGGAGACATCTGTCCCACGATCTCCACTTGTCTGCTGATGGCAGAAGGACGACAGGGCCGACAACAATGACACGTGGCTCCAATCAAGGCGCGCCAGCGCCGAAGAGCTTCTAGAAGCCACTAAACGGTCGACCCCAGTGAGACAAAGAGCATATCCATTATGTTGCTAATCACCGGCCCAAGGCCCATCAGCCCATACCCTCTTACACATCTCCGGCTATAAATAGAGACCTTACTCCACAGGTTAAACATTCTATTCCCTCTACTCTCACTCTTAACACTTAATTATCCTCCCAAAGCAGTCGCTTATTCTCACGCCGGAGCCCGGTTAAGAGGGAAACCCCCACATTCCACTCTTGACGAGTAACGGTGTTCGGTTTTGCAGGTTTAAACATCAAGTCGGAGCTCAGATATTCATTAGAAGATTAACCATTATGGTAGAAACATAAACCAAACTGATTAGTTGCCTAATTAGTTCAGTGTTTCTTCATTGGCGCCCACCGGTTTTTTCTACAACCATCTTCATCTTCTTTTTTCTGAGTTTTTGACTTCTTTCGTCCTTCGATCATGACTGGTCAAGGAATCATTCACGAGTTCGGCTTCGCAGCCAACTCTAATGCGGCGTTGGGTGAAGGAATCCAAAATATCCAAGCCCAGCAAATTGAGGAAATTGGTGAAGTCGAAGTAACCAATACTGGGGGCCCGCGCGGGAGCATCACCCGCATCACTCAGACGGTCACCCCAGGAAATAACGGCGAGGGACCTTCAAACCCAACACCAGCTCAGAATGTTTCGGCATTGCTAGGGCTACCAGAAGGTGAAACTCCAGCCTCATGGTATGCCAAGAATATCGCCACAATCAACGCAGCGTACCAATCTCTGATTGCACAGCAAGCAGTCTTGACGGCAGAACCGTCCTTGGTCACTCCTCAAAGTCAGGGAGCACGCCAGATGCCCCCACCGTCAAATCTCCAAGGCAGAATCAACAGGCCACCCCCTACCAGGCGTCTAAGCGTGCATGACACGCGTGACACAAGGGGAGAAACAGAAAGTTACTATGACTATCCGTCAAACCTTCAAAGAGGTCCTGTTCATAGCCGGGTTACGCCGCGCAACATGAACAACGAGTGGGAGGAGACAGACCCGAATGATCCAACTTGGGAAGATGATGAGGGCTCATCAGTCTTCAACCGCTTGCAGAGGAACCATGAGTACTTCAAACCACGACAGCATGTCGGGTACACAGAAGAAGCTGAAAGAGATTTCCGCCTGGCCTACAGGCCAGCGGAAGCTGCGGAGCATTCTAAGTTCATTCCAAAAATCGCACTCGCGCCGCTTTCAAAAGAAAAGTTACCTCCGACGGTCGGGAAGTTCAATGGATTGACTGATCCCGATGATCACGTCAGAACTTTCACAAGTGTAGGTTGCATGGGAGGTTGGAACATGCCTATGTGGTGTCACTTGTTTATTCAAACTCTTACCGGGGCTGCTCGCGCCTGGTTCGACAGCCTTCCTCCGGGAAAGATTAAATCATGGGTAGATTTCAAGACACAGTTTTTGAGCTACTTCAGCTAACAACGACGCTACCAGCGCGACACAACTGAAGTAGAAGACATCTGGCGAAGAGATGGCGAAGGTCTGGAAGATTTTATCACCCGATTTAACAAAGAATGTTTGGAGATAGGCGGCGTAAGCGAACAACTGATGCGTTGTCACTTCAAGAAAGCCATTCGCTGTGATAGTCTCATCAAAACTATCATAGGCAAAGACGGAATGCCAAAAGAATGGGATAAACTCATGGAAGCCGCAAAAATTGTTGCGCAAACCGAAGAATCACTCGCTGGGAACAAAAGTTATCACTCTGAAGATCGATTCTCCAGAGGGAACACGCGCGACAACAACAGGCGCAACAGATACAAGGGTAATGATTGGAAGTCTGGGAGATCAAGGGGCCATGATGAAAGGCCGCGCTATAGAGAGGACGCGCGTGAAACAATTGACCGAATCGGTTACAGGAAAGCAGTCAAAGATGATAATCGTGACCAGCACTGGACTCCGCTCATAAAAACGCCAAAAGAGGTGTTGGTGACGGAGAACCATGATTTCAAGGCTCCCAGGCCTATGACAAACAAGAAGGGGCAGGACCCCAACTTGTACTGTGATTTTCACAAAGACTCAGGACACTTGACCGATGATTGCTATAGTTTGCGCCAAGAGATTGAGAAAGCGCTGAAGAGCGGAAAGCTAAGCCACTTGGTGAAAAACGTGCGCAAAGAAACTCGTCAGCTCCAGCACCACGACGAAGGAAATCACAAGAAAGTCCGACGCTTAGAGACCCACATGGTCAACGGACCAAGATACAGTGCAAAAGAGAAAGGCAAGCGTCCTTATGAACCTTCCTGGCAAGAGCAACAGGTCATTTTCCCGGTAGTGCGCGGCGGTTCTCGCGCCACACGACCCGTCGTCATTACCGGCATTATCGGCCACTATGAAATGGAGTACATATTCATTGATCCAGGAAGTACAGCTGACATCATCTATGAACAGTGTTTTAATCAGTTTGATGAAGAAGACAAAGCGAGATTCGAGCCAGTTGATTATCCTTTGTCCGGATTTTGCAACGAGATGGTTTTTCCACTCGGTCAGATCAGTTTTCCCGTCACGCTTTCTGATGGGAAGCATTCAAGAACAACAAGCGTGAATTTCATGGTGATGCCCGTCAAATCGAGGCACGATGTGTTGATTGGAAGGGAAACCCAGGGCGAGCTGAACATGGTGACTTCAACTCCCCATTCAGCTATAGGGTTCCCAACCAAGACGGGAGTGGCAATCATCTATGCTAAGAAGGAAGTAATGTCAACCGAAGAATTGCGCCCAACAAAAGCGGTGAAGGTCTCAGCAACTGAGCCAGAAAAGTGGGTATTAAACCGCAAATACCCAGAGCAAACAGTGACAATTGGACACGCCATTTCGTCAGATATCAGGACCCAATTAAAGCAACTGCTGTTCAGAAATATGGATATCTTTGCCTGGACCCCGACAGATATGACCGGTGTCCCGCGCAACATAACTGAACATTGCTTAAACACCTACCCCTCCGTTGAACCAAAGGTCCAAAGAAGGCGCAGCTTAGGGGCAGATAAAACAAAAGCAATGTATGAACAAGTATGCGAGCTGCTTAAAGCTGGAATTTTGCGAGAGGTACGATATCAGAGTTAGGTCGCGAACCCAGTAATGGTGGAAAAATCAAACGGTGGATGGCGAATGTGCGTGGACTATACCGATCTCAACAAGGCATGCCCTAAGGATTGCTATTCTTTGCCTGAGATCGACAAAAAAATAGACTCCCTCGCGCCTTACTGATGGAAATGCTTCTTGGATTGCTACAAGGGGTATCATCAAGTTCAAATGAAGCTCGAGGATGAAGATAAGACAGCTTTCCGTACTGATCTTGGGATTTTTTGCTACACAAAGATGCCATTCGGCCTCAAAAACGCTGGTGCCACATACCAGCGCTTGATGGATAAGACCTTTGCGGGAGATATCGGAAAGCATATCGAAGTGTACATCGATGATTTAGTGGTCAAAAGTCCCGAAGAGGACCAAATGTTGAAGGACATCGAAAAGACGTTCAATTCTTTGCGCAGCGTAAATATGAAGTTGAATCCAGCCAAGTGTTCTTTTGGCATGGAAGAGGGGAAGTTTTTAGGCTTCATAGTCACAAACGGCGGCTTTAAGGTGAATCCAGAGAAAGTCCAGGCAATAGAGCGAATGCCATCGCCGCGAACAATCAAAGAGATGCAACGGTTGGCCGATCGTCTGGCCGCGCTTAACCGCTTTCTATCAAATCACGCCGCGAAATCGTACCCTTTTATCAGTACTCTGCGCAACTGTGTGAAGAAACAAGAGTTCAAATGGACCCCTGAGGCAGAGAAAGCTTTTCAGCAAATGAAAGAATGTTTGATTGAGCTCCCCACCCTGACTGCACCGTTTGAGAAAGAGCCGCTCATACTGTACTTATCTTCTTCGGATAAGGCAGTAGGGTCGGTATTACTGGTGGAAAGAAATGGAGTCCAAACTCCAATTTATTACGTCAGCAGGGTACTCACCGACCCGGAAACAAGATATTCCACGATGGAAAAATTGGTACTTGCGCTGCTACACGCCTCCCGAAGGCTGCGCAGATATTTTACAGGGCATGTGATCACCGTGCTTACAAACTTCCACATCGGCACGATATTGCAAAAACCAGAAACATCCGGGAGATTAGCAAAATGGGCCATCGAACTGGGGGGCCACAACATTTTGTACAGGACGCACCCAGCCATCAAGGGCCAAGTCCTAACTGACTTCATCACAGAAGTCTCAATTGATAAAATCAAAGAATGTGAGCTGGTGGAGACTCCCGGAAAAGACGTGACAAATGAGACTTGGATGCTTTATACTGATGGGGCCTCAAATGAGGACGGCGCGGGAGCCGGATTGCGCCTCGTGAGCCCCGAAAACCATGAATTCACTTACGCCATCAAGTTGGATTTTAAAAACACCAACAACGAGGTGGAATACGAAGCATTTCTGGCAGGCTTACGTCTCGCCATCAAAATGGGAGCTAAAAATTTACGAGCACACGTTGATTCACTCCTGATAGCCAGCCAAGTTAACGGTATATACGATGCAAAGGGCGAGGTTATGGCCCTATATCTAGAGCAGGCGAAAGAGTTGCTTCAACAGTTCCAGTCTCACAAAGTAATCCACATCAACCGCTCTGAAAACAAACCAGCGGATGCGTTGAGCAAGCTTGCTTCAACCTCCTTTCAACATCTTGCTAAAGATGTAAGAATCGAAATACTTAAGAATCCATCAGTCCTGCTACGACAAGTCAACGTGATCGAAGTAGGGCAACCGTCCCGGATGACCCCTATAATCCAATATTTGCAAGAGGGGATACTCCCTGAGAACAAGGCAGAGGCGAGAAAAATTCAGAACAAGGCCCTGCATTATGAAATGAATGATGGTATTCTATATCGAAAATCCTTCTTGGGACCATTGCTGCGCTGTGTGGACTCCCAAGATGCGAATTACCTGATCAGGGAGATCCACGAAGGGATCTGTGGCATCCATGCAGGTCCACGCATGGTTGTCGCAAAGATTATGAACGCCGGATATTACTGGCTAGGGATGCATGTTGATGCCCTGAAGGAGTTGCGCAAGTGCGATTCCTGTCAGCGACACTCTCCAAAAACCCTGCGCCCCAAAAACGATCTTATCCCTGTATCCACTGCTTGGCCTTTTCAGCAGTGGGACATTGACATGGTGGGACCCTTCCCAGAGGCTCCTGGCGCCGTAAAATTTATAATAGTGGCCGTCGATTACTTCACGAAGTGGGTGGAGGCCAAAGCTCTCGCTTCAACGACAGCTATGATGGTGCGCAGGTTCATTTGGGAACACATCATCTGCAGATTTGGCCTACCACTCAAGATTGTAACCGACAACGGCACAAACTTTGCGTCTGAAGACCTCTAGAAGTGGATGAAAGAGATGAAAATCGAACACACTTTCTCCTCTGTTGCACATCCTCAAGGCAATGGGCAGGTAGAAAGTGTGAACAAGTGTATAGTCGATGGGATAAAGGCCTGACTGGGCACAAAGCGAAGAGGCTGGGTGGATGAGCTCCCGAGTATCTTGTGGGCTCATCGAACCATGCCAAAGACAAGTACCGGCGAAACCCCTTTTAGCCTAGTCTATGGCTCAGAAGCAGTTATCCCGGCGGAAGTTGGCCTGCCCTCCCCACGCTTGACAACAGTCAACGCAATCGACAACGAGGCAAAGCGATGTCTTGACTTGGATTTGCTAGAAGAAAGGCGCGAAATCGCACGAATTAGAGAAGCCAAGTACAAAACACAACTGGAAAGGTACTACAATGCAAGAGTCCGTATCTGTACCTTCACTCCAGGAGAGTACGTCTTCCGAGACAATGAAGCGTCAAATGCTGAACGCCCAGGGAAACTAGCACCCAAATGGGAAGGCCCATACTTGGTTCACGAAGTGTTGGGTAAAGGGGCTTACAAGTTACGCACCCTAGATGGTCACATCATACCGCGAACGTGGAATGCGCAACAACTGCGCAAATGCTATATGTAATTATTCTCGGCCTTGCGCCTTTTACTTTCCTATGTTGGCCATGCGCCCTTTACAATTAATGTACGTTGGCCTAAGTGCCTGTTTCCAAGTCAATGAAAGCATACGACATGTTTTCCATTACTTCTTTCGTTACAAATGCATGTTAAACTTCTGATTAGCACGAAAACACTCCAGTGACTTACGAGCCCTCAAATGGGAACGCCTGCAAGGTCCTCCGCGAACAGAGCGCGAGACCGGGCAATTGCACTCACAAGAGAGACACTTACATTTATTCGAGCTAACTTAACCAAAGTTTCTAACAACAGTGCAATAATTGTAACGGGAAAGAACAAATAACATTCATTCAGTTTAAAACAAGCGCGACCGCGCATAAGTTTACATTCAAAACAAACAAAATTACAAGGCACAAAGCCTATCGACAGAACCTATTCAAATTCATCACTACCATCGCGTTGATCGCCTTCATCACCGTCATCACCATCATTTCCACCGTCATCACCATCGTTTCCACCGTCATCATCATCGTCTCCACCATCATCACCAGCTGGCTCCTCTTCATCTGACAGTTCAACAGTTACGGTGGGTCGAGAATGGCCTTGAGGCGCTGACACCAGTCATCATGCTCTAGAATCTTCGCGACTAAGTCCATCACAGGCAGTGATAGGTTATGATAAGCATTTTCAGCACGTGTCAACTCGGCACTAGCCTGGTCGGTCACCGAACAATGACTCACGTCAAACTCCTGTCCAAACACCTCCTCGACATGTTGGGCACATTCCAGATACCCTCCTCGATGACCAACTGCGCGCGCGACATCCGTCAAAGCAGCAACAGCGCGATCTAGCTCTCCAGCATTAAGCACAGAGTTGGCAACCTACAACGTAAAATGAGCATTAAAAACAATTCCCAAACACAACTTCCAAAGGACAAAAGAATAGCATACCAGCACTACTCCGCGGTTGCGCATCCACTCGGCCTCAGAGACAAGCGTATCAACTATGCCTTGGGTTTCAGAATAGTTAGTCTGCGCTACATTGAGGGCGGTAGTACTAACATCACGCGCTTCCTCAGCAGTGGCAGCCTTAACTTTCTCCGCTGCAAGATCGATCTCCAAGGATTCGCATTTATCAACTTGATCATTCAGGCGGCGTTTCAGTTCAGCGATCTCTACATCCTTGGCCCGCAGATCCTTGTCTTTGTTTGACAGCTGCAACTTCACATCAGCCAACTCAACCTAAAAAGCGACAAAAGGACTTAGGCTATTTTGCAAATCGAGCACAGAGGGAAAGGGAGTAAGTTTTACAAACCTGAATCTGCTCCTTAGCAGCCTGTGCAGCTTGCGCATCCTCTACCTTCGCAGTCAGCTCAACAACCTTGGCTTCAAGATCGACAATCTTGTTACGAGCCGCGAACGCGCGTTCATTGTCCTTCTCACATATGCGCTTGAACTCGGCCTTCTCCTTAGCCAGCTGCTGCTCAGCAGCTTGAAGTTTGTTTTTCAGGCCCTCACGCCCCCATTCCTCCGCCTTCTTGTCAGCATCAAACTTTGCCTTCTCTTCATCAAAAGAGGCTTTTGACTTCTCAAACTCGCTAATACACTTCAACATTCGCTCGCGGTAGCTCTCCCAATCTGCTCGCTCCCTAACCATCGTTCGCCACTCACGAACTATTTGATGATTGGCAGCGCGCGTGTTGGCCTCCCCGATCACATAAGTGCGATATAGGCTCTCATGAGTCTTCGCCCTCTGCCGATTAACCTCACCAGGAGTAAAGGAATTTAAGAACCAATCGCGGCATGGTCCGAACTCTTGAAAGGTGTCCCTTTGCTTCAAACCCCAGGGAGCTTGGTGAGGGGCATTACCACGTTCCTCTTCAGTGTAACTCTTAATAGATATCACCAAGGGTATCCTTCGCCCCAATAACTTGTGGGTTGTAACCCCCAGCCCCACCAGAGCTCACGCCGCTAGAAACATACCGGCCCGATCCCCTGGCAGAAGTTACCTTGGTGCGATCAGGGACCTCAGTATGCGTGGGGTGGACATGTTTCTCAACCTCAGGCTCTCTCCTGCTTTCTTGATGAGGCTTCACAGGCCCCGTGGTGATCACAATATCCTGATCACCGCTGCCCTTTTCCACAGCTTTCTTCCTCTCCTTCTCCTTCTCCATATCAGCGGTTTTCTTTTTCTTCGCTTCCTCAGCCTTCTTATCTTCCTCAGCTTTCCTCTTCTTCTCTTCCTCAACCTTCTTGCGACGCTCCTCAACCCTTCTCTTCTCCTCAGCAGCCTTCGCTTTATCCCCCTCAGCAACATTTTTCTCCTTGGCAGACTCAGCCCCAACAATCTTAGAAGATTTAATGGTAATCTTTGGCCTCTTCGGCTCTGGCTCGGTAAACTTAACATCCTTCTCAGGGGTGGGCTTCTTGGTCTCTGCAGAAACCAAGTGATTAAGAAGAGAAAGTAACAAAAGGAAGAGAAGTTAAGAACTTACCAGGAGAGAATTTATAAAGAGAGCGCAGATTGCTCGTTTTCCCAATCAAGGGAATCGCACCAGCTGCCGCCACAGAAGCCACAGCAGTTGTGGTCTCGCTTCTGACTCTCTTTCTGCTGATCAGCTTTTCAGTAACCTCCTCTTCTTCCTCTTCTTCCTCCTCCTCATGCGCAGCAGTAGAAGGAGTAGCACCAGCATCAGGGTTACGAGAACCCGCGCTTCCGGAGCTTTTTGAACCACCCGCTCCAGTCTTCTTCTCAGCTGCGCGCGACAAGTCTTTAAGTGAATCACTAATTATCACATAATCTTTTAAGTCACTCTGTCGAAGGCGAAGAGTACCTTTACCAGCAGCACCAGCGGTTGCGCGACTACTCCCAGCCCCCTTACTGGTCACCTCGGGATTCAAGTTTTTCTTCTTCTTCTTCAAAGGTTTTTTCTTCTTATCTTCAGGGTCAATCCCTAGGTCGCGCAACACACCTGCAAAGATGTTAGACCACGGACTTAGCTCGCCGTTCGACGACCCTACAGACTCCTCGCTGGAAAGATAGACAACCTCTTTCCCAGCAGAAGTCACAGAGCGCAAAGGACGAGGTTTAGGTATTTGCGCACCTTCGGTTGCAGTAGGCGGCGAGGCAAATGCATCAGCAACCGGGTACATGAAATTGCCCCTGATCTGCTCATACCAGCGTTCCTCATCATCGCGAAGTGGGCGCACGCCCATAGATCCTCCAAAAGTAGCAAAAGCAGCTTGGTACAGTTGCGCTTCTACACATCGAAACGAATAAGTAAAGTAAAGCATAAAGCACGGAGCCAGGGAAGGTAGGAAGATCACTGACCTTGATCATCAATCTTTAAGACTGGCACTTCCTTGCTGTCAGGTGACCACTGGTCACTCATGCGCGCCGCAACCAATACATTCTCCCCAAATACCCGATTAGGGGTAGGAGTTAGTTGCTGATACCACCGTTCGTGTTTTGGGATCGGAAGATCCTGTTTCAGCACCGGCTTGCTCCAATCTCGGAAGGGCATGGCAATCGGAAGCACCTCCTCTCGAATAAAGAAAAATTTTGGTTTCCAATCATGGAAACTCTTCGGTGGGTTTAATAAGATCTTCCTTGCAGCACCACGGCTGGCAAACGAGAAGAAGCCCATCGTCCGTTGAAGCTGATAAAAGGCCCGAAACTTCTCTACAGACGGCTCAATGCCATGGGCTCGGCATAAGAACTCGAAATGACGAACCCTAACCATCCCAGGAGGGCTCATCTGGGAAATATGGAAGTTGTAGAAGTGCAAGGTGTTCCCCATGAAGTTCGTCGCCGGCAGCCGGAAGTTGCCTTGAAGGAAAAAATCTTCAAATAAGGTGATGTTACCCGGCGGTGCGTCGGCGGCCGTCTGATTCTGTGCCGGATATCGTGCATCCCACTCCGGTGGAAACCGGAAACTCCTAACAATCTGCTCAAAAAGACCTAAGTCCCACCGGAGAACTGGGACCGGCCCCTCCTCCCCAGGAACACCCTCTTGATGTTCTTCAGCCATGATAAAGATTCAAGTTTTTCTTGAAGAACTCGAAGATAAGAGGAAAGATCTTGAAGATCTGCTGTAAGGTTTGAAGATTCGAAGAGATAAAAGAGAAGAAACGAGATAGATAGCAATAGTAGAAGAGAAAAGTGATAACCTCTCACATCTCTTCGGATATATATACCCATCGCATTTAATGCGATGGGTAAACGTGCCGCGATCGCCGCGCACGTAACCAATCAGAAGATGACACGTAAGGAGGGAATCCCGGAGTGACGGTTATCACGCGCGCGTGAGACTCACTCGCCTGACGGAAAGCCGAACCGTCGGGATAACCTGACGACAGCCGTGTAACAGGTCAACTCAAACGTCAACATCAACGACATTTCTCACCAACTTATCAGAGTTCAAATTTCGAAGTTTTTCCCGCCATAAATTAAAACTAGCTTCATGCAAAAGCTACCAAGGCCGCGCAGTGTAGCAAGTCCTTAGCAACCTTCGCGCCTATTTATGAAAGGCAATAACCCAACTAGAACCAAGCCTGGCAGTCGCGCCATTGTAGCCAATAAAGCATACACGCGCCACGTCCGCCAGAATCAAGGAAGCATTTTCTTCAACTTTTATTTTCTAAGTCCAGAGCTCCAACCACTTGCCTCGCGCATGGTGCAGCACTGGACTGGGGGGACTTGAAGGGGTATGGTCCCAAAAACGTCGCGCAAACCTCCGTCAAGGTTGCGCGAGGAACCATACTCCTTATTCACAACTTTCTACCACGAGCCTTGCGCGAGTTACACATCTCCTATACTGCGCCGCGCGAGGGTTAGCCGACAAGAAGCTCCGATAACAGCACTTAGCATACTGAAGGAGCACACAGTCAACCCCAAACCCCGCGCAAGTCAGTTACGTGCTCAGCAAGAGTCACACAAGGAAGCAGCGCAAAGCCGCTCCAGGTAGTACACAAGGTACAAGTGGCAGAGAAAAAGAGCCAATGAGCATCCAGCAGGCTCTGTTCAATCGTGCGCCACGATCGTCTGACGAGAAGTACTCAAGGACGCCTACGTGGCACCAATCAGAGGACGGAGACATCTGTCCCACGATCTCCACTTGTCTGCTGATGGCAGAAGGACGACAGGGCCGACAACAATGACACGTGGCTCCAATCAAGGCGCGCCAGCGCCGAAGAGCTTCTAGAAGCCACTAAACGGTCGACCCCAGTGAGACAAAGAGCATATCCGTTATGTTGCTAATCACCGGCCCAAGGCCCATCAGCCCATACCCTCTTACACCTCTCCGGCTATAAATAGAGACCTCACTCCACAGGTTAAACATTCTATTCCCTCTACTCTCACTCTTAACACTTAATTATCCTCCCAAAGCAGTCGCTTATTCTCACGCCGGAGCCCGGTTAAGAGGGAAACCCCCACATTCCCCTCTTGACGAGTAACGGTGTTCGGTTTTGCAGGTTTAAACATCAAGTCGGAGCTCAGATATTTATTAGAAGATTAACCATTATGGTAGAAACATAAACCAAACTGATTAGTTGCCTAATTAGTTCAGTGTTTCTTCAGTAGCGAACTTCTAACCGGATGATAAAATTATCTTCAATTGAATAACTTTTCAGAAAGGATTTCATAGATAATCTATGTGTTGTTACCATATTTCAATTTTGGTTCTTGAGTATGAGAGACTACACTTTGATGTAGTTTTTTCCACTCAAACTTGATACACATGGTCATGGACCTCAAAGTGAGTGTTTATTTGTTTTTGAAGTTGCATGTTTTATTAAGGCTACTATACTTGTTTAAAAATATAAAATATAACAAGTGACCTCCACTCACTAACCACCATTTTTTCATCCCCCGGTCGTCATTAAGCCATCTCCATCGTCGTGTTGTATTCACCCGCGGTCGATGAAAATCCATCTTTATTGTTGCGTTCCCCCGTGTTCTTTAGTAAACCACCACCAATCATGACGAAATATGACACCGACCTTAGCACGATCGGGTCGAATATATTTGGACCCTGATCCATGGGTCCATATCATATATGGTGCATTAACAAACCATGGTGACATAAACGATCTCATGAAACGTATTGTAATGTGATGTGACCACCTATCAAATTAAAGACGTCAACATCTCCTTGATAATGACAAGTAACAATACCTAGTATAAATACTAGCAACCTCTGTCCTCAAACAATCTATCTCAACCCTCTCTCGTACATACTTATTTTTTATGATAAATAATTACTAATTCTCGCGCCAGAAGGTAATCACATATAAAAATCTCTTCAAGTGGTGAAGCTAATGCCTTTTCTATTTTGCATATTACATCCATATTCATCATCCTTAATCGGTGCTTAGTGAACTCTCATGTGGAAGTTAACCAATTGGCCTCGGGTCTTGCTTCTTCAAATCACAAAACCAAAACTACATACACAAACGAAATTTAACCAAAACTACATACACAAATGAAATTTAAGAACGAAAATCATGATTTGACAATTGTCTAACTTTCAAAATTCAACTCAACACCATAATTGGGTACAACGGAGGGACTCAATCAAGAAACAAATAAGAAGTTGCTTCACTCTACATTTGTACCATCACCATATAAATATTTTAAATCAGCAAACAAAGCGTTGAAACAACACCCACTTCCACCATCTCTTGAAGAACACTACAACTTGCAGATAACCATTTAGGGGCTGTTTGACAACTTTTGAATCATTTAGTATTTTACCAGTAAAAGGTCTGAACTATTAAAAACCAGTATAATGCTTAACCATTCAGAGGCAAATGTCTGACCAACTCAGATAAGAGGTCTTAACCATTCAGACATTTGCTTGCGAAACAAACAGTCTGAACAATTAAGTGGTGAATCAGTAAGAGGTCTGAACTAGAAAGAGCCCATTAAGAGCCGAAACAAACAACCCCTTAACCACATTGGAAACTGTTGCAAGTCTTGCTGCATGCTCCACCAACTTCACTCGCCCTTCGCACATTAGCATCAGCTCGCAGGACCGTGGGTTGGAATCATCCCTGATTCAGCTGCCTTATTTGGTTTCTCCCATCATCGACCGATCTCTGCACCAAGCTCCAATGGATCTTCAGAAGTGGTAAATTGGAAAGGTTTGGGAAGGGGTAATCAGTTGTACTATTGAGACTAAAAACGAAATGAATGTCCCGGGGGGGGGGGGGGGGGGGGCGCTATCGGTGTAGCTCTTCCTACTTTTTTGTAACCACCCATATGATATCCATATCTACCAGACCAATAAACAATCACCTACATGCTAGACGACCTTTGCATATGAAGTGAGTATGTTTGTGACGGAGTAAGAAATGGTTAGCTATTAAGGTATCAACCCATTTTCCAATCACCATTAACGCAATGAACATACATAAAATCACAAAAAAAAAAAGATAATAATAAAAAAAATAGTGTGGATCAACCCGACAAAAGAAAAAAAGTTACCCGTTTTGACCTGTCCTGTTTACCACTTATAGGAATGAGATATGGTACCTGCCTTAAGTGATAAGCAGATAGATGAAGCAACAAACCTATGAACTCTGAGCAAAACAGATACATATATACATACATACATGCACACTATTCCCCATTTCAGTTCCATTTAATTCAAGAATAAACAAACACATAACACTTTACAAGATACAAATTAAAATTAAAAGTAAAATTAAAAGAAAATGAATAAATCTAAATTCATATTATTTTTCCAGCTGTATATATTCTTCTCACCTATTTTGAACTGTCCTTTGGACTGTGGCGCCCACATCGATGTCTTTGTTTTAAGAATATCAATCGCCTACCTAAACACAATCAGAAGAACGATTCGTTAACGAGACCACCAAAACGCGTACAAAAACTAACAAAATCACTACTTGTTTGCACACTGCTTTAAAATTTAATCATTCTAAAATGACAATTTCGACCCATTTACATAAACCGGTGTGTACCTTTTTAACAGCGAAAACCTCACTCCTTGCTTGATTTCGACCAGAAAAATCTCTTTTTTCTAAAACCGTTGTCAGAAAAAGATCTATTCGGTTTGTAGCCAAACGAAAAATGTCTCCTTAAAAACGGTTTTCCCGTACTTGTCGAGCTTTTCATGCTGGAACTTGACCCCATCACGGGACCCCTTCCATTTGCAAACTGATTAAAAATAACCGAATTACCACCATCCACCACCCGACGACTTAACTTCTTTCCGATTTTACCCTTGAAATCCATTTCACCCGACAACTTAATAACCTTTTTTTCTCCCAAAGTACAAACTGGACATGCTGGGTCATACTTATTGATCTCGGACGTCATATTTTCCAAACACTCTGCGTGATAAACGTGCCCGCATATCAGAACCGAAACAACCGGAAGCCCGTTAGTAGCCATGAGTTTATGGCTGCTCCAAGATGACCGTTCGGTCAACAGCTTGGAGCAGATGGCACATGTCATGATCTCAACCGTCGGAGAGGATGAAACCCTGACACTAGAACGGCTAACTCTATCACTGTCAAAAGACCATCTATCTCTATTTGACCAACCGTCTGACGACCCACCGTGGGACCCGACGTTTGACTTATTGGTCAACCCGGGATGGTGCATGAAAGGAGAACCTGAACCATCTTCAGATATTGAAAAGTTTGGTGACATCATGCCTCGAATTCGGCTATCGGATATTTGACGGAGTAGATGGTGGTGACCTGGCGAACGGCGGGCCCATCTTGACGGAGTCAAACTCGACATCGGCATGAGTTGACTTTGGGAAGAAGATAAAGGAGATGCTGACAAGGATGAAATTGAATGTGTCGGGGTTAGCATGTTGGTTGGAGATAGCTCCAAAGCTACTGGAGTTTGCGTTCCCCTTGAATCTTTCATCTGAAATAAGCAATTTATAACTTTTATAGAACTGAATTCATATTTACTCTGTAATGGGTAAATATGATACATTAAGTGTCTTATAGATGACACACACACACACATGCGCGCACACGCGCACACACACACGTATATATGTATAGGATTAGGATCAAATTAGAACCACATGGAGATTTGCGAACTGAGATAACCTCCATCAACCAAGCAAATTTTCAAATATATGTACATTGGCATGCTACATATACGTATATCACCAATCTACATATATTTTTTTTGGTTTTTTTATATTTTTACAATGATAACCTTTAAATTAAAAAGTTGAAAAAAAATTCAAACAAATTACATGGTTGATGATGCTTCTCTCAAGTTCTCAAATAACTTCTACCAGGATCCTCACCCATATATATAGGGAAGGGTTAAATTGAGAACTAAATTGAGTTGTGATAACTCGACTTCCAAAATTTAAAAAAAATATATATATATAATTCACCAATTTTTTTTTAAAAAAAATTACCTTTCCAAGAAAAAAGAATTTCATAAGGCACTTTTTATAAGAAAAAAAAAGTTATATATATACATATATATGAAATTATAAGCTTCTAAGAGGGGTATCCATGAAATCAACCCTTTATAAAAACCTGAACTGTTTTGTGACTCACCTCATGAAGATTCTTGGAATGCAACATATCTGCAAGGACAAGTAGGTGAATTATATTTACAAATAAAAAAAATAATGAGTAATGATGACTAATTTAATTTTATAAACTGGTGACTCTCTTATAACTAACGATAATATGTGAAACTGGGTTCTGAATACGACTAATACGAGATAGACAACCATTTGACCTACAAATAGCTACCTACATGAAATTTAAATATTCCCACTTTCCGTAAAACTGTACACTACAAAAGTACAAAACCTGTCAATCATGAAACTAATAAACACACATAAACTACGATTCTGTAGTTAGATTTCTAGCCATGTTGGCAAGTAGCATATCTCAACAACACATATTAACAAATGGGAAGATTCAGTGATGTCTTGATGCCACAATCATGTACTATGCAGTTAATGCGGTAAAAATTGGATATTGGTCAAGGACCGATATTTGAGATACCGGTTATCGCGGTGGGATATCGGTGATATATCAGTCAAACATCGGTCAATATTGCCGATAACATATGTACCGATATTCTGACAGATATTTGACACCAATATTTTACATGAGGACCGATAACCGATATATCACCGATATTAACTGCACTGTTAAAAATACATTTGAAACTTAAATCTAAATTAATTATGAGTTGTAACTAATAACTGAAAAAAGATTCAGACCGAGTAACTAACTTTAACATGGCAACAGCATTAATATACTAACAAACCCAAATACACGAGACACGTTTTATTTTAGAATGAACTTACCTAACTGGGGAAGCCCAATTTCTTCAGAAGGTGGTGACTTTTGCCACCTCAGACTTCTAGAACTGTCCAACGGACTACCTTCTGTTGCATAAGCGGTTTCTACAGTTGTATGAGATTTATTGTCCAACCTGTCGTTAACGGACGACTCTTCACCTGCAACACGCCCCCGGTTATCCCACCTAAAGCTCCATGATGGCGAATACCGATCATTTCTTGTAACAATATCATTACTAGATCGATCCGTTATAGTTCTATCTCTAGCAGCAACACAACAAGCGGACCCCATCTTCACTCACATGAAAATCTGGAACAATAACAACCAACAGTCCCACTCGAGACAATAATATGTTCTCACTTTGACAGTGTGACCAACTATTGTTTTCTTCCGAAATCTGAATATTCATTAATATGATATCAAATATTAGAACTTGTGATAGATATATATATAAATAAATAAATGCACATGCAAACCTGCAACTAAAAAGGACATATTCTCCTTTTACAGGCATACACAAAATCAACAAACTGACACAATGCAAAAGGAGTAAGCAATGATGTAAAAGCTAGATGCATTTCTCCACATTGAAGGAAGGTTTAGAAAACTTTAAATGAAATTACCTGGAACCGATAGACCAATTATTAAAACTTAAATCTAAATAAGTAAAGAGTCTATTGAAGAAATGCATATATTCTCCTCAAACTTTAAAGCCAAAGTATCATTTCCGCCATATATTAGTACATAATCAATTAACCAAAAGTTGTCCGAACAAAAAAAGTTAAAAACAAAAGTAAAGCCCAATCAAAAGATTTAACATTTTAACCTCCTAAATGCACCAAGTACAACTGCCAATTATTAAATATAGTTATCACAATTGTGAAATAGTCAGATTGAGTGCCCTAATTACAACTTTTCATCAAGTTTTTTTTTATTTCAACAGTAATTAGTAATTACAAATTGCTATTTGCTACCACCTGCAACCTCCAAAACTCGTATATCAACCAAATTCAATTAACACGTCACCAGAACCGGCTGAAACTCATCACAGTGAATCTAACAAAAACCTAATTACTCCAACAGTACACAACCAAATCACAACCTTCAGTCATGTATATTAATACATTATTCTAACAGTAATTACAAATTGCTACACCTGTAACCTCGAAACCTCGAATATTAACCGAATTCAATTAACACGTAAACAGAATCCCTTACAAGTTACAACTCATCACAATGAATCTAACAAAAACCTAATTACTCCAACAACAACAACACTACACGATCAAAAACCTAATTACCTCACAGCACGACAAATTTCCGGATCAAAAACACAAAACTACATAACAATTCATCAAAATTATATAAAAATATTAAAAAAAATCACCTGAAGTCGATTTAACTGGTGATTTGCAGAACGAAAGCGAGTTCTTCGAGTCGTCAGTCGAACAAACCCTAGAATTAATAATAAAACGATTCAAACACTTCAGAGCGAGCTGAGATCCGAAATAATTGCCGACAAACGATTAAATAACGATTGATTTTTTTTCCGAATTAACAAAAAATTACATACCTAATCGTTATAAGGTTATAACCACTAAATTCAATGTATACATATACATATATATGTATGTATATATGTATTGGATGTAGATATATGAGAAATGGTATGATGAAACCCTACCTGTTAACCGCTCGGTGTGTGTGTGTGTGTGTTTGTTTTGAGTGAGAGAGAGAATCAGATTCTTTTTATTACAGAGAAAATGGTGGTGCGAAAGTCAGGCTAACGTCCGTTAGTCACCCGCCGTTAGATGAGAAACTATTTTCATGGTAGTCCCTAGACTTATTATGACTTATTAATTTGTTCTAGATTGTCGATTAATGAGTATGGCTGGCTGCAAAGTGCAAACAAACCAAACGTTCAGCGAACAGTTTGTGAATCGTTTGACGAAAAGTTCTTTTGTGTTCATTTCTTTACTAAACAAATGAATATGAATAAGAAATTTCGTTCGTTTGGTTAAATGGACGTACATGAATAGAGGTCGTGTTCGTTTATTTATGTTCTGAAAGTTCGGTAACGTGTTCGATAGTTCGCTGGTGTTTCTAGTTTTTTATATTTTATTTACATACTTCAAAATTCGGACAAATAAAATATTTAATAAGTGTCCGTGTATTATATATATATTCTATTCAGGAACGCTTGTTTGTGTCCGTTTGTTTCCATTTGTGTTCGTGAACATTAGTTTATGCTCATTTGTGTTCATGAACGTTCGTTTTCGTTTGTTGTTTAAAATTAACAAACAAACACAAACGAAAACGAACAAGTTCATTTTCTTAATAAACGAACACGAACACGAACATAAAATATCGTTTGGTGAGTGTTCATGAACAGTTTGTGAACACATATATTTGTTAACAAACGAACATGAACAAGGTACTGTTCATGTTTGTATGTTATTCTCAAGGGGACATCCTAGTAATTAAGTGACAATAAAAGATTGGAAATTTAAATCATAGGAGATGCATGTTGTATTGTATTTATCATAAAAGGCTAGGAATTGTTGTTTAAAAATTTGCATAAGAAACATAATAATACTATGTTAGTTTGACGAACACATCTTGTAATTTGTAAGCAAAACTTAATACAAACTTGTACACACGTCCACATATACATTGTGCTAGTGTTTATATATGACTGGGGGTTCATGTTTGTTTTGTGTCGTGCACGTTATTTTAGGGTTCAGTTGATCTGTCTACGTGTTTGAATTATTATTTGGTTCATGGTTTCGGATTGTGTTTATAAACTTGTTTGCATTAATCCATTGTCACGTGTTTCTGCTTTAATTTTCAATAAATGTAAGTTCATTTTTTGTTTTGTTGTGTTCTCTTATATACCCAATTTGGTTTGTTTTGTCGGTTTTCAACGGATCATACTTTAAAGTAGTTGTTCATGATATTGTCTAATGGTTCAATATCACGTGAAGATATTGAAATATAACGTAAGAGCATATTGAAATATAACACGTTAAGATATTGAAATATAACGTAAAGTTCTAAAATTTTTACCGAAAACTTCCGCCCCTCTATTTAAAAGTTCAAGATCAGTCACTGGATGTCGTATTTAACTTTTACTTTGATTATAGATTTTTTTATTATTTACTGATATTTTTTTTTATTTTTCATATGCTCGTTTAAGTATTTATATATAAAGCATGTATTTTAACATTACTTTTGTAGACTAAAACACATGATTTACAATTTCCTACATGATATCTATTAGAAAATATTCTAACTTAAGAGTTAATGGTATCAATTTATTAACAAAAAAATGTAATTTTGGACAATGTCTAGCAGAATAATAACTGTATTCTATATTGGCAAAAAGGAGAGGCAATGACATGAATGTTGGAACTTGTAGTTAGAACACAATATTAAATTTGACTAGAAGTTTGAGGGCTAGAACCGAAAATAACTATTAAATAAGGGATTAGAATAAGAAGTAGAACATTTGACATATCTATGTCACACCTTATGAGCATTAGGGTTGTTAATGGCTTGGTTTAAAACTGTAAAACTCTGTCTAAATTGATTATTGGTTTAGCTTCACGGTTGGTTTTTTTTTATTTACTTTCGGTCGGCTTCAAAAAATTTAAACCGTAAGGAACGGTTTGGTTTGTGGTTTTTACCAAAAACCGGCCGTATAAAACCGGACCGGCCTTATAATTTAATTATTTACAAATTACAAATTATTATTTTTTATATTGAAAATATATAATGATTATAATTTTTCTTATTATATTTATATAATGTACATCTAGTAGCTTCCTCATTTTGATTTAGATGTATTTTGATGCACTTGAACGTTTGTTTTGAGCTATTTGAATAGCTGATGCATGGTCGTTTCTTTTTTATTACAAATTTACAATTGAAGTTTTTAAGTTTGCAACAATAAGGTAGTTTGTTTTGAACAGCTTATTTGAAGCTTTTTTGTATAATTTGACAAAGCTTAAATTCTAGACATCTTGATTAAATTATGAGATAGGTTGTCATTTAGCAGTATTATCTTTTTGAAATCCTGTAATCCTGTAGTAAACTTTTTGATTAAAATCTGGACACCACGTAAACTAAAAGTTATTTTGACAACTTACATATGAATTATTTTGAACCTGCATAAAAAGTCCAAATCGTGAAACCAAACCGTAAGTAACAGTTTGGTTTGGTTTGGTTTGGTTTTTATTTTCAACGGTTCGGCTTCGGTTTCGTTGAGCAAAAACCGTTATTAACGGTTTAATAAAAAAACCGTCAAAATCGGACCGTGAACACCCTAATGAGCATATGCTAATTCAATATATCTACATTACTAATTCAATATATCTACAATCTCTATGAAGGGAATAGTGCCACAGCAGCTGTCTGACACTTCCCTGTTGGTCCAGTCAAATTACGATTTTACCTTGTTTAAATTTATAGTTTTGCCATTGGTTTTGTTTTTTTTCCTCCCAGCCAAATTACGATGTTGCCCTTAGTTCAAATTTATAGTTTTGCTATCGTTTTTGTTTTTCCTTTTCCTTGTCAAGTTATGATTTTGCCCCAATGTAAACTTATAGTCATGCCATTGTTTTAATTTTTTTTTTGACAAAACTATGATAGTGTTTTGTTTTAATTTATTGACTCGGCATAATTTTTGGCCTGTCACATGCTTATTTGTCCAAAAAAAAAATTCCCAGTTTAAAATTATAGTCTTTTCATAATTTTAGTTTTTTTAGAAAAAATATGGTAGTGTTTTGTTTTAATTGGTTGACTCGATGTAATTTGTTTTAGATCATGTTATGAGTAGTATGTACATATAACCGAAACATAGACGTACATGTTATGTGAGAGAAATATTCGGTTTAGTGTGTCACAAAGCGGACGGAGCAAAAAGTAGTAATCTACGGTTGACATATAAAGTGGGTAAATCCTCTTCTCCATTCAGAACTAAACTTTCTATATCAAGGATTACCTTGTTATTGTAACTTGTACATTATGCATTAAAAATCTCACACAGATCTCATTTGAGAATAGGGATGGCAATGGGTCGGGTTTGGGACGGGTTTAGTTAATCCCAAACCCAAACCCGGTTAGATATGCTTGTCCCAAACCCGTCCCAAAACCCATCGGTTCTAGTGGGTAAATACCCATCGGGTATCGGGTATACCCTCGGGTTTCGGGTAAACCCGTTAATTTAAAAAGATTACTCGTTGGGTATACTCATCTCAAAACCCATTGGGTATCTATCGGTAACTATTAACCGGTTACATTTTGTATTGGTATTATAAAAATATATATCAAATAACTACAATGTATACGGAATAGAATACCTATATGTGTAAAAAAATGGATGTATCGTATATATACATATTTAATAATATAAAAGAAATTATATCGGGTATACAATCGGGTAAACGGGTACACTTTATCGGGTAATTGGGTCGGGTAAACGGGTATATAACTAAATCCCAAACCCGTCCCAACCCCGCGAAAAAAATAAAAACTATTCCCAAACCCGTCCCAAACCCGATTAACCGACCCCAAACCCGTCCCAAATGTGTCGGGTTTCGGGTTTACCCAGCGGATTCGGGTTTGATTGCCATCCCTATTTGAGAATTCCAATCTCTATTAAGGTGTTTGGATGCATTGCAAAAGCAATGACTACTAAACCAAATTGACAAACATGTTATTCATTTTATATAAACGTAAAGAGTTTTCTTTTTCTTCTTCTTTTTTTTTTTTACAATCCGTATAATTTTTATAAGGTTAGATGATTTTCACTTCAATATTCATATCACAACACTAGTCCTAAACCGATTTAGAACTGAATATGAACCAACAAAAATTCAGCGGTAAACGATCTAGTATTTTCATGTGTTGTAGTTGTTAAGAACGCAAACTTATATAGAAAGTGAAATGATACAAAAAATGTATGTATAGAGAACAACGTGTATCATTAGCAAAGTTAGATTCTTGGGTTTTCTTTGGTTCAAGAATATAAGTCTGTGCTTTGGTCTGATTTGTGTAAATTTGTAATTATGTAAGTTTTGGTTTTGTTCCCGTCCTGGTTTTCAAGTTCGGTGGTTTTTTAATGAAGTTATCGTTTAAAAAAAAAAGAGAAGAACATGTATTTTTTTAATAAACTGACAGATATACTTGTAAACAACATAGAACCATATTGAGATTTACCCACACTTGTTTCATTGTCATCCTATATTTGAGGCTTTACACAAATGATATCAGTCACACAAACCATAGCATAATCATGAGACTTTTTGGTCAGGAGATCAGACTTTTTATAAAAAAAATGATATGAACTCAAAGGATGTATTTCATGTTATCTTTTAATAAAAAAAAATCACATTGTTATACATAAATCTGATTTATTTCAATACTCATAAAAAAACCTTATTCCATTTTAAATACATACAAGGAATGATAAGACAATTAAGAATCAAATCAAATCAAACCCAGTCATTTTCTTTTATAAAACAACAGAAGAACAACACGCATGAAATTGTGATGACATTTTTTTTTAAATTAAAATTAATAAATTGAAGTCGGTGAGATAGGACGCATCTAAGGGTTGTACTTTGTACATTAGTGTTTGTACGTTAGCTATGAATAATGTGAACAATTATTCCGCTATAGCATGTCACTTTCAGTCCCTTTTAGTTGAACTTGTAATTTGTTTTTAAATAATAATTTATTCAGAAAAAAAATTAAAAAGTATTATATTCCAACAAACGAAAACATACGTATGTACCCTAATTGATAAAAATCCAACATTTTGTGGTTTTTTGTTTTTACTATTGTTTTTGTTAAGCGGCTTTTATATTAAACAAAATCAACAACCATCTTTTATATTCTTAAAGTTATTATATAAACAAAAACAACAATCATCTTTTATATTCTTAAAATTATAATATTTCACTTGTGAATGTTGTTCACAGGAACCATTTAGTATATTTAATTGTGAAAGTACTTTTTTTTTAATATAAACATGACCGTGTTAACCTCATGGAGGCATAAAATAATAAAATAATGAAACTACACAAATGAAGGTGTGCATAAAAATATCTGACACATCAAGTAAATTGGTTTTTTTTTAATGTGAAAATAGAATACGCCTTTTCAAGTAAATTATATTTTTTAATGTTTAAATAGAATACGCCTTTTCGATCATTCTAACAAGTTGATTTGGTTACACCTATAAATTACCTTTGTGATTTTAAAACTATATATATTTATTCTTAATTATCAGGGGGCTTAGAAATATAAACATACAAGATGCATATCAAAATTCATGTTAATTATACAAGGTTAACTTCACGTATAAACTGCCTTGTTGTACAAAAAAATATCAAAGGCATGAAAAAACTAAAAAATACGGTAGCATTTTCGTAATTATTTGCTCGTAGGGTAATTATCAAAATTACTTTAAAAATGATATTGTAGAGTAATTCTGATCTTATAGGGTAATTATCTTAATTACTCCACAAATGTATCTTGTAAAGTAATTTTGATCTTGTATGGTAATTATCAAATTTACTCTACAAGTGTATCCAAATTACTCTGCATCAAAATTACTCTACAAGTGGATCAAAATTACTCTGCAAGTTTATGAAACAACATACAGTTCAAAATTACTCTACAAAATCATTTGTAGAGCAATTATGATACTCTACAAAATTATCTCACAAGATCAAAATTACCATACAAGATCATTTGTACAGTAATTATAATACTCTATAAGATCAAAAGTACTCTCCTATAACATTTTTTAAAATTACTCTACAAGATCAAAATTACAATACATGATCATTTGTAGAGTAATTTTGATAATTACTCTACAAGTAAATAATTACGAAAATGTCACCGCGTTTTTTTTTTTTTTTACATTTTCACCCTATGATAAGGGTATTTGTATTTGATCTTTTGTCTAATTACATAAACTC
Organism: Helianthus annuus; assembly: GCF_002127325.2. Taxonomy (NCBI): domain Eukaryota; kingdom Viridiplantae; phylum Streptophyta; class Magnoliopsida; order Asterales; family Asteraceae; genus Helianthus; species Helianthus annuus. The sequence goes on from NC_035448.2 coordinate 23,770,465, forward strand.
TAATCCGTAAAAATTAAAATCTTATGTTTTTTTTAACGACAAATTTGGATCACTAACAGACAACTGGAGTATCATCGTGCCACCAGCGGAACCACCCGATCATATCCATCTCCACTAGGCATAATGCCTATACACAAATTCAGGGGGAAACCCAATAAGTATGAGAAAAACCCCCTTATGGGAATCGAACCCATGACTTATTGGTCCCAAAGTCTTATCCCACCCCTAAAGGTAATACTAGGCTATAAAGCCATGGACAAATCTCATGTTAATTACATGAACTCTATTCAGTACAAATTTAAAATCTTATAACAAAGCATATTTTGTATAACAACAATTCTAATCGTGAGCAGTTGTAAATTTTTATTGGTCGATATGCTACTTAAGGCTACAATATAATTTTTTAATTAATTCATGTTTCTAAATTCAAACCCTAATCTTTAATAAAGTTATTATACCCGTGAATTCTAATGATTTCTTTTCTATAGACGATTTACATTTATACTCCTGTATAAATTCATAAGAAAATTACTTTTTGAGTCTCTGTATTTTAGCGGTTTTAACCACTTTAGTTCAAAATCAAAATGGTTAACGCCCTGAATCCTTACAACCACTTTTTGTAACCCTTTGAGTCCAAATTTTTAACCCCATCCATCAAATTTGCAAACTACGAGGTCAATTTAGTCATTTAGACACAAAGTACAACTCATGTATACACAAGAGTATAATGAACAAGTCTTTGATGCATAATAATTTTAATATTATATAAAATTAATTTCACACACTAACTACACTCTCTCTCTCTAGACATCCTACCATCATCACCACCCCCACCACTGTACCACCATCATCCCCACCGCACCACCATGCATTATCCCACCACCACCATCCCACTACTGCCAACACCACGGTCCAAATGCCGCAACCTCTGAACAACCACCAACACCACCATCCTTTCGAAACCCCAACAACCGTCATCGCCGACGTCTTCACCACCACCCCCGCACCACCATTATCCCCACCACTGCACCGCCATCATCCCCACCTCTGTACGGGAAGCAAAAGATAGAGTCACGAGAGGGGGAGATGGTTGTGGGTTGGGGCGGAAGTGGTGGGTGTTTAGACCAAGCTATCCAATAGATAAAACCAAAATTTACCTAAATTCTAACTAAAAAATCAAACAAATCATGTAGTCTAAGCTCACCCATTACACAATCAGCATAAATATTACAAAGAGTTAATTGCCAAAATCGCCCCTGAGGTTTGAGCACATTTTCCATTTTCGTCCAAAATGACACTTTTGTACCATTTTGCCCCCCACGTTTGTAACTTTTTGCCATTTTCATCCAAACAACTAACTTAGTTTATTTTTTCTGTTAAGTTGAATGATATTTGGATGAAAATGGCAACTATAAACCACAGGGACGAAAATGACAAATGTGCTCAAACTCTTTTTAGTTTCTTTTATTTAGTTAATTTTGTCACATATATAATAAAAAAGAATATACATGCAATTTTTATATGAAAAAAAATAATAGTTTTCTCACATATTTTTTATAAATTTTCATCCAACCACTAACTAAGTTAATTTTTTCTATTAAGGCGAATGATGTTTTAAATTTTATAAATTAATACAGAAATTAATTTCCAATTGTTTATATAGATCAATTTTATAAAAATAAATCTACTTAAACCTCTAATTTTTATAAAACTAAAATGCTTGTGACCTTATAGAAAAATGTCAAATAAACAAATATTATCATATGTACCAAGTTTTTAATTCATCTTCTACTCTTTTAAATTCGCTCCTAACGAAAAACAAAAGCTAGTGCCCCCATCAAACAACGTACCGTTACCAAACCTTAAAATTACCCACCAAATAGTAAGTATAATGCCATCTAATATTTTGTGATAAACACTTTTCACGACGAGCTATTTTCTTGTTAAACTCTCAAAAACAGAATCGAAAATATTCATGTCACTTAGAGAAAGAAAACAAAGTTCTATTGAACAAAAGACAACATATAATAACCTTGATACAAAAAATTAATTTATAAAATTTAAAACATCTTTCGCCTTAATATAAAAAAAATTAACTTAGTGGATGGATGAAAATTTATAAAAAAAATATGTGACAAAACTATTATTTTTTTCGTATAAAAATTGCATGTATATTCTTTTTTATTATATATGTGACAAAATTAACTAAATAAAAGAAATTAAAAAGAGTTTGAGCATATTTGCCATTTTCGTCCCTGTGGTTTATATTTGCCATTTTCATCCAAATATCCTTTAACTTAACAGAAAAAATAAACTAAGTTAGTGGTTTGGATGAAAATGGCAAAAAGTTACAAACGTGGAGGGCAAAATGGTACAAAAGTGTCATTTTGGACGAAAATGGCAAATGTGCCCAAACCTCAGGGGTGATTTTGGCAATTAACTCTATTACAAAAATCACATGTGCGTAAGCAATTGAAGATGAAATACACTCACAGTGAACCGATTCACATAAATTTTGTGGTCCTGAATCAATATTAATCAAAATCGAGTAGATATATTCAAGTACAATGAAATCCGTACATTTGAAACCCTAATTATGTTAGAATTGAGTGATCTGTGGTGATGGTGTAGCGGTTGTTGTCACAACCCCCGACCTTACCCTAGGTGAGAGCCGTGAGCAGATACAAGTGGTACCGGTGTTTATTAAAATTATCGCAGTGAAAACTTATCAGGACCAGGTGTAAGGAAAAATATCAGAGTTTTCAAAACACCAAAATTTTCATTTTATAATTTGTGGGATAAAACCCATATTTACATAAAGGATTTTCCATGGGATAAACCCTTGATTACAAAACACGTTTTATTCAGGTTTACATAGCCACTTATTTAAGCTTGAGTGCTTCATTGCACTTTTTCTTCTCTTCATAATAAATCACCTGAAACGCGTTTTAAAACGTTTGATCAGTGGAAATACTGAGGAGTTCATTCAATTCTTGTAAAAGACATAGTATTGTAATTTACAGCATTAAGAACTTTTACATTTGTTTGTATCTTTCAATTACCCACAATACTTGTCACTCATCTACTTCGGTGACTGTGGTCATATTACTATTGGCTAACCCTTTGTCCAATAGTAAAGCTTATCAAGTAATGTATACAATACCTTACATACCGGCTGTAATTTCAGAATACAAAAACTTAAACACTGTAAATACAACTAGAAAACATTTAGGATTTTGAAAGCATTTTGATAAAAGAGAATGACACACATTGCAGATTTAGGGTTTCAGTAATAGCTTTCTAGTCTAAGTCTTGGTTTCCTAATTAAGTACACAATGCAACACGTATTAGTGTATTAACTCAATTCAACTTTAATGATAATCACGAGATCAAAACCACAACGTGATGACAAAGTATAGCCTTATTCAGGCAGCACTTAAACATCCGTTGATTTTGTTTCAGATCGATCAGACAGGGTACGTACCAGTGACTTGAGTTAGCATGCTGATTACGGGGCAGAGGTTTAGAACTTCGGGTATAATAGTAGTATAACGAGGGAGAAAGAAAAGAAATTTTAAGCAAGTTTGAATGCCTAGTGCACGTCCAATTTATAGCTGATCTTGGTCCGCGTCGCGTTGCACGACCGAATACATGATAAGCCTTCGTGTAGCGCGAAGGGTCTAGGCTAGGGCATAGGTGTCATGAGTTACCACGTAGGCATCCCACGTGGCTGCCATGTAGGCATCCCACATGGCTGCCACATGGTGCCATGTGTCCATTTCCGGTTAAAGAGCGGTCGCGTCGCGCAACTGCATAATGTTTCCACCGTCGCGTAGCGCGGCGTGGTCTAAATCAGAATTCCTTCGGTTTTCGTGCTGGTTTCCATCGTACCCGTTAGGAGTCTCGGTTAAGATTCGTTATGGCCTTTTTGAGGGTTGTTACATCCTCCTCACCTTGTTTTAAATCTCGTCCTTGAGATTTATTGGAACAAGTAAGGATATTTTCGCTTCATTTCCGATTCTAGTTCCCAAGTATATATTCTGGTCCTCTTTTCGAATCCCATTTTACTTTGACCAGAATTAATCTCTTATGCTTGAGGTTCTTAATCTTCCTATCTTCAATTTGTAGAGGCTTCTCAACAAATTTTAGTTTTTCATTCATCTCTATATTTTGAAGGGGTACCATTAAAGATTCATCAGCTAAACATTTTGTTAGATTACATACATGAAATCCATCATGTATACCAGCCATTTCTTCTGGTAACTGTAACTGATAGGCTACTGGTCCATTTCGCTTGGTAACCTTAAATGGTTCCACATACCTCGGGCTTAACTTTCCTTTCTTACCGAATCGGACTACTTCTTTCCAAGGAGAAACTTTTAATAGCACTTTGTCTCCAACTTGAAATTCTAATGGTTTACGTCTATTATCGGCATAACTCTTTTGACGATCTCGTGTTGTTTTCAATCTTTCCTTGATTTGAATTATCTTGTCGGTTGTTTCTTGCACAATTTCGGGACCTGATGATTTCTTTTCTCCTATTTCTGCCCAACATACTAGAGTTTAGCACTTTCGTCCATAAAGTGCTTCAAATGGAGCAGCATTAATGCTTGTATGATAACTATTGTTATAGGAGAATTCTATTAATGGTAAGTGATCGTTCTAACTTCTTCCAAAATCTATTACACATGCCCTTAGCATGTCTTCTAATGTTTGGATTGTCCTTTCAACCTGTCCATCTGTTTGAGGGTGATAAGGTGTACTTAAATTTAGTCGTGTTCCCATAGCTTTTTAGAAACTTTTCCAAAAGTGAGAAGTGAAACGACTACCTCTATCAGACACAATGGATAACGGAATTCCATGTAATGAAACTACCTCATTTACATATAGCTTAGCTAATCTTTCCATACTAAAGGTTTCCTTCATGGGTAGAAATGAGCTGACTTGGTTAGTCGATCCACAATCACCCAGATTGTGTCGTTACCTTTCCTTGTTTTGGGTAATTTAGTAACAAAATACATTGTTATCAATTGTCATTTCAATATTGGCGTTCCTAATTGTTGAAGCAAACCTGAAGGTTTCTGATGTCCTGTTTTAACTTGTGAACGAGTTAGACACTTAGAAATGTAACTAGCTACATCCTTTTTCATTCCTGTCCATCAAAAATTATTCCTCAGATCTTGATACATCTTGTCACTATCGGGATGCATCGTATACCTAGACTTATGAGCTTCCCCTAAAATTCTTTCTCGTAGGTTTCCTTGGATAGGTACCCAAATTCTTTACTTATGAAATCTCCAAATTCCATCAATTCCTTTTTCTAATTCCTTCATTAGCCCTTTTAATCCTTCAACATCATCCTTAATTGTTGTTTCTTAGGTACTTTTAATTGTTCCCTTAAATCTATCTGCAGATTTATTCTTAGAGCACGTACTCGTTTCGGTTTCTCATGATATTTATGACTTAAAGCATCGACTACTACATTAGCTTTACCTTCGTGATATTGGATATCACAATCATAGTCACTTAAAATCTCCATCCATCGTCTTTGCCTCATGTTCAATTTTTTTGCCCAAAAATATATCTTAAGCTTTTATGATCTGTAAAGATGGTAAACTTACTACCATACAAATAATGTCTTCAAATTTTAAGGGCAAAAATTACCGCTCCTAATTCTAAATCATGAGTTGTATAATTTTCTTCGTGCTTTTTAAGTTGCCTAGACGCATAAGCAATCACCTTCTCACGTTGTATCAAAACGCATCCTAATCCTAATCTAGAGGCATCACAAAAGACTACAAAATCCTCAATTCCTTCTGGTAATTCAAGTATCGCTGCATTTGTTAACTTTTGCTTCAAGGTTGTAAAGGCTTCTTCCTGCTTGGGTCCCCATTCAAACTTAACCGACTTACACGTTAACTTGGTTAACAGATCGGCTATCCTTGAGAAGTCTTGAATAAAGAGTCGATAGTATCCTGCTAACCCTAGGAAACTTCTAACTTCTGTAGACGACTTAGGGACTTTCCAAATGGTAATTGCCTCGATCTTTGAAGGATCTACATAAATTCCTTCATGGTTAATCAAATGTCCTAAGAATTGCACTTCTTGCAACCAGAATTCACATTTAGAAAATTTAGCATAAAGCTTCTCTTTTCTCAACAATGTTTAAAGTACATGTATATACTTAGTGTGCTCTTCCTTGATCTTGGAATAAATAAGTATATCGTCTACGAAGACAATTATAAATTTATCCAGGTACGGTTTACATATCCTATTTATCATGTCCATAAATGCTATCGGAGCATTTGTTAAACCGGCATGACTGTAAACTCGTAATGACCATATCTAGTTCTGAAAGCAGTTTTAAGAATGTTCTCTTCCTATACTTTCAGTTGGCGATATCCTGAGCGTAAATCAATCTTAGAAAAATATCGAGCTCCTTGAAGTTGATCAAATAGATCATCAATCCTAGGTAATGGGTATCGATTTTTAATTGTGACCTTATTCAATTCCATATAATCGATACACATACGCATTGACCCATCTTTCTTCTTAACAAACAACAATGGTGCTCCCCAAGGGGATGAGCTTGGTTATATGAAACCTTTTTCTAGCAATTCATCTTATTATTTCTTTAATTCCGGCATCTCCGTAGGTACTAATCGATAAGATGCTTTAGCAATTGGTGCAGTTTTAGGTATCAGATGAATTCTGAATTCTACTTCTCGGTCAGGCGGTAGTCCAGGTAGGTCTTCTGGGAAAACATCAGGGTATTCTGATATTACTGGGATTTCCTTCAGTTCCTTGCCTCTAGTGTTAATGATCACCGAGACCATATACACTATGCCTTGCTTCCGTGCATAACCTTCAGTTTTCATCACCGAGATGAATTTTGTTGACTTGGTCGGCTTGTCTCCTCGTATCATGATCATCTCTTCTGTTGGCGTACGAATCTCAACAAAATTTTGATCATATAGGCGAGCATGATTGGCCACTAACCAATCCATTCCCAATACTACATCGAATCCAACTAGATTCATCGGTAGCAGATTTGCCTTAAACTTATGTCCTAATAATTCTATCTTCCCTCCTTAAAGTATTTCACGTATGTTGGTGGAGTTTCCTTCTGCCGTTTCTACCATAAAAGCTTGACTAAACTTAGTTAATTGTTGATTAAGTGCTTGACATAATGCAATATTTATAAAACTTTGGTTTGCACCAGAGTCAAATAATACTTTAGCGTAGATGTCATGGACAAGAAATGTACCGGTTATTACATCTGGAATCATTACTGCCTCCTGCGCAGTAAATACGAAAGCTCGTGCGTTCTTTTTTATTCCGCCTGCTGCGTTTGTCTTGTTGTCAGATGCTTTCCTAACTTTGGGCAATCTGGTCGGATGTGACCAGTTTCTGCACAATTTAAGCATATGTCTGATTTTCTTCTACAATGTTCTTCTTTATGTCCAGTTGTCTTGTTAAAGTTGTAGTACCAAGCACATTTCCCATAATGCTTCTTTTTGCAGATTCTACAAAAAAGGTGATGCAGAAGACTGCCCGACCCCTCTCTTTTTGTAGGTATTACCCGAGCGAAATTCTTGGGTAATTTTCTGGGCTAATTCATTCTTCTTGTTTACTTCTCTTGTGTGGATTAATCCGTCAGTCAAAGTATTGGCCAGTTCGACTGTTTCCTCAATAGTCTAAGGTCTAGCAGCCTTGACTATATCACAGATTTCACTAATGAATCCCCAAATATAACGAGAAATTAGTACAGATTCTGGCGAGGCCAGAGTTGGTTCTATTCTTGCATATTCGAAGAATTTTGTCATATACTCACGACAATTCACATCAACCATTTTGTGAAATAGGAACTTATTAGCCATTTGTTCCTTTTCATGAGGGGGACATAATTTCCTTTCTGTAATTTCCTTAAATTCTCCCTAGTTCATGGCATAGGCCCTGTTACTTCCTTTTGCCTAAAGAATCGTATTCCACCATTCTAATGCTTCTTCTTTAAAGAGATTAGAAGCATACGTTACTTTATCTTCTTCGGCACATTTACTGATATTAAGAAGAGCTTCTGTTGTCACACCCCAACCAATGGCGGAATCATCGGAGTGGGACGAAGAAAGATTGCTCATCACACATAACGCTAATTGGGACAATAATTAAACCAAAACCGTTTTCATTTCATAATTCAAATTGTCATTACAATACATGGAATTCAAATAACGACAAATAAAAGACAAAAATGGCAAGTTCAACTTAACATAAATATTCCAATCTAGTGATTTCTTGGGCGTGTTTCTAGTCATCCCTACTAGATTTCATACGATCATCATCTTCAACCTGTAACATGTTTAAAATAAAGTTCAATGCAAAAGCAAAGGCGAGTATACAGGTTTTTATACATAGCATAAAAATAAGTTTAAACAATTCCACATGGCAAGCTATTGAAACAAGATAAACAATAAAATCAGCATGTGTTTAGCTAATCAAACCAAGATGAAACGCAATAAGCTCTTAATATAACCCAATGTTCACAGGCGATGCGTTAATCCTATAGCACTATATATGTCAAGGATAGGCTTGTACGAAGTTAATGATAAGTCTAACACAAAACGTATAACCCCAAGTTTAAAGTATCAAGTAACAAGTATGCATGCATGTATAAGGAATGTTTGTGCAGTTTAGAAATAAGTATAAGTGTAGTTTTCAGAGTTTAACATGTTACACCCAAAAAGGTGGTAAACGAAAAGGGGGTTTCAAGTATACTCACGGTTTTGCAAGCTTCCACTTGTTAATCCGCGAGAAGTTGTTGATTATTGGTGGAGGAAACACCAAGTCCTTCTACACGAGGAAGCAAGGTGTATGAGTATTTGGATGATAACGGGAGATTTAGAAATTTGGAATGAAAAGTACATGGAAAGTATCATATGAGAAAGTAACCATCTAGCACCTAATACTCGTTTTTGACACTATGAAACCCATAGGGGTTTGAATGTTTTCATGGGTTAAAGTACCCATTAGAATCGTAACGAGTACCAAGTCCTTAGATGATGTAACTTAATACTTTGACAAATAACCATATGATTATCATCAAAGGTTCGGTTACTATAAGTATTATTTATTTCATATAGTATACATATCATAAGTTTAGTCTAATAATGTTACAAGTATTATCATAGAAGTCATGCATGAGGTAGGAAGATAAATCTTCCATTTTGTAACCTCTTTTGTATTCACCAATGCACAAGTTGTCATAGACAACAAGGATGGTCATGAATGTACAATAAGGAAATGAAATAAACACTAGCTAACAAGGAAAACATCAAGTGATGTGTGGATTTGTAAGTAGGATAGCCCAAGCTATCCAAATAATCACACTTTCACAAGTTCAAGACATGTTCATCACTTGTGGGTTAAAAAACCTTTTAAAACAGAAAGTTTTGAGGCTTAAGACCTCTGGATTTACATGTTGCAACTTTTTTTAAGCACACATTGTAACAACCCACACTTTGGTTGTTCCTTGTTACCGTCATTTCATTCGTAGACGCTTGTACTCCGAGATTCGATTAATGCCAATGGGTTGAACTACATTTTAAATGCGTTTTATATCACATTTTATGTCGCTTACTTATCGCAATTATCACATTAGATACTTATTATTTGAACGCCTATCGCAAACGCAAACTTAACGCAAACTCGAAACGCGGATTTATTTATATTATTTGTACCATTGTGTGTTACTTGTTTAGTATGTTGTATGTATGAAACATTCGCTTAAAACGCTCAAACGCTCACTCTCGCAACTCGATTTATCACACTAAAATGCGACACATTGCAATACTTACTATTTCGCTATGATACTTTAAGTACTTGTACTAACTAACGCAACAAAACGCACCTAACAAGCATCCTATATGCGAAACGGAGAACATTTACACCAGACTGGCCCCTTCGAACGAAGCCAACGGCTTCGTGCGAAGGCACTGCCTTCGTATGAAGGCAGCTAGCTTCGAACAAAGGTGCCAGCCCTCCTCTATAAATACTCACCTCACTTCTCCATTTCATTCATTGCTGCCATTTCGCTCCCAAACTGCTGACCTTCGATTTTCAAGTAAGGTTTATCATTTTTACATATTACACAACGTTTTCCACTACGATTTTCCACAAGACTCACTTCGATTTCATCCAAACTTCTTTCTTTTCAAAAAAACTTTCATCTTTTATGTAAATCTTCATCTTTTTCATCTAAACTTCATCTTTTTCATAAAATCTTCTTATTTTACCACGGGTCTACACTTAACCGAGTGTATTGGGCCTAGCTTCGGCTTCCCAAGTTAGAAATCTACAGATTTCACACTCACCAAGTGTTAGATCTATGTAAAAAAAAACCCTTTAAAACCCTTTTAAACTCGATTTTTACAAAAAAACGGACCGAAACCGACACATATTTTGTTCACTGGATAGTGGGACGAAGTGGTGTCGAAACCCTCATGAACAGGACTCGAAAATACATCCGATTTAGGCGAAAACACAGCTCTGAGCACCAAGAACAGCCACGAATGCGAGCTGGACTGATTCTGTGCGAAGCCCGGCTTCGTACGAAGGCACTGACTTCGCACATCACAGCCCAACTCTCACCCGTGACTTAAACAAAGACCTCTCCGACTCTAAGTTTAATCAGTAGCTTAAGGTTAGAGGGATGAACACTCGATTTCCCGAAGACAGACGCGAAGCACACTCGATTTTGGACAACTGAAGCCCCACCTGTACGAAGTCCCCTTCGTACGAAGGCACGCCACGCCTTCGTACGAAGAAAAGCCTCTGTTTCCCACTCAACACTTCGATTTCGACTGTTTCAGCACCTTGGAGGACTTACGCTTCTGTTCCTGTACGCAGGCTGATCCGACGCTCCCTTGAATCCATTTCAGGTCGTGTTTACATACTAGACACGCACTGTGAGTATACTCGAACCCTTTTTCGCTTAACGCACTTTTGGGTGTTACATACGTTCTCTATAAAAAACACACAACACTTAAACGCTTTATAAACACTAACCACACTCGCATGATATACTTGATTAGTTAAATACTTGTTGATATGTTATACAGTGATGACTTGCCCTACCGCCCTTAGCAACGATAGTACTATAGTTTGTACTCAGCACCTGTTTACTCAGGGGTTGTTGGATCACATACTTTACTTCACGTGTTCGCTTCGGTGAATACGTGTTGCGCATACTCTATCGCATTCATGTGGTTAACTTGTATCATTGTTGATAGCTTACTTGATTCGCCCGTTACGTGTTACATGTTGGTTACGCGTAAACACTTTTTATATTATATTTATGCTAAATTTGTGTACTCACCTTTACATTATTGTATTGATTGTATTTAACGTATGTGATAGGTTGATGGATTGTTTGCTGCAAATGGATAGGATTGCTAGAAACCCACATAAAAATCTAAGTTGTCGGATTGGTTTTGTTTGAGAGATTTGAATTCCGTGATGACTATTGTTGAAATATTTGTTTAATAGTATGGGACATTGAACTTGTTAAATATTGTCATTAAATTAGTCGTTATGGATTCTCTTGAGCAATCTGGTCGCTTAGTGCCGCGCCCCGATGATTCCGCCATCGGTTGGGGTGTGACACACATAATCATGGTCTTGATTAGTGGTATAAGGACATAGGAATGCATGGTTTAAACATAAGTTTAAGTATGTTAATCAAAGTTTTTGTAGAAAACAGAAACTTTCTTACACTTTTAACCCTATTTGGTTGATGTTCCATCCTTGGTTTTCCATGGAAAACCTGTGGAAACATACCTAAGGTTGTTCCAAGTGCTAAGAAGAAAGAATCAATGAAAAAGATGGAAGAATAGTGAAGTTATGCTCACTTTTGTAACTTGAAACGAATATATCTTGCTACTGATTTTCAGCTGAGTTTTTGAGTGTTTGAGAGTGAAAGAGATGTGTTTGCAAAGTGGAAAATGTGTGGAGAAGTGTTGGGTTTTGTAGGGAGTGATTTAGGGTTGATTAGGTGAGCATTTAATGGAGAAAGCACAAGAAACAAGCACAAGATTGCCCAATCTCGTAGCTGGAAACGAGAGTCTGCTGGATCGATAGCCTAGCGGGGCGTGAGTCACCAGGGGGGGCGAGTCGCGGCCGGTGAGCGAGTGGGGCTGGGGAAACAAGTTTTAAATGTTGGCAGTTTAGGTCCCTTATGTTTATTATTGAATGTTTAATGTGTTTTAAGGGTATTTTGCGAAATATAATCATAGTATAAGGGCTGTTAAGTATTTATAACATAAAAACAAGTATGAGGAAGTATGGTTTAGTATATGTGTGTCGTAAATAAGCATCGTATGTATCAAAAAGACGTATGTTCACGTATTTCACGAGTTTGCAAGTATAACACATATTTTCAAGAATTACGAATAATGTATCATATGTATAATTATCCCAAACGTATGAACATGTATAAAATGTATAGAACTTGAATTTAAAGAAATACGAATTTTATTTATGATCCAAGTCTCGGATTTTACAACGATTACAACAAAAAGACGGATACGAGAATACAAGACTTCTAAAAATAGAAATACCAACAACGCTTTCTAATTATGGAAAGTAGGAAGAAGCAGGGCGTTACATCCGTCTTTGCCAACCATCGCACATCAGCCATAGCTCCTTCACTGCCTGCGAACTCAGTTGACTTACAAGCTAGAAAATCTTTGTAAGTACACCCGAAAGTCACCGCCTTCATTTTCTTAGGAAATGGGGCTTTGATAATATCATCAATACCTCGATTGACACTGTGGCAAAAATCGTTACTACAATTACGTTTGCTACTCATAGCTTTAGTGTTTTCTACAGCGTTTCTAACATCTTCGATAATTAAAGGTATAGCATCAGCTATTCCCTGGGCTATTATATTTTCTATGACACTTTTATCCAAGGAGTTTGTTCTGGATCGATTGATTAACTTCGTTTGACATCTGAATTGCAAAATATTCCAAATATTAATATCACAGAATAAGTAACAAAATAATCAAAATATCGTAAACATAAATAAATCAGAGCATATTTTCAAAAACCGTCGATCATTGCTACTTATATTTTTCTTATATAATATGCTTCATATATTTTACATATACTATCACACACACACACACACATATATATATATACATATATTAGTTTTTTTTACAAAATACAGAAAATACATTATACATGCATATATTATAGGTTTAGTTTCCTATTCGAAAGTGATGCTCCCTCTCGTCGTATTTCCAGATGAGATTTACTCCTACATTCCGGATTCGAATTCCTGCATCTATCAGTTCCTCTCCGTAGTGGCGAAGCTCTACCACATTTTCTGGGTTCATCAGGGGAAGTGCAGGGGGTTCAGGTTGGTAGTTTGGATAGAATGGATAAGGATTATTCATTAGATTTTGAAATTCCCAATCGTTAGTCCACCATTCTTCCACCGGATTTGGGAGTGGTTGTTGTGGTATTACTTGTGCAGGATTTATAGGTTATGAGTTTATTGGCATAGAAGGGTAAGGGGGCATATTTAGATTGATTTCTTCAGGTATTAGCCTGAGCAGCTTGCAATTTGCCAGTCTTTGGTCTAATTCCTCCCATGATAATGGCATGGTGGTTGGGTTTGAACTTTCACCTACAATTGTTTTTCCACTTGTTTCTTCAATTCGTATGGTTTTTGTTGCTGTTGGAATTTTCTTGTTTCTTTTTACCTTCCAATCAAATACCCTCTTTCTCTTTTTAGGAGGTGCTTTTTGTAACGGCTGGGCCTGAAATACTATTGGTTTGTCTCTATCCGCTTTATGCCCGCTCTGTATACCGGTCTGATTTTCGGTAGTATCCATATCTGTATGGTTAACAAATATGTTCTGAAAAACGTTGGATAGCTCTCTAGCGCTCATACTGTTCGTAAAAAAAAATACAACGAACTCCGAAAATTGAATATATAATATTTGATTAGTATCACAGTATTCACAGAAGTTATTTCATTTAATTCCTGACTACTAATTTTAAGTATCGTCACAATACTTAATTAGCTTAAACTAGTGGCTCTGATACCACCTTCTGTCACAACCCCGACCCTACCCTGGGCGGGAGCCGTGAGCAGATACAAGTGGTACCGGTGTTTATTAAAATTATCGTAGCGGAAAACTTATTAGGACCGGGTGTCAAGAAAAAAATATCAGAGTTTTCAAAACACCGAAATTTTCATTTCATAAGTTGTGGGATAAAACCCGTATTTACATAAAGGATTGTCCATGGGATAAACCCATGATTACAAAACACGTTTTATTCAGGTTTACATAACCACTTATTTAAGCTTGAGTGCTTCATAGCACTTTTTCTTCTCTTCACAATAAATCACCTAAAACGCGTTTTAAAATATTTGATCTGTGGAAATACTGATTAGTTCATTCAATTCTTGTAAAAGACACAATATTATAAATTACAATATTAAGAGTTTTTACATTTGTTTATATTTTTCAATTACCCACAGTACTTGTCACTCGCCCATTTCGGTGACTGTGGTCATATTACTATTGGCTAACAATTTGTCCAATAGTAAAACTTATCAAGTAATGTATACAATACCCCACATACCTGCTGTAATTTCAGAATACAAAAACTTAATCACTGTAAATACAACTAGAAAACATTTAGGATTTTGAAAACATTTTGATAAAAGATAATGACTCACATTGCAGATTTAGGGTTTCAGTAATAGCCTTCTAGTCTAAGTCTTGGTTTCCTAATTAAGTACACAATGCAACACGTATTAGTGTATTAACTCAATTCAACTTTAACGATAATCACAAGATCAAAACCACAACGTGATGACAAAGTATAGCCTTATTCAGGCAGCACTTAAACATCTGTTGATTTGGTTTCAGATTGATTGGACAGGGTACCGTACCAGTGATTTGAGTTAGCACGCTGATTACGGGGCAGAGGTTTAGAACTTCGGCTATAATAGCAGTATAACGGGGGAGAAAGAAAAGAAATTTTGAGCAAGTTTGAATGCCCAGTGCACGTCCAATTTATAGCTGATCTTGGTCCTCGTCGCGTCGCGTCGCGCGACCGAACACATGGTAAGCCTTCACGTAGCGCGAAGGGTCTAGGGTAGGGCATAAGTGTCATGAGTCACCACGTAGGCATGCAACGTGGCTGCCATGTGTCCATTGGTGGTCAAAGAGCGATCACGTCGCGCGACTGCATAATGTTTCCACCGTCGCATAGCGCGACGTGGTCTAAATCAGAATTCTTTCGTTTTTCGTGCTGGTTTCCATCGTACCCGTTTGGAGTCTCGGTTAAGATTCATTATGGCCTTTTCAAGGGTTGTTACAGTTGTGCGTGGAGGTGTAGTGGTGGTGACAGTGGAAGTGTAGTGGTGGTGCAGTGGTTGTAGGTGGTGTGGTGGTGACGATGGAGGTGCAACAGTGGTTGGTGATGTGGTGGTGACGGTGGAGGTGGTGTGGTGTTGATGGTGGTGGGGGGATGGATGTGGTTTAGAGAGAAAGAAGGAGATTGAGAAAGTTTTGTGGTTTAGAGAGAAAAAAAAAGGAGATGAAAAAGTTGCAGGTTTTTTTTTTTTTTTTTTGAGACAGAGAGATAAGGGAGTAAAAGACATATAAGAGAGAAATTTAATTAATAAATTAGTTTTTTTTAACTAGGGGTAATTTAGTCATTTAACAACAGTTGATAAAAACATTCTAATGGTGTTAAAAATTTGGACTCAACGGGTTACAAAATAAGCGTTTAGGGACTCAAGGTGTTATGCATTTTGATTTTGGATTCAGGTGGTTAAAACCCTTAAAACACATAGACTCAAAAAGTATTTTTTTCTCTAAATTCATCCTTTGGAAGTTTAATATTAATCCTTTTTCGACAAACGTTTTACGTTTCGACCCCTGAACTTTAATAAAGTTATCATTCGACTCTTAAAGTTTAATCAAGTTACTATTTTTTCTTTTTAACAAACATTTGTTCTTTTATCTTTCTTATAGGTTTATTTTTTGTATTCTACTTATTATAATTGTCAAACTCTGTAAATAAGCAAAATTTTGGTGTTTTATGGAGTTGTACTTTTCTAAAAAAAGTTAGATTTTTCATTTCTAACCCAAAGACTTTCATCCTTTATATTTTAACCCTTTTGATTTTTTTACTTTTAACCTAAAGGTTTTTTTTTTTTTTTTTTTTTTTTTATCTTTTTCAATTTAACCTCAGAACTTTTTTATTTTCACTTTGATCCCCAATACTTTTCATCTTTTGCAATTTTTTCATTTTACGTTTCGTACTAAATTTTGCGAGTTAACACGCTGCAACGTGCGTGTGGGATTCAACGTTTTTTCGTTTGTTTTTTCCCGTTTGACAGACCCGTCGCAACGCGTTTATTTTCCTTGCTTGACAGGTTTGTTGCAACGTGTGGGTCCTTTTTTTCTATGCTTTACGTTGCAGTCTAGTTTCTTCGCATTAAAATGTCACAACAGACGTGCATGGTTCAATGATTTTACGCCAGCTTTTCGTTCAATATTATTTTTACCTATTTATTTATTTTGTTTTTATTAGTTTTTCCGATGTTCGTGATCGCTGTCAGTGGTGTAGCATTGGTGCTACTTGACACGGTTTACGTACTTAATCGTGTTGTTTGCTTATTTTTATTGTCGTTTAGATTAAAGTCTACATGGTCCACATTAAACCTTCAATATACCATTTAACAAATTTAATTGTTTTTTTATTTATCCTACTATAGTTAAAGCTAACTTTAACTCTAGATATGTTTACTTAATTAACCATGTTGATTGCTTATCTTTACTGTCATTTATATTAAAGTCTGCATTGTATATAAACCTATCGATATATCATGTAACAAATTATACATCCTCGTCTCCCCCCTCTCACAACCCCATAACTAGTTATCACAACATGTATAAAATATGGAGTGTTTGGTTTAAGTGGGCATATGGAGTGTGGGTGATTCAACAAACATAGCCAAGCACTTGGTCTGTTTACAACTTGAGCCTTTCATACAACCTGGGTGCTGGGTTGGACCAGACTGGTTTACTTTGTTATTCAACTTCTAATATACCCATTTTATACGCTCACTAATCTACAGCCCAAAGTTATTAAAGGTTATCTTATATTATTGAACTTGGGCCTGATAAACCAATGGAACTTGGCTCTAGAACACCTAAGGCTATGTCCATTGGTGACTAAAGTTGGGTTGGTCACCAATAAGACAAAACTTTGAGTAATTAATAAAATCAAAAATGAAATTAAAATTGGCAACCAAGTTGGTGGAGCAACCTTGGTTGCAACCCAAACTAATTCCACTATTAGTTTAATTACTCAAATAACTTATAATATTCAAACATTAAAAAAAAAACTAAATACATGGTATTTCTTATTTTCTTTTTGTGAACATCTTGATATAAATTTTATTAGAAACCGAGTTCGTTAAAAAACATATTTTTTAGGTTGGAATGGGTTGTGAATGTGTGTTAAAAATTGAGTAAGGTTGGGTTGTGTATGTGAAAGAAAGAGATATTAACTTTTTAATAAAAGGTTGGGTTAGGTTTGATCACCAATGGAGATAGTCTAACAATGATCTTTCTTCCGGTTTTCTTTCACTTGCCATGTGCCAACACTGCCAGTATTTTATTTAAGGCGACTTATTCAGTTATTTGTCAGCAAGTAATTAGCAACTATTCACAATGTTTTTTTAAATTTTACACACTAAAAGAACGAAATAAAAAGGGTAAATATTATACAATTAAAATAAGTTAGTGATGCAAAATTGTACAAATCATTTTTATTGGTGTATAGATCACCACCTAGTATATCATTGACAAAATATATTACTTCCTTCTAATTGATATGATTGATTAGAAGAGGGGATAACATTATCGAAGTTAGAGTATCAAACATTGCATTTATTGATAACCTGGGGCGTAAATGGGTCAAACCTCTCGTGCGCTATTTGATATTGACTTGTTAAAAGTTTGAATCGTTAAAACTAAAAAAATTACAAACAAAAAGTTATAAAAGTGACCATTAAATTGGAAAGAATTTACAAACCCCTCTTAAGTTATTACACAAATCTATTTTTTAGAACTGGTAACACACCCTCTAATTCCACCATTAGTTCTACACTTCTACACAAATGTATACTATACTTTTCGTACTCAACCTTATAAGGAGGGACACCACTGATTAATTGCATCTCCATATAACCTCAAGTAGTTGATCAAGTGACATACCAATGAGAATGAAGATGACCAATGGCATAAAAAGTTTATATAATTAAAAATAGAAACTATTTCCAAAAATTTGATTTAATAGAAAATGATATAAGTAATTTCTATGTGATTCCCAAGTGGAAATATCATCAGAAGTTTGCAAATGATTTTGTACCAAGTGTTATCTTATTGAAGTTTATTTTTGTATTCGGGGTGTATATATAAGCATAAAACAGAAGAGTAGATATGCTGTTTTGAAAAAAATGCAATTTAGAAGGGTAACAAGGTTATCATAAAATATCATTTTTTACCTAAGAGCATAATGTGAGTAAAAGTATGTATGTATATACAACTAGCGACAATCATAAGGGATATGGTGTGGTGGTACAGGGGCGGACCTAGCATGTTACTAGGCGTAGCTCCCGCTATCCCTTGACGCTCCGATGGTAGTGTAAATTTTAGAATAAATTGACGTTTTTTCGATTTCGTTACCCTTTTTTATATGAAACATTTAACGTTACTCTATAAAGATTTTCTAGATCTGCCACTGTGGTGATACCTAATTAACTGGTAAGACGCCTAATGTCTATCTAAAAGGTAATGAGTTTAAATCATGCAAGATGCAAGCTTATTTTTCTTATGTTACCATAAAGTTTTCTTGTTTACATGCTACAATCAAAAGATGTAACTCATTATTTCTTAAAAAACTTGTATTCATATAAGAAAGTCCAAAATCTTATGTATATATAAATGTCTGAATTTGATTTCTCGTGTTCTTTCAAAGAGATTATTCCATGTAATCCAAAACTGGATTCATATTTCGATTTTAAAATATCAAATTTTTTGAATTCAAAAATTCAAATCATGCAATACTACAGAAATCGGCCAAATACGACATGCTTATATGCAAACTTACACAAGCATGCATGCATTGCAAACCCTAACTACACACATAGATGTCATCTCTAACACTACAAATTAAACTAATGACTTTCACCAACACCTCAATCCTTAGAAGAAATGAATAGGGTTGTATATAGAGCTTAGATCACCAGGGGCTGACTTTTTTTTTTTTTTTTTTTTTATCTAATACAATGGAGGTCACTACTAATTAAGAGCATCTCCAACGGACACTTGCGGACCAAATCCAAAATTCCAAACTCACAAACCGGACTTGGCATGCGTTGGAGGAGATGATGATGCAAGGTCTAGTCTGCCACACCGGACCCGTCCGGACCTAGTGGGAGATCACATACACAAACAATTTGTCTTTTAATATTATTTTTATATAAAAGTGAAGTGTGAGGTGGAGGTCTGGATTGGTTTGACGTTAAAGGAAAAATGTAGAGTTCTTAAGGTAGAGGTGTGGAATGATGTGAGGTGCTGAGGTGGCGAGTCTGATTTCAGACCTCAAGCGTATGCTCTAATTTTTTTGAATTGGAGTTTAGTTTAAAAATCACCACTGCGAATGACGATGAGCTTACATCTTTTATAGGACTGACAACCTAGTACCGACATCTTTGATGGTGCTAAGACCATGGGGTATGGTTTGGTTAGTCCCCAAAGAGACTACCCGCCATGTAGGCGCCACCTCACCAAGGGTGGAGGACCATTCCCTTAGGGACTACCCAAGGGTGTGGAGGACTACCCAACCTATTATAAAAAACTAATATAATATAATATATAATAAAGGTGTGAGAGAGAGAAGTCAGAGGGGGCCCCACAAGTTTTGCTCGTCTCCAACGTCTTGCAGAGGACGTGAGAGCCGCGACGGAGCCGGGGGGGGGGGGGTGTGCGACGCCAGGGACGGATCGGGACGGGAAGGGGACGACCCCATACCCCATGGTCTAAAAGCTTGGGTAGTGATCACCATTCATAATGACAATGACCACCACTGTAAATACCAATATAACTATATAAACTCACCCTTGTGATCAAAGGGTGTATTTCCCCATTATGCAAAAGATTCCTCAATCCATAGGTTAAAGTGGTTACCGACAGTAATCCGACAATGATACTCCGTCAGAAATCAGTCGACGACATGGCGAATTCAGAAATTTTTTTCACTGGGTTCCTTTTGGTAAATTTTCACTAATTTTTCCAAATCATACAAGGTTCTTACTAATTTTTTCTATTTTTTTTTCAAACCTAATGGGTTCTTGGGAACCCACAAATATGGGCTAGACCCGCCCCTAATTACCAACTAAAATATTGGCACTAAATTACCGACAACTTAATTTTGCAGTGTCCTTATAGCTTCTTTATGACAGGTTACTTAAAAAAGATAACCACACATCCTTAATTTCAAAATACTTTACATGCATGATGATGCATGCTTCAAAGACTTAAATATATAATACCAAACACACATCCCTAATTTCAAAATATATTACATGCATGTTGCATGATTGCTGAGCAGCATAACCCTAGCTACAACACATGCAGTCACATATACTTATGTATATAATTATACATATAGAGCTGAGTATTATCTCGAAAACTTATAGGGTAACACATATATATGTAATACTCCAAGACCGGAATCGCTTCGCCGATAGTTTCTTTCTAGTTTCATCCATAAACGTGCCTCGAACACGAACACACGGAGCTCTAAATGGATGCTAGTTTGGTATGAGTTTAAACGGGGGCTTGTGGAATGTCGGTGCAGGATCCGATCGTCCATAATCTCTTGTATTTGCCCTTAGCAGCCTCTCATGAATCATATCATCCCTCTTTAAACTTGTATCATCATCTTCTGAATATAAAGATTCCTGTATAATAGTATATATACACACACACACACATATGTAACTTTATATAACCAAAAACCTATGAAAAAAACAGTTTATATGCTCAATAAATAAGGGACTTAACCTGATTTTGATCACTTGCATCAAGCTTCATCAAAGGAATGGACGATCCGCAACGGGCTGTTTCAATTCAAATAAATATGAACGATCAGTAACAACGATATCGACAACTCAAAAGGGTTTTCATATGTCTTCATAAAGATTACTTTTAAGAAAAAAAGTTAAGAAATTAATGAGTTATTAACCTGCAAAGGATGATGATACAAGTGAGGTGACAATGAGATAACTTAGGAAACAAGTCTTCAAAACCATCATTAGCTTGCTTGTTACTCTTTCTTGAGAGCTTCTTTTTGGATTAAAGGATTCAAGAAATGATGCAAAGGTTGTATATGTTGTATACAGGATGGGGTGGCAAGTTACAAATGAAGTTAGTTAATTAATTAATTAATTAATAATATTAGTGGTGTTGGGGATAAGACCTAATCAAGAAATAATAATTTAATGGAAAGATTTATTATGCTTAACTTTTAGATTAAAAATAAGACCTAAAAGGTGAGAGGAAACCACTTTGCTGTTGTTGGGGCACTAAGTCTATAGGGTTAGTGGAAATTTGAATCTTAAAATGATTAATTTAATGTGTTAATGGGTAATGGACCCCTAATTTAATATTATCCTTTTTTTGTCTTTATTTTTATCGGTTAAAGAGGTGAGACTTGGAACCTAAAATGCGTGGACTTGAAGGATAAAGTAGTCACATATGTTGGTAAGAGTTTCTTTCTAGATTGATTGATCTCACTACATTGGATCTCTAAATAAAGGTAAGTACTCCATAGGCTATTTGTGTTATTTACTTATTTTCCCCTTAAGAACTCATTTCATGTATCATACTATCTCTATTGTACAATATATATAGACGATGCACGCATAACCCAATTAAATTACTTAATATAATGAGAGACTCATCCGGGCTATATTCCGAAAAGTCTGTCGAGTTGAGACACCTAATAAAATAGTCGTGGTTCGAGAAAAAAACTAGTTTCTTGATAACAGAATTCGGTTAATCTGTTCCCTTACTACAAACTGAGCCATACCACTTATTTGAACATGTCAAAAACGTTATTGACCCTCCTTTTTTAGAAATCCGAAGATTTTTTATGAAAGTTTGTTTAAGGCGTTTTGTGCCTTTCCCCTTAAAATAGTAAATTTCACATATCATACGATCTCTATTGTACAATATATAGAGGAGCTAATACTTCAACATGATAATAGAGCCCGAATAATTTATTTAATATAACTTGTAAATATGTCGGAGTTATTTCCGGAGAGTTTATTTAGGCACATAGTTATATAGAGCTAGGTTCTGATACAAATAAGTTTTAACATACAATATGAGTTTAACGTGAGAAGTGAAGGAGAAAATTTTCTTTTTAATTTTTTTCCATCTTGTTAAGCACGTATTTTAGTCCCATAATCTAAAAATAAACCGTATTTTTATATTAGTAGTGTAATTACATAATTACTCTGCTAGAGTAAATTAATTTTTTTTTTCAATTAAACATCATACTTAAGTAGATGGAAAAGAAATTAAAAAAAACTTTCTTTACTTCTCATATTAATATCATTTTTTATGTTAAGACTCATTTGTATTTGATTCTTACACTAATTATATAACCTAGCTTGTAAGTGAAAACCTATAAAACACGATGACAACCGGATGTTCTATTAGTTTCTTCATAATGGAACTAGTTCCCTTAATACAAACCGAGCCCTGTCATTTGTTTAAGCATGTCAAAATGTTACATAATCAACACCATTAGAAAAACGGAGGATTGTTTGGATCAACGTTTTTTCTTTGCATTTGAGTCGAGCATAATTGCATTTGTTTTGATTATCTTTATAATTATAACGAAATGAGATTTTTTGGATTAACGTACAGCGGTACAAAACAAACACTTTGAAACGTGTTTAATTATGTAGTTGCGAGTAGACCATACGTATGATTTAAGATTCCGACTCATAAGATAAATGAAAATACACATTGGGTTGATCCTAAGTTCCCTTCTTTCAAGTGAAACAATAACGCTCACTTGAACTCAACTTGTAAGTTTTCGTTCTAGCTTCTTACTAGTTCGGGTTTTTACTAAAATCTCGCTCGTCGTCCAATTTTTTTTTTTTAAAAACTAAATAACCTTTAACTTCTAGCTAGTTTAGTTGAGTCTTTGCAGCTGGGTTCTAATGAAAGTTCTCTAATGGATTCATTAGATTCTAGTGTAATATTTCTGACTGCAAATCTTAAAAGCAACTAGAAACCACTTTCAAAAAATTAGGGTTTTTGTTTTGTCCATTAGCCATGGTTCTAAAAAGATTAAAAATGATTTTTGGGTTTTTAAAAGGGTTTAATTTTTAGATAGTTAGTGCTTTCAATTCAATTATACATATGGACAAAGACTTGCTACCAAATACCATTGAAAGGATAGTGATAGACAATAAAGATGCCACTCACCTCATTCTTTTTATCATCTTTTCTTTATTATATTAAAGCAGTTTTAAGACAGCTCCACACCTCAAAATATATTGACCAAATCTTTTTTAAGAATGTAAGAGATATTGTGTGACAAATTAGTGTGAATTTTTAAATTGGGTTAAAGAATGGTTTAGTAAGATATTCAACTTTATAGTAATTGGTATAAACCTCAATACTAGATAATCTCAAAACAAGATATTCATCTGCATATTGTTTTAATGTTATAATCATAATGAATATCGAACACTATGTGTATGGGTATGGGTATGTGTATGTGTATGTATAGTGTACATTTGACTGACCTTAAGTTATTTAATGGATCGAATTGGATCTACTCAAATTAGTCATTGGTCAATACATTATCAACTTAAAAAGGGTCCAAATGAATGAGCACCACCTACGATCATTGTTTGTTTCCACAACCTAGTCGTTGTGACTAACACCTTTGGCGTTGCCGCCATTGCCACTCCACGACTGCCACCATCAACGCGCCCACCACCGTCATCCCCTAACACGTGATTTACCTCCCCTCATGTTGGCCGTGAGACCAGTCAGTAGGGATGCCTAGTGGTGACTTACACCATTTTTTGTCACCCCATCATTGCCGCCACCGCAACCATCTCCACCTTTGTCACTAACCATCATTTAAAAGATACAGCGGGTGAACCTATTTTGTTACCTTTTTTAAAAGTGCTCATTTTAGCCCGACTCCATTTTGGACAAAACTTGGTTTGACCCGAGTCATTGATTCTTATAAATGGACCGTTTTGACCTAAAATTACTTTTGCTCACACAGACCCGAACCCATATTAATCCGTCACCAAACCCTCCCAACTATATTAATTTGCGGGTTTATACATAGTGTATCAACAATAAAATATAAGCCAAGGTTGATGGTGTTTTTGCATTTGTTCTCTGAGTCTCGGACAGCTAGGCGTTACGATTATTATTCTCTGAGTCTCGGACAGCTAGGCGTTACGATTGGTTGTTTCCGAGGTTGATATCGTTTTTTGCTGTTTCTTCAGTTAGAACAATAGTTAAGTTGAAGCCATTTACTTAAAGGAAGTGATTATTCCTGTTTGTAGAGGCAAAAATAAATATAAAAAAGGTTCCATTGCCGGGAATCGAACCCGGGTCTCCTGGGTGAAAGCCAGATATCCTAACCGCTGGACGACAATGGATGGTTGTGTTAAATTTACCTTTGTTTCTATACAAACCTTATGGGTGATCAACTGTTGGTCAGATCTAACTGGACCGGCTTACTGAAGCAGCCCATTATCACATAAATGGGCCAAATAAAATGCTTTTGTTCAGTAATTAGTAATCAGTTTTTAAAACAAAATCTGAAGTCAAACTTTTTATCCTATCAATATTGCATATACATTCAGTCACTAATTTATACATATCAACTTACAGCAGCCCATATTGATTCAGTGACGGATCTAGAAAATCCGCCAAGCGGTAACGTTTTATAAAAAAAGCGGTAACGAAATCAAAAAAACGTCAAATTTTTCCAAAATGTACACTAATTTTACACTACCGCCGGAGCGCCAAGCGGTAGCGGGTGTTCCCCCTTGTAATGAAGTAGATCCGCCCCTGTATTGATTTATAGCAAGCCTCCAAAAGAAACCGGAAGATGTTGTGGAATATGATCGTCGTATCACCATGAAGCTTAACGGGCTGACAGAAAGGGTTGCTACCATTCGGCAGCAATAAACGGAGTTGCAACTATCCATTGATGCGATCCGCACGCGTTATGAAAATGCAAATGTTGTTAAAAAATTAGATTAGGGTTTAATGTACCATTAATGACTGTTTGTAAATTTGGTGATGATGAATACAATTAGCCGTTAGAAAAACATATGGTGAGACATTTTGAACTAACCGAAGAGAGAGAGGACATCCGTATATCTATATCATTCACAATTACAGCTTCAATATTCCATCTTCCACGTTATTTCCACTTAGTCCTGTACTTTACATACGGATAAAAGAGTGATTGTAGACTGGCCATAGGTCCAGCACTGTATGTCTTTTCTTGGTTTTGCTGGTCTTGATTTGCTTCTTCGTTTTGACTTTGACCTTTCTCTATTTCCACCTCTATTATTACTTCTCCCTATCCCCTTAGTACCGAGCAACGAACTTGTCTCTCCAAGAAAAGGCATACAGTGCTGGACCCAAATGTGATAACTTGAAATACCCTTACTAGAACACCTTTAATACTATTAATATCAATTTTGTTTGCATTTTTTTGTTGGACCTGTTTTGGCCAGTCTACAATCACTCTTTTATCCGTTTCTTCTTCGAATATAAAATTATTGTCACAAAATAATCTAGTTATTTTGTTATTTTTTTATGAATTTGAGTCCACTTCGTATGGCCTTTCAATCTATTCGACCCAATTATTTTACTTGATTCCTTTAGCATAATCCATATGACTTGCCACTTCAACAGTAGATATGTACTTTCATGACGGACTGTATTTAAAATTTAAATACACTTGGAGGGAAATGGTTTAGTTTCAAAGTGGTAAAATCTTCTAGTTATGCTATATAACAGATTAGGGTACTATTATCATAACATAAATGTTGTAACCCTATTTACACTTATTTTTATCACAGATATCTTAGACAAAAAGTGTTTCAGGTCAACCCGACCCGTAAAATTACATGTTTTGTCCTAAACCCGCTGTCTTGGTAACCAACTTGCGCTGTTGCGTGACTTGCCATTCTTCCACCTCTAATTATTTTATTAATGAGATTAGGGTATTATTGAGATGATATAAGTTATTCATAAGACTTTATTCGTTACATGAGTATTTACAACCATTAGATTCTATGTGTATATGATATAATAACATTAACAAGTATACTGTTCAAAAAAACTTTTCCATTTCTCATTACAAAAAATAAAAGTCCACGTACTTTTTTTAAACAAATATGTTCTCGTTTTCTAAACAAATAAGTCCCTAAACTTATAAAAGCCCTACTATATAATCATTGCAACATCAAATTGAAGACGTATATAGATTATCTTTTGTACATAAAATTGAAAGTTTTGGTGCAGCTAACCCTGTTTTCTTATATCTATTCCAGTGTATGTTTTTTTCTCGCGGGTCTGTAGTTTATCAGCTTTCACAGGTTCACAGCGTCTAGGCTCAGCGACAAATCTGCCTAAACCACAGGTAACAGGGTCCATTTTTAGTTCTTTTATTTCTTCTCATGTATATACTAGCAGGATGCCCGAGCGATGCGGTGGGAGCTAACCCCCCCCCCCCCCTCCCCCAAGCTAAAATGCTAAAAACTAAACCCCTAAAAAACCTAAAAAATCAAAAAAAAAAAAAACACACAAATTTTTTTTTTTTACTATTTTTTACATTAAAATTGGCTACTAAAAGTAGCGATTTTTTTATAAAAAATGTTAATTTTTTTTTGTGTGTGTTTTTAGCTATTTTTAGGTATTTTTGGTTGTGTTCACATTGGTTCTCGCGGTTCTCGCAATAAAGAGTGGTTCCTAACGGATCCTTCTCCTATATATATATATATATATATATATATATATATAGGATCCTGTAAATTAATCCAGAAGTGTGAGAAGTGTATTATAACACTATATATAACACTATATAGCATCATATAAACGCCGTATAACAATATGTAACACCATATAACAAATATAACACTATAGTTTGTCTGATAGCATGTCTATGATAGATGTATAGTGTTATATATTGTTATATAGTGTCATATAGTGTTACATAGTGTTATATGGTGTTACGTATTGTTATACGGTGTTTATATAGTGTTATATATAGTGTTATAATACACTTCTCACACTTCTGGATTAATGTACAGGATCCCTACCCTATATATATATATATATATATATATATATATATATATATATATAGGGTAGGGCTAGATAGAAAACCCTATATATATAAAAAACCCGAGAAAACCCAAGCTCCCGACATTTTTTTTTTTGAAAAAAATAACACATGTAATATACATGTTTTTAAGACTTTTGGGCCAAAAAAATCAAAAAAGCGCCGAAGGGATATTTAAAAAAAAAAAAAAACAAGTTTCAGCAATTTTCAGCGAAATTATGTCTTTTTTGCTTAACACGTGTTAGGAGCTGAAATTTGTTTATTTTTTTTAAAAAAATCCCTTCGGCGCTTTTTTGTTTTTTTTGGCCCAAAACACTCTAAAACATGTATATTACATGTGTAATTTTTTTCAAAAAAAAAAAAATGTCGGGAGGTTGGGTAAAAATGGCTTCCCATTTGGGTTTCCAGAGTTTTCTAAGAATTTTAGGGTTTTTTATCTAGCATTATCCTATATATATATATATATATATATATATATATATATATATATATATATATATAGAGGACCGCTAGAATGAAAACCACCTCGAGTTGTAAGAACCGCGAGAACCACACCATCCGGGTCGCCGTTGACCAAGATTTTTTTTTACAACTAGATGTGTGTATTATAAACACATTCGTAAAAAAAATTTTAAACGCCGCGGCCGAGGGGGTAGTTTTTTACACCACAAGTTTGGTGTTTTTATTTTTTTTTTTGTTTTTTTTACACCAAACTTGTGGTGTAAAAAACTACCCCCTCGGCCGCGGCGTTTAAATTTTTTTTTACGAATGTGTTTATAATACACATATCTAGTTGTAAAAAAAAATCTTGGTCAACGGCGACCCGGATGGTGTGGTTCTCGCGGTTCTTACAACTCGAGGTGGTTCTCATTCTAGCGGCCCCTATATATATATATATATATATCAAAATCGAAGTAATTAGGTAATCCATTTCATTTTGTTGTGAATGGTTCGGTCGGTTCGGTTATTATCCTCAACCGAAGCCGAAACCAAAGTCATCGGTTAGTTTTTTTATTAATCAATTGGTTTTTGGTTAATCACTTCGGTTTATTCGGTTAGATTGAGGATTTTTGGTTTGGTTTATTTGATTTTAGTTAATAGCAAAAACTAAACTTGAGCTAAAACTTTTGCTTAGAAATATATGAAATTGAGGCATAAATAATGAAATGAAAGTATAAATATATGAAATGGAGATATAAAATATGAAATATATGAACGGGAGGTATAAAAGTTAGAAATATACAAAAATATGAATTATTCAGTTCGATTAAGCTAATTTTGGTTAAGCGAGAGTACAAAAAAATTGATAACCGGTGGTTAATTCGGTTTTCAGTTAACTCAGATTTTGGTTAATTTGGGTTCGGTTTCGTCTGTTTTCGGTTTGGATTAGGTTAACGATTTAGTTATTGCTCAGCGATAACCGATTTTGGTTAATAATCGATAGGTGCGCGCGATGTGGTGGGAAACATAGGCATTGCCACATTGTGCATTGTTCGGTTGGTTAGATTATCTTCCTCAACCGAAATCGTGGTCATCGATTAGTCAGTTTTATTAACCAATCCGTTTTCAGTTAATCGGTTTGGTTTATTCAGTTAGATTGACGGTTATTGGTTTGATTCATTTAATTTCGGTTAATAGTCAAAACCAAACTTAGGCTAAAACTTTTTATTAGAAATACATGAACTTTAGGTATAACTACATGAAATAGATGTATAAGTACACAGATTTGAGGCATAAATACATAAAATGGGTGTATACATATGAAATACATGAACTGAAGGTATAAAAGCAAGAAAGATACGAAAATATGAATGGTTCGGGTAAGTTAATTTTGGTTAAATGAGGGTACAAAAAATCGATAACCGTTTTTGGTTAATTGAGGTTTCGGTTAATCAGGTTTTGGTTGTTTCGGTTCAGTTTCCGGTTAACGATTCAGTTATTACTCACTCTTAAA
Organism: Helianthus annuus; assembly: GCF_002127325.2. Taxonomy (NCBI): domain Eukaryota; kingdom Viridiplantae; phylum Streptophyta; class Magnoliopsida; order Asterales; family Asteraceae; genus Helianthus; species Helianthus annuus. The sequence goes on from NC_035448.2 coordinate 23,799,926, forward strand.
CACTCTTAATCACGTAACATATCAATTTTAGTTAAAAAAAAAAAACTATAGCAATACTATACTTAAATTAAAGAGAATAAAATACTCGTTTATATGATGTAATTTAAAAAAAATATATATATATTAACGTATCCAAAAGTTATGACCATTTAAAAATCGTGGAGGAGTTAGTTTTTTATAAGGGGATTAAGTGTAATATAGATGAGAGAATTAAATTGACGGTATTTAATCGTTTGACATTCTCTAGCTATTAAACATTCTGAGATAATAACAAAGTATGTTGGCTTTAATCACTTGTACACTAATGCATCATCTACCTGTACCTTTTAATCCACACGCCAATACTGACCAAGACGACTATCGAAACGTCGAAAAAAATGAGTAGGTCGTCGCGATACTTTTGTATTTTTTTTAAACATTATCGTTTATAAGATATGCCAAGAATACGTAAAAGAATTATAAGTTTGTTGTGAAGAGGGAAAAGTGTAACTAACAACCAACCTATAATTATGTTAAAACTCAGGGATTTAAGTGTAATAAGATGATGGGTTAAAATATAATTATTGTTTAAAAGAAAAATTTACCCTCATTTTAGGGATGTATTTATAAATTAAAAGGAAAAAACTTCTTATTTTTTAAGTATCTTAAAATGTGTCTCACTCATTTAAGATAATATATATATATACCCAAGAAACAAAGGGCTGTTTTGCTTTTTTTTTTTCCCTAAAAGCTGAAATTTATGTGATTATATGAGCATGTATTACCCATGGTTTGAGAACCGAAACGGCGAACCGACTTGTACCGAAACCGGTTTCAAACCGATGGGCACACGAACCGGTTGAACATGTAGGTTTGGGTTCCTCTCCTTGAAACCGGTTTGAACCCGAAACCAGTTTTGACTTTCTGTTGATCACCGAACCGGTTTGGGGCTACGAACCGATATGTGCACCTCTATGTGTTGCTACTAGTGTTTCACCTGAAGGCAGGTGTATAAGTGTATAACAATCGTTCAAATAGAAAAAGATTAAGTAGAACGAAATTTAAAAAAAAAAAAAATAGAAAGGGTTTTTGTTTCATGTGGATTGAGTTAGTCCCACATCGCCACAGAGCTGAAGTGTGGCTGGTTTATATGGCTTAGGTGGGTGATGTCTCTCGTCCCTTCGGGGACATCTGATAAAATTGGAACGATACAGAGAAGATTAGCATGGCCCCTGCGCAAGGATGACACGCACAAATCGAGAAATGGTCCAAATTTTATTTAAACTGTGTCTGTGAAGCTATCCTTATGAATTAGCCTTAAATTGATGATTTTATACTTAAGTCTCTCTACCTTGTGAAAGTCATGATGTTGGTAACTAAGACATTAGTAGCATTGATGATATTATGATGCTTATAGATCATAAAAAGAATGTGTAACACAATGATGAATCTCAGTGATTGCTATGATAACTGGTTGAATTCCAGACTGAACACCCTTAATTTATTTATACTATATATAGCTTTAGAAGATTAAAGTTTTGATGAATACCTCCTTAAAATAAGATCATGGTTGCTTCACTGGTACTTGGTCATTTTGTTCAACATAGCCATAAAGATGTCTCTCCAACATTTTAACGATTGTTATACTATTTCTTAATTTGTAGATAATATTTCTTAGCAGAAATAAATATTAAATAGCTTTTACACATTAATTTTAGTGGTGTTAAAGGTTAGCATTTCTTAAATGCTTTGTCTAGCTAAAGTTGAACTCAAAACATTGGTTGGAGCCCTTCAATTGTTGAAGAGTCTCTCCAAAAATAGGCGTATGCCACTTTAATACAGCGAATACACGGTATTCTTTAGTAAAAGACGAAAGAATAGTTCACTTTGTATTCACTGCATGGCTGCGTGCTTTTAAGTCGTTGCACCTGCTTGCTTTAAATAGTGGTTTTCACCCCTGTTCTTCCTCTAACCAACCGATGTGGGACAAACAATAAATACTAATTTTCCCAGTTTTCAAGCCTCTTTACTGGTTTCATATCATTGCCCTCTCCTAATTGTTGTTCTTAAAATCTTTTCTACTCAATAACTGCCACTTTTGTTGGAGGTTGACGCGACCGGCAACTGAGTCATCTGGATTCAAAACACCTTAGCAGAATGCGCACATGAACATGAATTCTTGATCAACCCTTAATGTTACTTAAATGTTGACAATATCTTACTGTTTATGTCACTTTAAACTATTCTCATTTGAACCGGTGTTTAGCAGCCCGGACCGTAGCAGATTTCAATAATATTTTTTGTTTATTCAATATCTCATTTTCTGATTTATTTTTGATTTATCAATGTGTAGGTTTACTTAGCATTTTGGTTGGTTTAAAGGTATTAACAACATCTAAAGAAAAATATGTTAAAATGTAAAAAGAAATTATGTAAAAAAATCCTGTTAAATATATGTAATATACAATAATGATAAAAAAAGGAAATACATGTTTACAACAGAATGATAAAAAAAGGAAATCACAAATTCTATATTTTATGAATATCAAATAAAAATTGTGAAAACTATTCGTGATATATTTCTAATATTATCATGTTGTATGATTTAGCTATGTGTTAGTTCTGATATTATCATGTTGTATGATTTAGCTATGGTTTTATTGTGTTAAAGGAATAATTGTTGGTGAAACTTCTGATTAGTAATCCTTGATGCGAGGCGTACGACCTAAGGCGAACAAGAAAATGTTATTAGGAGTGTAAACGAACCGAACGTTTAGCGAACAGTTCGTGAACCGTTCAGCAGGAAGTTCGTTTTTGTTCGTGAACGTTTGGTAATATGTTTGTTTACATTCGTTTCTGTTCACTACTTCACTTGATTATGTTAATTTGTAAAAAGTTTTTAATGTTTTTTAATATTTAACCTTCCCTTTTAAGTTTTATCTTCCCCACTAAACATTAGTTAATAATTATATTAAAAACCAGTAAGGTGTAATTTCTTATCTAAACATATAGAAAAGTTGGACACTAAAGACATTTTATATGAGATATGTTTAAGTAACTTTGATATATATGTTTTAAGCTAAACTCGATTTATCGTATGGTGCTTGTAGTAGATTCTTGTGTCTTGAATTCTTGATTTATCATTTAATGTTTGTATTTGACTACTCATGTCGGATGTTTAAGGTTAATGGTGTTTTTTTAGTTTCAAGTTTAATGTTTGTTTGTGTATATTTGTGTTCGTTTGTATTCGTGACTAGTATTCACGAACTGTTCGCGAACAACTGAAATTTCTTAACAAACGAACACGATTATGAACTTTTGTTTGACATGTGTTTGCGAACAGTTAACGAACATCTGTATTTCCTTAATGAACGAACACGAACATGGCCTCGTCCGTATTCGTTTGGTACATGCAATTAATATGCATTTACTCTTTCTTGCTTATGTAGCTTTAGGCTACACACTGAACATGAGTAAGTTCTTATAAAATCATGTCTAAGTAAGGAAGTAAGGGACCATGACATACATGTGTGGAATAGATTCCATTTTGAGCGAGTTGAATAAGCACTATCTCGTTGAATTGTTCGCAAACACAATTCTTTAGACAGAGACTCGGCTTCCCCTCTTTGCAGATTGTAAATATTCCCCCGATAACAAAGTGTGAAGCAAAGTAGCAAACCCATGTTTGAACAAAAGTTAAGACCCTCATTCAAGTTCTTCCCTTCTAAATTAAATAGATTCATGTGATAAGAGGTTAATGACTCGAGTGTCCGAGTCATATGTGGATCGGTGGATATGTGGAAGGAGAGCGAAGAAAAGGACATACCTTTCACTTTTCACCTTTCTGGATTTAAATTGAATGTAGAAAATTTACTTGAATTTTATAATACAGAAACCTTGAGGTGTCACCAACTCATGCAATTTGTTAGTTGACAATTGCTACAAGTTTTATTTGATAGGAATTTTGATATAGTATTTTTCTCATTTGATAATATATATCAATCTTTCTCAAGAGTTCTCTTTTATTTTTCGTATTTCCGCTATGTTTGATCATATCGAAAAAGGCTGGTAATAAGTTCTTTCAAATATTACTATTTGTCCCTCGCGTTCTAAGAAATGTCTATGATCGAGTAAATAGATTTATGAATAATTGGGTTAGCTTGACATGGAAAAGACTTGTGCATAAATACGCTAGAACGACTTTCCAACAGCTCACGAGGGTCTCAAAAATATACCATGTTGTCGGTCTATAACTTTCGGGCAACACAATTTGTGATTCTCTCAACTGGAATATAAACGTCACGCTACTTGTGACACAAAGAATCATAACATTAGGACTATAATAAACACAAGATAAATATTACAACCATAATACACGTATAATTCGACATCGACACATCATACGCTCCTAGCATACATACAACTGATCATAAGACCCACATTATATGAGGGTGTGATTATGTTTATGTGTAACCTCCAAATGCAAGGTTTTTGTGAGTTGTAACCTCTAAAACTTATCTTTTTAACTATTATGGTAACATAGTTATATAGATCTCTAAGACTGCGGGGTATGGGGCGGGAGTTTGGGCGTGGGTAGCGGGAAAACGCCCAAGCCACCACCCCGGGTGGGCATGGGTTTTGGCGTGGCCCTTGGGGCATGAGTTTCAAGCCGGGCGTGAGGCGGATTGGCCATCCTAGTTGGCTGAATATCATTGGCTCACCCGCCACGTCATAGCGGGCCATCCCAAAAGTTTTGAATTTTTAAGTTCAAACCGTTGGCTTGGCCAAGCGGTCACCCCAACCGGTCACCCAAACCCCAACATCCTCTATAAATACCCCCAAACCCCAACCGGGTGGTCCATCCCAACCCCCACCGTGGTCCCAAAAATTCGACAAAACCCACCCGCTGCCCCAGCCGGTCACCACAAACCCAACATCCCACGAACCCGCTATGGCCTCCTGGACCCACCACGAAGAACTTGCCCTAGTCACAAGCGTCGTTGACGCTATGAAGGGGCGGCCACCGGGCCAAACCAAATATTGGCCGGAAGCTTTCGCGGCCTACCGACTAAACGTCGGTAACGACCGCCACAACATGAACGCGTGCCAACATAAATGGCGCGAGCTACGTCCCAAGCTCGACCGTTTCAAGGCTTACTACGAAGCCGTTCCCGGGGGCGAGTTAAGCCACGAGGACCGGGTGGCGGTGGCGAACATAGAGTTTCGCGGCAAGGAAAAAAGGGCGTTCGACAAGATCGACCTTTTTGAAATTTATTTAACGCTTTAGGTTTCTTATTTTGTAATTTTTAGGTTTATGTAATTTTACAAATAATGAAATATGTTTTTTTTTATAAATGTTTGTGTGATTTTTTTAAATTTTGTATATTTTTTTTTATAAACTACCCTGCCACGCGGTGCACCCAACCCAAGCCCCACCATACCCCGCGGACACGTACCAGGCAGGGGGGGGGGGCTCCCATTCCACGTGTCATCACCCGCCCCAACCCAAGCCCCACCATACCCCGCAGTCTAAGGAAGCAAAAAGTAATTTTAGTAAAAAAAAGATGCTTATGTGTTTAAAAAGGCCTTCCAGTGGCAAGCAGAAATGGTTTCTGTTTATCCCAGTTAACGACATCCTAATCGTACGCCATTAAAAAAAAAATATGGTTTCTGTTTATGTGATTAAAAACTGGATTACAAAAAAAAGGTAAAGTGGGCCCATTAGCCTTCACTTCCATGCCCATCACCATATTTACACTTTTGCCCTCCACAACCAAGTCAGACCCTAAAGTCAACTTTCACCACCATGAAACACCAAATTCATCCATCTTAAAGAATCTGCATCAAAGATATGTCAATTATTTAGAGATTCATACCACTCTTGTTTAGGGGTTGTCATTATCCGGTTAAACCGAAAACCAAACCAAATGAAAACCATAAAAAACCAAAGTAGATTACAAATTCGGTTTGGTTCAGTAGAAACCAAATTGGGTTTTCGGTTCAATCTAGTTACAAGTAGCGATGAAAAATCGGTATTGGGTACCAAAAAATACCAGTACCGAACCGTAGCGTGCCAATCGAATTTCAGTAACAATTCGGCACCCATTTTTGGGGGTTTTAAGGATCGGTACTTTCGGTTCGATACCCATTTGATACGGTACGTATTTTACCCAACTTTTACCTACGAGGACCGTACCGAGCACTTTCGATACCAGTATCCATTTTTGGCGATTTTCTGGATCAGTACTTTCGGTACCAAGCTCATCCCTAGTTACAAGTTACAACTTTAGCCCAAATATTATTTAACCCAACCCAACACTAAACAATGATGGTGGGTCAAATCCACCTACCAAACCCGATTAGACATAGCACAAAAAAATTTACGCGATATGATCCACCCGTTACCCAACCGACCCGACCCGCATGATTGGAGACATACCACTGTTGATTCTTTCTGAATTCAGTAAGGACTGGATATATGTTCTCAAAGGCGGTATACGTCTCATCTCGGACCTGAAAAGTCAAAATAGATGAGGGTTAAAGTCAAAATTTTAAAACTAAAATTAAAATTTGGAATTATAAGAGGTGAAAAGGTCCACACACCTTGGCTCCTGTAAGAACGATCTTCCCGGAAACAAATATTAGGAGAACGATTTTTGGTTGTTTCATTCGATATATAAGTCCCGGAAATAGTTCTGGTTCATACTGCATGGAAAAACAGAAATAAGTGTGAATAATAAATCAAAATTATAAGAGGATATAGATGGCATTTCGACCCGTTTACTTGGGAATGGGTCGATTCAGGCGGTGTTTTATCTCAAAATAGTCAAATCAAAATAGTACAAAAAGAGGAACGGGTCAAACAGGTTGAAAGTCAACCAGCATCTATTATCATAGTATAAAACATCCTAAATTGTTTTATCATAAGATTCAGATATAAATATATTGATGTTGTTCTTTGGGTTAATTCCACATATATCCTTCTAGGGATTAGGATCAAATACAAAGGCTCCTTATTGTAAGAAGGGTACAAAGGCTTCTAAAAAAACCCACTACACACAAAAAAAAAAAAAAAAAAAAAAAAAAAAAACCTAGACACCCACCACCACCCAAAAACCTAACCCCCCGCGACAGAAAACCTTAAACTCACACTTGAAAAGGCACCATGAGAATACGCAAGGCCTTCAAGTCGAATGGGAAATTTTACATCACACGATCCAACGATATTCTGAATCTTGAAATCCTACAAAGCACCATAGAAAAGATTGTTGATGTTAAAACGGCCGAAAAATTGTAATATATATCAAAAAAGATGATAAAACTTACCAAATATAAAATATAAAGTAAGGTACACGGATGGTCCTTGTGGTTAACTTAAATTTTAGATTTGGTCCCTAGCTTTTCAAAAGTACACAGATGGTCCCTGTGGTTTGCACTTTGCAACGTATTTAGCCCCCAGCTAACAAGTCTATAGGTTTCAGGAGGTCCAAGTTAGGGACTAAATGCGTTACAAAGTGCAAACCACAGGGACCATGTATGTACTTATGGCAAAAGTTGGGGACTAAGTGCGTTACAAAGTGCAAATCACAGGGACCATCCATGTATTTTTGGAATGCAAGGGACCAAATCCAAAATTTTAGTAAACTACAGGGACCATCCGTGTAGTTTATATAAAACTAACGAGAGATAAGATATATACCTTAAATCTAGCAGGGAATCCAAGTTTCTGAATAATTCTGGCATACTGAAGACCCAACATTATGCAGAAGACGGTAAGCGCAAAATTCAAAAAGAAATTGACGATGTCGTATAAAAAATATATGTTAAATTGATGAAATAAAAAATTTAGAGCTAGACTGACCAATATGCCCATTCTTATTTGTACAAAAGAAATGATGCTGATTTGGTGAACAAGTGCATTTGACCAAGAGAATAACCGGGTGAACAATTTCATGAAATTACGTAACGTTCAAGTTTATTTAAGTAAAAATAATATACGACGAAATTTTAGTATGTCATAAAAATTTATGCTCTTGAAAGACCTTGCGTGCTGCCAGTTTGGATTGCTGTTCACTCTTGGCTCCTGTACATACCTGTAGAAGCAATGTAAAAATTAGAAGTGGAAATAGGTGTGTTAGGTAACGGGTCGGGTCAGGTCGGTTGCGTGGTTGACCCAGCAAAAAATGTATTCCCTTTTTTCTTTCGATTTTATCACTAGCTATTAGTGCATTAAACATGACAAAAAAAGGTTACTATGAATATGTTAATCTACTTTTATTTATGAAGTAATTAAAAGGCTTATAAGCATTTATTTCATTTGGCTCGAAAATTTAATTTTACAAATTCGTTTATAGCTGATCTTGTAAACTTATACGACCGAACATACAACTACAAATAGTGAAATTTCTCAAGTCTTTGAACTATCAAATCAACTTTACATATTGAAAGATGATTTGACTCAAATTAAAATTATTAAAAAAAAAAAATTATGATTACGAAAAAAAAACGGCATAGTTACTTGGTAAAAAAGACTACGACCAATTTAACTAGATTGATTTCACAATTTAGGGATGAGCATTTGGTACCGAGTACCGGTACCGTACCTACCGAGCCATTTTCGGTACCAATTCATTACCCACTTTTTGTGTTTTTCGAGATCGGTACTTCGAATAGCGGTACCGTACCGGCCACTATCCCACTTTTTGTGTTTTTCAGGATCAGTACTTTCGGTTCGGTACCCTGGCCACTTTTTGTACCGGTACTAGTACCCACTTTTCTTCGGGATCAGTACTTTTGGTTCAGTACAACAAGCTCATCCCTATTTCACATAGAACGTAAAGAAACCGTTCTTTTGCGTACAAGATGGAAAAAAAGAAAAATAATAATATTCATACAAACTAAAGGGTGAAAGCTGGACTTGCCATTTTCCCAGAGGCGAAAATCAAGGCAGTTGTTTTTGGTTCTCTTATCCTCATGATTACGGCAGCAAAACGCTGTATAACAATAAATAAATGTATCATCAACAACCAAGATTTCCATGATCGAGAAACAACGTTAACAATTTATAAAGGAAGACTGTTTTGCGTATCGCTGCGAAATTTATACCTTGGGGTTATATTCCGCATTACGAGCTTGTAGGGCAATCGCCTTAAGGTCTAGCTTACAATCAAGATTCACGGTAGATACAATATTCCTAAAAATATTAACAAAACAAAATATATCAATATAAGAGAATCAAAGTTCAAGGATAGCTATCAACTAATGAAGCTAAACAAGAATCTGTACAGAAATTTTACAAATTGAGCTGCGTGCGGCAAATTGATCGAATAGTATAACTTCAATATTGTAACAAATCCGTATGAAAATATTAATCAAAATCACATTCCCATGCCCCCGTTGACCATCCACTGTAGCTACATGACATATTTCGTTGATAACTTCTACAAATAAATCCCCGAAAACATGGTTTTAAAAAACCGTTTGAGGCGTGCGCCTCGAGGCGAAATGGCCAAAAAACGAGTCTGAGGCGCGCCTCATGGTGTTTTTAATGTATATGCGCCTCAGAGGGGATGAGGCGCTAAGAAAGCTGCGCCTCAGGGGATTTTGATAGTTGTTTTTGATGTTTTTGACTTTTTGGGTCATGTTCAAGCATTTCATGTCTTTTTTAAGTGTGTTTTTGATGATTTTGATGAATCTGATGATGAAATTAGTTAGTATTATTATTTTTATAATATATATAACTTTTATATTTATTTATTAATACCGCCTCGGCCTTACGCCTCATTTCGCCTCGATGCTTACGCCTCGTGAGGCGAAGGGAAAACGCCTCGAAACTCGTTTCCGCTCTTTTAAACCTTGCCCGAAAATAACAAAAAGTAACAAATTCACCGTATAAACTTCTGTACATTCAGATGAATCACATAACCCAAAAACTCCGATTCAACAACCATCGCATATATAGAACATATCAGAACCTATTCACCCGCAAAAACGACCAATTTACAATTCTATACCCAAACATCCTAAACCAACAATATAAACATATATGAAACTGCTTAGAAAAATAGGTTCTTCTATAACGATGGTATCAAAATGTACGACAAAGCCACTTACTGAAGAGTGGGAACGATTCCAGATGGGTGCTTTTGGAGATCAACTGGTTGGCTACCCTCCAACACTTGATTTGCCATAAATCCCTTTTACTGTTTTACAAAAACTAAACTTCAATAAATCAAATTTACCAACACATCAATAATCAACCAGTTTATTCTTCCACATTCTTTTCCACCTTTCTTACATAAATTCACAAACTTTCTTACAAAAGATTCATAAAACTGATTTTTAACAATTAGTGTTTTCCAAAATCAACCATTCTCCTACATTTTTTCCACCTTTTTTTACATAAATTCTATGCAGTTATAGCAGTCCAAAATCGAATAGCGGTCAAGGTCCGCTATATGATATAGCTGTGGTATAGCGGTAATTTTTATACCATGCATAATTTATGTATTTTTATATATATAAAAATATATCTTCGAAAAATATTAAAAGTAATATCAAAATTCATAGTAATATCATTCCATTATAAAAAAAACGTGTTGCAAATCAAATACTAATAGCAACTTTGAAGTATTTAATTTAAGAATTAACACAATCAAACACCGTTACTGCTATAACCGCTATAGGCCACCGCTATAGTACACCGCTATAGTACCGCTATAGCGGTATTTAGCGCCGCTAATAGCGGAACCGCTATAGGCCACCGTTATTTGGACCGCTACACACCCTGAGGTCCGCTAACCGCTATAGCACCGCTATTGACTGCTTAGCATAAATTTACAAACTTTCTTACAAAAGATTCTTAAAACTGACTTTAAAAATCAGGGTTTTCCAAAGTAAACCATTTCTCTACATTCTTTTAAATCTTTTTTACATAAATTCACAAACTTTCTAACAAAAGATTCATAAAACTTATTTTAAACATCAGGGTTTTCCAAAATAAAAGATTCTTTGCATTCTTTTCCACTTTTTTTTACATAAAGTTTTAATCTTTTTCAAAAAAGATTAACACCAACTGATCACTCATGTCAACACAAATCACTACAATTAACCCACAAAATAAAGCCAAAAATCTAAACAACAGCCGTATGATCGACCTTTTAGGGTTTCGGGGTCTAGGGTTTGCTCCAAATTAGCAACAAAAAGGTGGTCTTTTAGGGTTTTGAGACTGAAATAGGATCAAAATCGGTGCAATATGAAAAGGGGTTGAAGAAAAAGCGGTAAAGATTTGAAAAGGGTGATCTTTTTATATGAAGAGATGATGATTTATAGGTTTTTGTAGAGAGAGAGAGAGAGAGAGAGAGAGATTGGAGAACAAAGAAAGAGGAGAGATCTTGAGGCGGTGAAAGAAGACTTTTGTGGGTGGATTATGTTGTTGGTATTTGAGGTTTCTGATTATTTATAGACTCTCCAAAATGCCCTTTTGGGGATTTGTTGGTCCGTGTTGGGGTGAGGGTATAAATGTAATTTGATGACCTAAATAGTGGTGTTGTTTTGGGCTTATACAGAGCATGTTTGGTATTTGAGTTGGATTTGGGCTTGTATGTGTAACGTATTGGGCTTATAGAACTTGGGCTTTTGTAAATAAGATTGAATTGGGCCGGTTCATGCTCTTTAGTCTTCACTTTGGAGTTGGATTTTGTTTGTAGGTGGATGCAGATTGCAACCCCAGGGATGGAGGCTAAGCCCAAGAAGGTGAATGGTATTTGATAATCCAGAAATCGCGGTGAGGGAAGACAACATGTTCTTGTGGATGATTAAGTTTCTGTTTAGGGTGTATGGTTGCGATGGCTAATGTGAGTTGGGACTCATGAATTTAGAGAGAGAGGTGGACGAATTATATAGAGAATTGTGGGTTATTGGTGTCTTATCTCTCTCTAATACTCTTTATATACATTCAAGGGGAAACCTTATTTTATGATACTTAAGCATAATTACTTCCATCAAATAGTTATTTATTAATTCAGGCTCTCCTCTTGAGCACAAGCTCCATAGTTGTATAACCACGACTAAAATGCAAACATGTAGTGTTGCGAGCACATAGTACCCTAGTGTTGACAGCCTATACCACGACATCTGGTAACCCACTTAAACTGGTGTGCCCCACCCGATCTATGACCGTGGGCTAGGAGGCAACAGTAGGTTACGGCAAACCGTTTGTTCCGCATAAACGGGTGAGCGTGCAACATGGCACAACGGTCCAAACCTTGGACGATTATAAATACCAATCTTCTTTATAGAACAATGTTATTATATCTTACCTTCAACTCTATTCTATATATTGTCATACTTTTCACCTCCATATATACTTAGTTATTTACTCTCAAAAAAGAGTCTTTTTTAATGGTAAAAGATAATCTCATTCATCACCAAAATAGTTTGATACAGACTTAAAAAAGAGTAACCCCAAGGAAAAATTCCTTCTCATGTACATTATATGTGCAAATCTACTCTAATCGTTTGGCCACACATCGTACCTCTTTGTTTTAAAACAATAGTTTGAATCCTAGTAAGGACATATCTATAAACACTTAATTGTCTTATCATATTAAAGGATATGATGAGAGTATATATAAGTGAATACAAGAGCTAGTTGCCATGTAAATTATGTGAATATTTATAAAGTTGTGTGACATGGAAATAGAAATAAAGATTGTTACTTTCGAATATCTTGTCATGCCATGACGTTGACAGTTAACTATTTAGGTAATCACTTTAATTAGGACAACTTTAATTACCTAATATTACAATTTAAACACAATTGATAAGCAAGCACCCACCCACTAAACAAAACCATGAAAAAGACACCTTCACCAGGACTTCATGTGAACCATTCATAGTTCCAAACTAGCATAGCTGGCCACATGATGTTCCCACAATCAATAAAAAAACAAGAAAAAAGCATGACAAGTGATTTCATCAACTTTGTCACCTTTTTCCAATTACATAGGAAGAAAACCACCAAAATACTATATTTTTGTTGGATATTTATAGGGGTTAAAATAGGTGAAGTTAAATAATTTTCTATTATCGTAAATGCTTTAGAATATATATATAACTAGGTTAGAACCCCGTGTATTACACGGGTTGAATAAATATAATTTTATATATTAAATAATAAAAAGTTATATCTTTATGAACCCTGTATATTGTATGAGTTAAATAAATGTAATTTTATATATCAAATAATAAAAACGTTATATCTTTAAAAACCACGTGTATTACATAGATTAAATAAATGTAATTTTGTATACTAAATACTAAAAACGTCGTATCTTTAAAAAACCCGTGTATAATCGGGTTGAATAAATCTACCAAATAATAAAAAATTGCATCCTTAAAAACCTCGTATATTACACGTGTTGAATAGATCTAAAAAAGAGTTATATCTTTAAAAACCATGTGTATTACACAGATTAAATAAATGTAATTTTGTATATTAAATATTAAAAACGTCGTATCTTTAAAAAAAACCGTGTATAGTCGGGTTGAAAAATCTACCAAATTATATCCTAAATAAATGTAGTTTTGTATATTAAATACTAAAAACGTCGTATCTTTAAAAAAAAAACCCGTGTATAGTCGGGTTGAAAAATCTAACAAATAACAAAAAAATATATATATCCTTAAGAACCCCGCGTTTTACACGAGTTGAATAAATATAATTTTGTATACCAAATAATAAAAAAGCTATATTTTTAATAAATTAGGATAACATTTAATATTAATTTATTATTTATATATATTTAATATAAGATAAGTAGATAAAAGAGGTATTTGTTTTAAAAATATATTAAATTAACAATTTAGATTTGAGGATAATATTTTATTAAAGTATGATAAGATTTAATATTAATTTATTATTTATTTAGTTAATATAAGATAAATATAGTTTTGAAGATACCTTCAATGAATGACATGTGTCTAAAAGTTGGTTTCTTGTATTATAGTAGTTAGATTAGATTAGATTGATTAAGTTTTTATAATATTTATTTATATTTTAACTGTTTTTAAAATATCTATATTTTATCGGCTTTTATTTTTATATAAGGGTGGAAGGAGTACTTCTTAAATGGGGAGTGGTAAACTTTTTCTTTAGCCAATAATTTCATACCATGTCAACTCTTCACTTCACTCCCTATTTTACACTAAATCACTAGGGGTGCTCAAACACATGGAGAGTTGTAAATAAATTTTTTTAAATAAAAAAAGAAATGTGTGATTGATTGAAAGGGGTTGATACCCACCATTAACACCCTCTGTCTCCTCTCTCTCCTCTCTTCTCGCATCGGTGACTATTCACCGTTTTTTCCTCTCACCGCTCACCGAAGAAGGGGTGGTATCCCCTGCCGCGCGGTAAAAGCCACTCACCGAAGGCTTCCCCAAACCCACTTCTTCCAACCTAAAGTGGGTCAGATTTGTAAGTTTCAAGACATCACTAACGAGATAAGTGATATAAATATGTGAACTTTTCAACGTGTTACACATAATCACATAATTATAAGTTAACTTAACATGCATATCACCAATAGAAGAAATCTGATTGATATCATGACTTTCTCTAGTAAATACTCTTTGATTATTTAAATGCAAAATTCGCTAATTTTTCTCTAATTTTATCATGTGACACATCCCTACATTAAAATTATCGGTTTATTTTCTCTAATTTTATCCTGTGCCACATTCTTGATTTATCCATGATCTATCTATGCTTTTAAGAAAACAATAAATTAAACACATCTAATTATTTTGTTATTTTTCATTAAAAATATTTACATTATATCTTTTATAAGGAATTTCATGTACCCAAATGGGAGGAGTTATTGAATGGACTAAGTCTTGTTGGAAAGTTTATGTGTTTAATCATGATCGAGTAACTTGTATTGGGGCTTTCATATCTATGGACAAATAATGACTTTATTCAAATTATTAAAACCAATTCTTTGGAATAGTTGTTTTATATATAATGGCTTAGTTACATTTTTTTTTTCAAATATGCATATCTTTATACCTACTTTTTATCCAATATCTTACTTTATTCACCGGAAAAAAAACCTTTTTTTTTATTTCAAGCTCAGTGGTTGAACAGTCGGTTGGTAACCGACTAGTTGGGCGTAGGTTCGAATCCTACTTGAAAAGCTTCCCTTGACTTTTTTGACTGTTTGTCTACTCCAGCCGTAAGTAAACTTGTAGAATGGGATGTCATCCACTTGACTCCTAACTATGAGAAATAATTTCCCTCCCAAGTTATCGAAAAAGAAGAGGCCTACTAGCTACGAAAAGGCTCCACACGTATGACTGGGAATTAGGGCAAGAGAAAGGGAAAATCGTCTTGATTCTCTTAACTTTGGGAAAATAGTTAGAATGCAAAAGAAATACACGCTTCACAGTTTAACGAATTAAAACAAGCTTGGGTTCAAAAATGGCATTCGGGTAGAAGTTTGCTTGGTCGGGCGGTTCTAAGCCTCGAACACCTTTTTGGTCTGATATTCTATTTTAAAGTAATTAATACATTATTTGTAATTACAAAAGGTTATTATCATAGTAGTAATATAAAGTAATTAATACATTATTTGTAATTACAAAAGGTTGTTATCATAGTAATGAACCAAAATCCCCCACTTGTAGTGGAGTGGTGGAAAGAACCTTGGGTTTCCTTGGAGACCCGGGTTCGATCCCCACCTGCTACATTTGGGGGTAAGGGCAATGAGGGCAAGGAGTCCCGTGGACACAAAGGACCGCGAGCCTGAGCCTGAGCCCGTCCCCGGTTTTCATCCGACTGTTACTCCAGCGAGGCTTCTCGTGTGGAGGCAGAACGGTTTCCGGGGGAAAGCCGGAACCAAGTCTGATAACCAGTGCGGACCCGGTTAAGACAACGTAGTCTGGGCAGACTTGGCTAGGGCCCCCTGACTTGGGGGGTGTGGGAGCTGCTCTCACAACCTATTAGTAGACTCTCACCTTTCAAAAAAAAAATAGTAATGAACCAAATATTGAACCCATAGACCGCATTGAACCCATTATTCCTCTATATCTAATTTGTTAGCCTTTAAGATAAACATACCATTTAATTTGATTCATTCATGAGTAAATAAGTGATAATTCTCGTATCTAATCAATGATAATCTTAATCTTTAAATAAATGCGATTTAAATATTTTCTGCTTTGGAACTAAATATAAGTATTTCACTCATTTAATTGTAACTATTTCCCTCATTTAGCACGTTAAGTAAATTGATACAAATATCTATATATAAGTGTTTACATTTCTTCTCAGACAATTGGCGACTCATTATCTTGTCATATAGTTCAATGTTTAATCATGTCGAAAGCATAATGTCAAGAGGAAAAAAAATAAAGGACACCCACCACCCAACTTTCCCACCAACAAACAAGTTGTATATTGTTGATTGAGTACGGTAGATTTGTCTTTCAATCATAGAGATTATGTTTTTGGTGATATATAGACTATAGTTTATAAAATTATGGTGGATTTTTAATCAATACATATATATTGTAATGGTATTTGTAGTTGTTTTCGTTATATGTTAACTTTAGAATATAAGAATAATAAGAAGATTATAATAAATATAAGAGTTAAATGCCCGGAGGTGATTTCATTTTATATATAATTCGGTTAACTATAAAGGCAATTCGACCATATAAAATGACTGAATTGCTCTTCTCATTAACATAAAAAATGAATGAAGTTAATTCAGTGGACTAAAATGGCAACTGTGAAACCTTTTTGGACTCTGTTGATGCAACAAACACGAGACCAAGGATGGTAGCTGAGTTGGTTAGGCAAAAAGGCTGAAGGGTTCAGCCTTGCCTAACGCAGGTCGCGGGGTCCCCCCACGTTTGCAAAACGTGGAAGGAGGTTCACTAGTATGTACTTGTTGTTTGCTTTAAAGTTCTTTCTCCGAGATGAGCTCGAATCCAGAAATGAGAGCAAACAGAATGTGTGTGGTGTATGTGACGAGGAGTAACTTGGAAATGAGCAAGTACTCTATGAATGACCAGAGATGAAGGAATCTCTCCACCTCGGAATGTCTTTTTGGAGTGAATGAGCTGTCTTCTTATAGGGGAAGACATCTCCTCAAATGGTATGTACAAGACTAGTGGAACCTGTTTGCAATGGAGGGTTTCCCCTTTTGGGGTTGAAGGCTTTGGACCCCTGGGTAATAGCATGTATTGTGCAGACCTGCTCTGCTTTTGCGGGCGTGGGTTGGTGAAGCGAGCTTTCAGATGTGACTGATTACTGTTGACTCCTCGCTTTTCCCACTTTACAGCTTTTCAACCGGTGAACCATTTAACCTTTTAAGCATTTGCATATCTAGTCACTTTATTTAATCTTGGGCTACCCCCGTCATCAGCCCCCCCAAGTCAGAGGTTTTTTGGGTAGTATGCTCAAAGACTTCTGACTTTTATGCATGTGTTTTATTGCTTGAATGTTTCAAGGGTTCGTTGCTTGAAGGTTTGAGAAGCTGAAGGCAGTTAATATTTGAATTTGAATTTTAAATGATTGACAGTTGATTTGATTGGTGTGTGTCAGTTGATAGGGTGGCGGTTTTGCAGAAGTTATTATTTGCCTTTATTACCCCTATCATAGGTTCATATTTATTTTATACTTTGTGAATCCTTTCCATTTTACTCATCATTTCTCCAAGTTTCTTCCTTCTCTAAGGTTAGTTTTCTCTATATCTTTCATTCTTCGTTTTTTGTTTCTTCAAAAATGGGTGCTCTTAAGGACTTAGCAAAGTCATTTTCTCGCGTAACACAAGAGGAGGTAGATTTATTTTGTTTGGAATATGGCATTGATAAAAAATTTAACCCAACTGCCCCTGCTTGCGATGTTTCTGTTGATAAACCAATCCCTGGTTCAATTGCTTTGTACTGTCGTCATTTTTAATGGTCAAATCTTCGTTATCCCTTTTCTTTTTTCGTTTTGAACTTGCTGGAGTATTATCGGGTTTCTTTTGGGCAAGTTCATCCGAAGGGGATGGCTAGGGTTTTGCATTTCGAGGTTTTATGCCGTGCTCTTGGATATGACCCTTCTTTGTTGCTTTTCCGGCGATTTTTTCGTTTGGCTAAGAATGGTGACTGGTTCACTTTTGAGACATCAAAGGTTGATACTTGCCTTATTTCATCCATGGTTACAACACTTGGGTCCTGGAAGGATCGCTTTTTCTGCGTTTCCGAGTCTATTGTTCCTTTTAAAATGGTATGGAGGCATCCGGATGCTGTTCTTAATGATCCGGAGCCTTCTGAATCTGAGTTGAATGATGCCTTTCTTACAGCCATTCGGGGGTGCCCTTCGAGGGTTCGTCCTTTCCCCGAACATTTGTTAGTGCTTTTAGGGGTTAGTAATATTTGGGGGAAAGCCGATCGGGATCCGGTGCTAATGAGCATTGGTATGCATTTTCCCCTTTTGCCTTTTACTCATTTCGTTTTGCTTATGACTTATTTGTTTTTGTTTTGTTTTGTTTTTGTCAGTCATGTCTGCTTTGGATTTTATCAAGAGTGACGACACTTCTGATGTTGTGTTTGAGGATGCCCCGTCTGTTCCGGGTGAGAATGTTGTGGTTCGGACTGCCGAGCAAAGGTTTGAGGGCACGGGTTATGCTAGTGTTTCCAATGTCAAGGGATTTTCTAAGTCCAATGCTCCCAAGTCTTCAACTCGACGATCTTCTCGTCGTTTGTTGAAAGCTGGTCCTCAATCCACTTCTACTGAACCAGTGGATTTGAGTGATGACATTGAAGTTTCGGAAGATCAAGTTGAAGCAGGTGTTGAGAAGGACAAGGAGTTGGTTGTTCGTGGTAAAAAGGTTCAAAGCAAGAAGGTTGTTTCTACCCTTGTTCAGGAGTCTTCAAGCAGGGACGTTGAAGGGTTGAATCCTGAAGGCACTTATGTGCCTGCTTGGTTAGTAAAAAATGACGACACCTTCAAGGATGCTGCTGTTTGTGAGAATGCTCTTAGTCATCTCGCTCCTCCTTCTGTGCACAAGACCATTGCTGAGATGGATGATGACTTAATGTTGTCTCGGATGGTTTTAAGCACTTGCAACCTTGCTGCTATGCTTCCTCAAGGTATTACTCGTTTTCGTCAAAGGATGCAAGAATATGAGGATTTCTCCAGGAAGAAGGATAAGATGAAATCCTCCCTAGCATCGATGAAAAAGGAGATAGCTGGTTTTGCTGAGAAGGAAGCAGCGTGGCGGAAGGAGGTTAGTGATTTGAAGAAAATGCATGATATTGAGATGGGTGATTTGAAGAAGAGTTTTGAAGCTAACTTGCTGAAGTTAAAAGCTGACCGGGAGGCCTTGGCTGTTCAGCAACAAGCCTTTCGTGAGGAGAAAGAAGGGTTGAAAGCTTCGGTTGGCTGTGTTACTGCTGACAATCAGTGGTTAATTGAGCATGGTATTCAGCAGGTTGTGACTTATCTTTTGCATTCCAAGGAGTTCAATTCTGCCCTTGGTGATGTTTATACTAAGCTTCTTAACCTGGGGAAACATCAAGGTCTTATCGCTGGTTATAAGCTTCATGAATCTGGACATCCCTTGGAGAAATCACCTTTGTTTCGTCCCGAGGCTTCTGATATTTTCAAAGGCTCCGTTGAGCAGATGGAGAGGCTAACCTATCCTTATGTTCAGGAGGTTTCTTCTTGCTTTGGTAAGCCTTTATCTGTTTTACAGGATTTGAAACCTGAGGGACTGAATGAAAAGGTGTGTGCTGAGGTTTTGGGCTCCCTTTCAAAGAAGAGATCTTACTCTGGGGATAGTGATGATACCCTCTCGAGTCTGCCTGATGCTTCAAAAGATGTTGGTTTGGAGGCCTCCGCGGTTGGTGGTGATGATGGTGCTAAGGCCAAGAAGTCTAAGAAAGCCAAGAAGTCCAAAACTGAAGGTTCCAAGCCTTCTGCCACCTGATGTTTATTCGTAGCTTTCTTAGCAAACACTTTATGTCTGTAATATTTTAAACAATATTAGGTTTCCAGGAACCCTTAAGGTTCCTGTTGGTGGTTTGTTAGGCCTATATGGCCATTTGAACAACAGTTTCTCTTGCAAGTTACTAGAACTTGCTTTAACTCTTGCCTGAAGGTCTTTTATGGCCTTCCTAGTTATGATATGATGGTTGTTACTTGTGTTATGTTTGTTTACTTGTTTTGCTTGGTTTGTTTGGTGGGCTCTCAACCCTTCAAGCCTGTTGGTTAACTCTTTTTGGGTTGAAGCCGTCAACCTTTCGAGCTTGTTTTTTGTTGGCTTGAAACCTTGATAGTTTTTAGTTTGGTTTGCATGTTTTATTGATGGGTTTGCTTATTTTTCCTTTATCAATTGTCATTCTTCTTTAGCCTTGTCTTTGTTGGGTTTACTTTGTCTTTATGTTTTTTACACTTTAAAGGGTTCAGTGCTGCAAACACTTTGCCTTAGTGTTTATTAACAATAAGACGTAGTATCTATCCTTTTCATTATTTCTTTGTAATTTACTTGATTTCGTAAGCCTGTTTGTTGGTTATATTTCTAAGGCTTAAGGAACGATTAGTGTAGGCTGTTCAAAACCTGTCTATGAGACATTATTGCTTTTGCTTAATAGGTCTCATGGAGTTGTATTGATTTAGGAACTCACCCCTTATATAGGTTCATTCAACCCTTGAACCTATTGAGCGATATGGCCTGGGAGCTCATCCCCTTACATGGCCCTTGCCATGGAGTTTTTTGCTAGGTTCTCAACCTGATATTAGGATAGAAAGACAAGTTTGATAAGTCAACTTCATTCATTCAAGCAGTACCTGCTTTTTTACAAAAGATTTTCGTTTTGATACAAACCAAACTTTTTGTCTAAACATAGAATTTTCTCAAGGTTTTTCCGTTCCAATGTCTTGGAAGCCTTTTGCCTTCTGAGTCTGCTAGCTTGTAGGATCCGCCCTTGTGTGCTTCGAGGATGGTATATGGACCTTCCCATTTTGGGCCCAGCTTCCCTTGATTTTCTTTTTTGCTAGCTTCGTTGTTTCTGAGGACTAGATCCCCTGGCTTGAATCAATCATTCTTAACCTTCTTGTTGTAGTAGGCTTCCATCTTTTGTTTATATTTGGCTTCTTGTATTGCCGCTTGAACTCGGGCTTCCTCTAGGAGTTGTAAATTCAACATGGTCTCTTGTTGATTTACTTCGGGATCCATGTTGACAATTCGTTGGGTTACAACTCCTATTTCAGCAGGGATTACGGCTTCGGATCCAAATACCAAGCTGTAAGGTGTTTTCTTGTGACTTGCTTTTTCTGTTGTTCTAATTGCCCATAAAACGCTAGGCAATTCTTCAAGCCAATTGCTTTTATACCTTCCCAATCTTGTTTTGATGCCTTCCACAATGCTTCTGTTGGTTCTTTCGACCTGGCCGTTTGACTGCGGGTAAGCCACTGAGCTAAAGATCTGGTTGATCCTGTATTCCTTGCACCAAAGGCTGAAAGGTTTCTCGGCAAATTGTTTTCCATTATCGGTGACAATTACCCCCGGCAACCCATAGCAGCAGATGATATTTTCCCAAACGAAGTCTATGACTTGTTTTCCTGTGATCTTGGCAAGGGGTTTAACCTCCGGCCACTTGCTGAAGTAGTCGATTGCTATCAATAAGAACTTCACTCCCCCTTTGCTTGGAGGGAATGGCCCAACAATGTCCATTCCCCATTTATGGAATGGCCATGCCGAGGTTATTGGAACCAGGTCATGTTTGGGGCTTCTTGGAATTGGGGCATGAATTTGACAGGCATCACATTTCTTCAATTGTTCGACGGTGTCACGATGCATCGACGGCCAGAAGTATCCAAGGTTCATGAGCTTTGCAACCACCGACCTAGCTCCAAAATGAGCTCCACATATTCCTTCATACACTTCCTTAATCAAATACTTGCTTTGTTCAGGACCCACACACCTTAGCAAGGGTGCAAGGTAACCTTTTTTGTAGAGGGTTTCTCCTTGCAACACATATTGTCTTGCTTTGATTTTAACCCTTTCGGCTTCTATTTGATCATTGGGTAGTTCATTATCTTGGAGGAATTTTTTAATGGGAGTCATCCAATTTGGATCTTCCTCGGTGACTACATCTTGTACTTCCAGTTCATCAATCGACGGGGCCTTCAACACTTCAACCAACACCTTTTTTGTGAGGTGGGCGAATGTGAGGGATGCCAATTTGCTCAAGGCATCGGCCTTTTTGTTTTGAGACCTTGGAATTTGTTTAATGCTGCATGTTTGGAAGGTGTTCATTAACTCCTTGGACTTCTCTTTGTACCTTCTCATGTTGGGCTCTTTGGCGACATAGCTGTCATTAACTTGGCTTGATACCAGTAATGAATCTGTGAACACTTCAAGCTTCTGGACTTTCATTTCTTTGGCCAGTCTTAGACCAGCGATCAATGCTTCGTATTCAGCCTCGTTATTGGTGGTCTGAAAATTTAAACGGAGAGCATATGTGAATTCTAGCCCTTCAGGGTTGATTAGAACTAAACCAGCTCCTGACCCTTCAACGCTTGAAGCCCCATCAGTGAATAATTTCCAGGCTTCAGGGTTGGAAGGTTCAGCGGTTGTGGTGTTTACTTCGTCAATTGTTTGGTTTGGGACTTCAACCAGGAAGTCGGCCAGGACCTGAGCTTTAATGGCTTTTCGTGGAACATAGGTGATGTTATGTTCACCTAGTTCCACTGCCCATTTCGCTAGCCTCCCCGAGTTCTCAGGTTTTTCAAGCACATTCTTGACAGGTTGATCAGTGACCACCTGTATAGGGTGTGCTTGGAAGTATCTCCTAAGCCTTCTGGCTGTTTGAACCAGGGCTAGGGCAAGTTTTTCGAGGGGAGGGTATTTGGTTTCAGCTAGTTTTAGAGTTTTGCTGAAAAAGTAAACGGGTACCTGAGCCTTGTCTCTTTCAATGGTGAGAACTGCACTGATGGCTTCGTCGGCAATTGAAAGGTACACCGATATTACCTCCCCAGTTTCTGGTGCTGCAATATCTGGTAGGGAAGCTAAGTGCTGCTTCATTTGATTGAAAGCTTCTTCAGCTTCATCAGTCCATTTGAAATCCTTTTTGTCTGAGCAGTTCTTAAGCGTTTTGTAGAAGGGTAGAGACCTTTCGGCCAATTTTGAGGTAAAACGCTTCAAGGCTGCAAGCTTCCCGTTTAAGCTTTCAACCTCCTTCTTGGTTCTTGGTGGTTTAGCTTCGAGGACAGCTTTTACTTTGTTAGGGTTGGCCTTGATACTTTGCTTTCCGACGATGTGACCCAAGAATTTTCCTTCCTCGAATCCGAACGAGCATTTCTCCGGATTGAGTTTCATGTTGACCTTTCTGAGGTTCTTGAAAGTTTCTTGGATATCATCAAGCATTTGGTGTTCCGTCTTGCTCTTAATCACTAAGTCATCAACGTATGCCTCCATGTTTTTGCCAATTTGGTTCTCGAAGGCCTTATCGACGAGTCGCTGATAGGTGGCACCTGCATTTTTGAGGCCAAAAGGCATCTTTTGATAACAAAAGATACCTTTGTCCGTGTGAAAAGCTGTCTTTTCTTCATCCTCCTTCTTCATGAGGATTTGGTGATAACCTTTGTATGCATCAAGAAAGCATTTAAACGAATATCCCGTGAGGGAATCGTCCTTGAGATCAATTTCCGGCAGTGGGTAACAATCTTTGGGACAAGCCTTGTTAAGATCTTTAAAATCAGTGCACATTCTCCAAGAGTTGTCGGGTTTCTTGACCATAACAGGGTTTGCAACCCATGATTGGTACTTGACTTCTCGGAGAATGCCGGCCGACACAAGCTTTTCAACCTCTTGGCAAGCTGCCAGGCTTCTCTCTGGTGCCAGGCTTCTTTTCTTTTGGACCACCGGTTTGACACCTGGTGGTATTCTTAACTCGTGCTCGGCAATGTTTCGGGGGATCCTAGTCATATCTTCAGGACACCAAGCGAACACTTCACTGTGATGTTTCAGCATCTTTTCAAGGTATGAAAGAGTCTCCTGGGAAAGGTTGGGGTTGACCCTTATTCGTTGCTCAGGGTATTTAGGGTTTATGACCAACCCTTGCCTGTCTTTTTCACTGTTTGAACTTTCACCCTCAATCATGTAAGCTTCCTGAGAGGGTTGAAGGGTTGCTATCCCTCTTTCAGTAGGGAATTTGACTGTGCCATGGCCGACAGACACTGCCATGTAAAATGCACATTGTCCGGGCCTTCCTATGATTACGTCATAACTTGAAGGGATGTTGATAACCACAAAGGTTAAAGATCGGGTTCTTTCTTTCGATCCCTCGCTGAAACGAACATCAAGGGTTAGCTGCCCCATAGGCTTCAGGGTTATATCGGCGATACCTTTTATGGAGGTTCCGGAAGGTTGAAGCCTTGAAGTTCTTCATTGCTTAAACGGTTGAAGAATTTCTCGAACTTGATTTCAGTGGCTGCTCCCGTGTCTATGTATGCTTTACATGTTTGTAGTGTTCCCACGGTGGCTTCTACCACCAGGGGACTGGGAAGTGGGTCCTTCCTCGTTGGGGGAAAGCAGACACACTGAAGCTCCCAGGCTTCCAACCGCTGCTTCTTGTGAGGAACCTCTTTATCAGAATACACCATATTGACTTCCTTCCCCTTGCTTTCAGCCATCTTGTCTCGAACTCCTTTTACCAAATGGGCGAGTTCTCCTGACTTAACAGCCTCTTCAATTCTATTTTTTAGTTGGAAGCAATCGTTGGTGTGATGTCCCTTTTCTTCATGAAACTCACAGAATTGCGTGGAGTTCTCATTTTTTCTGCTTTTGGGGAGAGGCCTGGGAGGTCTAAAGTTTTGTTTGACTTCTTCTGTTGCCAGGATTTCTTGTGGAGTTTTGGTGAGGGGAGTGAAACTCATGCCTTTGTCTCTGCTTGAAGGGTTCCGACCTTCAGCCCTTCGAGAGTCTGAACCCTTTGGGCGCCTGTCGTAGGAGTTGAAGTTTTCTCTTTTTCTGGCTGGACTACTGCTTCGCCAGCCAGACCCTCTTTTCCTTTGTTCCTTGATATCTACAGCTTCCTCTCCCCGAATGTGAGCTTCGGCCCTTTCAAGGGCTTCTTCCAAGGTTTTGGGCAGAGATTTGTTGAAATCTCGTGTGAGGTATTTAGAGGTTATGGCATTCAAAAAGCCGGCCACTCTCATTTTCTCGTCAGCCCCTACATAGGTTAGTCCTTCTTTCTTGTATCTTTCAATGAATGCTCGAAGACTTTCATCATCACGTTGTTTTATCTGGAAGATTACTGTTGCGTCCTTGACGTACCGCCTTTGTTGGGAGAAGTTTGCCAGAAAACCCCTGCTGAGATCGTCAAAGCTTCGAATGCTTTGAGCAGGTAGGTTGTTGAACCAGATTCTGGCGGATCCAACAAGAGTCTGCATGAACATTAGGCAACATTCAGCATTTGACCATTTTTCTATTCGAGTGGCACCAGTGAAGATCTGGAGGTGGTTCTCGGGATCTTCAGTCCCATCATACGTTCTGATGTGGGTTGGCATCTTGATTTTTGATTGAAAATCATAATCGGCTATCTGCCTTGAGAAGCATGAAAGGTTGCTTGGCTTATAGGGTTTAGCCAGGTCTTCTTCAGGCCTTGTATCCACATTGTGACTATTGCCATGATTCCCCTGAGTGGCTAACACTTGATTAATGAAGTGTTGCCATGGGAAGTTGGCCATCATCTGGGTCATCATATTGGGCATGAGTTGGAAGCCTTGAAGGCTTCCTGGACCAACCGAGCAGTTTATTGCAAGAGGGGTGCTAGTAACAGCACTTCGTGCTAAAGGAAGCACAGACAGAGCCTGCTCCCACGTGGTTGTTAAAGAAGCTGGATAGCTTGTTACTGGGGACTGTAGGAGCTGGTCAAGTGTTAGCTCATGTCCCAGAGGAGCACCACTAGTAATCGGTTGGGAAGAGAGGATAGGATGTACCGTTGGATTTGTCATAGTGGATAGATAAGGATGAGGGTTTGAAGGGTTGCTGGGACCAGCCTCACCTCTTGTGGCAAAAGGTGGTAGGGGTGGTCCGGGAGACAGCGTTAGCTCAGGTTCATCATAGTCTAAACGAATCCTTATACCCTTTTCCCTTTCTTTACTCACATGTTGGTTAAGAAGTTACCTTAATTCGAGGAAATTATTAGCGACCCCCTCAGGGGTAAGTTCAATACGCGTCGGGGCGTCAGATACACCGACATTGGGAGATGGAGCCCCGGATCTGGATGGGTCGGTGTGTTGAAGGTAAGGAACTCGGGTGTACTCCCCGGAGTCGAAAACGGTGTTGTTATAGTCGTATGAGCTTGGCCACCACCCGGGGTAGAAGTGTTAGGGATCTAGTTCACTTCTCCCGGAGATCCACTTTCTGACATGGTGACTTTGAGTGAAGAGAGCTACACTACTAGGTCTTTTTGAGGAGAAATAGCGGCGTGGCCCCACGGTGGGCGCCAACTTGTTGATGCAACAAACACGAGACCAAGGATGGTAGCTGAGTTGGTTAGGCAAAAAGGCTGAAGGGTTCAGCCTTGCCTAACGCAGGTCGCGGGGTCCCCCCACGTTTGCAAAACGTGGAAGGAGGTTCACTAGTATGTACTTGTTGTTTGCTTTAAAGTTCTTTCTCCGAGATGAGCTCGAATCCAGAAATGAGAGCAAACAGAATGTGTGTGGTGTATGTGACGAGGAGTAACTTGGAAATGAGCAAGTACTCTATGAATGACCAGAGATGAATGAATCTCTCCACCTCGGAATGTCTTTTTGGAGTGAATGAGTTGTCTTCTTATAGGGGAAGACATCTCCTCAAATGGTATGTACAAGACTAGTGGAACCTGTTTGCAATGGAGGGTTTCCCCTTTTGGGGTTGAAGGCTTTGGACCCCTGGGTAATAGCATGTATTGTGCAGACCTGCTCTGCTTTTGCGGGCGTGGGTTGGTGAAGCGAGCTTTCAGATGTGATTGATTACTGTTGACTCCTCGCTTTTCCCACTTTACAGCTTTTCAACCGGTGAACCATTTAACCTTTTAAGCATTTGCATATCTAGTCACTTTATTTAATCTTGGGCTACCCCCGTCATCAGACTCATAGACAAAAAATAAAACCTTTGAAACAAAATAGACCAAACCACATGGACTAAAGTAACATTTAACTTTTAAAAATAAGTTTACTACTATTCATGAAAGATTTAAATTTACTATTTATATATTTTTCAAAGGTTTAAATTCATAGATATAATTTTTTTTCTAATAATCGACAATTTAAATACATCAAGCCGACAAATTTAATATTGCCATACATTTAAAATCTTGTAAATAGCAAGTATCATATCATCTATGTTTTAAATAGAAATAACTACAAATATTTTGTCTGGTTGAGCATTCTCTTATAATCGTGTTAATAAAAATGAAAATAAATAAGCTAGAATTGCTTCTATCGGTGGATAATAGACTCAATTCGTTTTCATCCATATCTTCTACTAGACACTTTCGACTTCATAAGTAGCAAAACAAAAGAGAACTACTTGAAATAAACAACTATCACTAAAACACTAATCATTAACCTATGGAAGAAAAGAAATAAAAGAATTAAAGACATAATGCATGCATGGAAATAGCTACGTGGGTGGGAACCAAAAGATGAACTACATGGGTCACCAAGAGATAATGGCACGTAACGTCGTAACATAAGTACCTTCGCACATGCAGGATAAACTTTTAGTTTGACTAACCGCCCAAAAGGTAGGAAAGGATATGTGGATAGTGGATACGACATGTTATTTGCTACTTTTGTGAAGGTAGAGTCGTATTCTATGCGAGTAATCATTTCATATCATCTTTAATTAATTATGAATATAATAAATAGATTTAGTTTGTTTCTGTCTATACATAAATATTGTAGGAACCGTTCGCGTAAATAAATAAAATAAACAAATTTTATTATACGATTACAATTCAGAAATAAAGAAAACTAATGACAATTACAATTAAAACTGAAATAAACCAAAATACAAGAAGGAGTAGATCCAGAAAGGCTGAGTCACGTGTACACATGCTTCCCTTAAAACAAATTCTGAGTCTCCCAGGAGTACTCGTTTTGTTTCCCAGTATACAATAGCCGAAGCAGCGTACTGCCGGTGCTGCCCTACTACCCGAAGGCTACCTTGAAGAGAGAACAAGTAGAAGATCTGAAAGTTGTGGAGAGAAAGTATGTGATGCTGTTGTGTAGCTGGAGTCCTTTGCAACTGGGTATGGAGCTGTATTTATACAACTTCTAAGTCGAAACAGTCAAAAGGAATTAAGGAGAGGTTTAAATTGCATTAAACGTCTTCAATGCAATTTAATACGTCATTTAATTCGCTATTAAAACCGTTTGACTCGTCAGTTTCGAATGCAGAACTGAAACTGCTTCGTCATTAAATGCTGGAAGCTTTTGCGCGCGCGCTCGCAAGACACACTGGTGCGTGCGCGTCCTTGCGCGTGCAGGTCAGCACGCTCATGCGCGCTGCGTCCTTTTGGCTCACCGCCATGCGCGCGTGCGCCACACTGACTCAGGACCATGCGCGCGTGCGCCACGTCACCTGTGGACCTATACGAGCACGCCACACAGACGCGCCGTATTGGCTCACTCTGGTGCGCCGCGCACGTCACATCAGGCCCCATGCACCATGCGCAACCACGCAAAGTGCAAAGTGCGCCATCAAAGCGCCACATTGCGCCTCATCGCCCACGCCACGGGCGCGCGCGCGTGCGAGTGCGAGTTAGGGACCACCCTTCGCGAGGACACTTAGTGTGTGCTTCCATGAAACAATAAGGATGGAGAGTTCCCACTTAAATACCCATTTAAGTTCCATCTCTCCTCCGATGTGGGAAAAGGTGCTACTTTCCCTTTTGTTTCAGCATTCAATGTTTCAAACACCCAACTTTGAGCATCGATATCTCATTCATCTTAGCTCCGTTTTGGACGTGGTTTAGTTTGTTGCGAAGCTCTTCCGACATAGAACACCAACCCATAAATTAATATATAAAACCCGCTCATTTTCTTATATTTATTTCTAGTCCAAAAGAGGGAAAAATCAATTTCCTATATTTGTGAAAAATGTTATTTTCACCAATTTTTCCAACAATCCCCCACATGAAAAATGCTATTTTCATCAAATTTCCAACAATCCCCCACATGTATGGAAATCGATCTTTTCCTTACACTTTTCAACGATAAACTTCGACAGTTGAGTATTGCAAGATAAGTAGGTTGTTGCCTTTGAACCTTCTTTTGTGAAGCATACTTAGCTTACTAGAGGTTTTAGACGCGATGTCCTTGAACATACCCTCATTTGTGTAAATGACAATACACTTCACACAATACTCTCCCTGGTCTGGCCAACCCCTCATTGTCGTGTCCTATTATGGTCCTGGAACATTAGCCTAGTTCTGTGAGAGCTCTAGGATTTGCGCACCCCACAAATCCATTCGAAGCGACCCTACTTCTCTCTCACATAGGTGATTCCTTTGAATCATTAAAAGCATTATGGCTTACTATGATTTTCACAAATCAATTAGCCATATATTATGCTTAGCCTCACAACAATGTCACTGAATATTATAGGAATGGACTAGGACGTATTTAAACACCCTTTTATAGTTTTAGGGGGATATATAAACATATACACTAGCTTATATATAAACATATATATTAGCTATGCCCCCATAGTGACTACCCTTTGGTTCATGATTAAGTTGTCCTATTGAACCTAGATCTTGGGATCTCCAGTCAACTAGGTTAGGTTTCCCTCATGTCCCTTTTCCATGGGCTTTAGTCCCATTCCTCTTGACGACGTTTCTACTAACTCTCTGCTTAAGCCTTTTGTAAACGGGTCTGCAATGTTATCCTTTGATCTCACATAATCAATTGTGATAACACCCGTTGAGAGTAGCTGTCGTACCGTGTTATGTCTATGTCGCATATGCCTTGATCTGCCATTGTACATCAAGCTTTGAGCTCTACCAATCGCTGATTGGCTATCACAATGTACACATATGGCTGGCAAAGGCTTTGGCCATCTTGGAATACATTCCATGAATTGACGTAGCCATTCCGCCTCCTCGCCTGACTTATCCAAGGCGATAAATTCGGATTCCATTGTGGATCTTGCTATGACCGTTTACTTAGAAGACTTCCAAGCAATAGCAGCTCCTCCAAGTGTAAACACATAACCACTTGTTGATTTGGAATCTTTATTATCTGATATCCAGTTTGCATCAGTGTATCCTTCGATCACTGCTAGTTGTCGGGTATAATGCAGTCCATGATCTCTTGTGTATCTTATGTATCTAAGCACCCTCGTGATAGCTTTCCAATGATCCGCGCACGGATTACTGGTGTATCTACTTAGCCTACTCACCGCGTAAGCCAAGTCGGGTCTAGTACATGTTATTAGATACATTAGACTGCCAATAATTCTTGAATACTCTAACTGAGCAACTCCATCTCCTTTATTTTTCTTGAGATGTTGGGAGGTATCAACTGGAGTTCGAGCTACACTCGTATCTCCCGAGTTGAATCTTTCAAGAATTTTATCCATATAGTGAGATTGACTTAACACACGACCATCTTGGGTTCTTATGATCTTTACTCCAAGAATCACATCTGCTAAACCCATGTCTTTCATGTCAAATCTCGCATTCAACATGCTTTTAGTAGCTTTGATAATTTTATCATTACTCCCAATGATAAGCATATCGTCTACATAAAGGCATAAGATCACATAACCTTCATTTGTGTCTTTGAAATAAACACATTTGTCGCACTCATTTATTTTGAAACCATTTCCAATCATGACATGATCAAACTTTTGGTGCCATTGTTTTGGTGCTTACTTTAAGCCATACAAAGACTTGATGAGTTTACATACTTTACCCTCTTGACCTGGGGCGGAGAAACCTTCAGGTTGCTCCATGTAAATCTCTTCTTCTAAATCGCCATTTAAAAATGCGGTTTTAACGTCCATTTGGTGAACTTCCAAATTTCTTAAAGCCGCTATAGCAAGAACCAATCTAATCGAGGTTATGCGCGTCACAGGCGAGTAGGTATCAAAGTAATCTAGACCTTCCTTTTGTCTAAATCCTTTAATCACCAACCTAGCCTTGTATTTATCAATACTTCCATCAGTTTTCATCTTCCTTTTGAATATCCAACGATATCCAAGTGGTTTGCAACCAGGTGGAAGATCTACTAACTCCCAAGTATTATTTTGCAATATAGAATCAATTTCATTCCTTATTGCTTCTTTCCATTGAGGTCCTTCTGAAGAGGAAACCGCTTCGCGATATGTATTGGGCTCGCCCTCAACTATATAGCTAACGAAGTCTGGACCGAAGGATTTTTCAACCCTTGGCCTTTTACTTCGCCTACGATCACTTTCTTCAACCTCAGGTCGTTCATGTGTCTTATCATGAACTACCTCATCAACTGGTGTAGATGAGCTTTCACCTACTTCAAAATAAGGTGTTGATGACGTTGCATGTGTTTGTCTTCTCAAAGGAAACATATTTTCAAAGTAAGACACAATGTTAGGATTCACCTCCATGATAGTTTTGACGTGTACATCAGGATTCTTGGACTCATGTACAAGAAATCGATGTGCACTACTTTGATGCGCATACCCAATAAATATGCAATCAACAGTTTTGGGTCCTATCCTAAGAGCCTTAGGAGGTGGTACAATCACCTTTGCTAGGCACCTCCACACTTTCAAGTATTTGTATGAAGGCTTCTTCCTTTTCCATAACTCATATGGAGTTTCATCTCTTTTTTTGAGTGGTATCTTGTTCAAAAGATAATTAGCCGAGAGAATGGCTTCCCCCCACATTTCCTGGCTCACCCTAGAACTTATTAACATGGCGTTCATAATTTCTTTCAATGTGCGGTTCTTTCGTTCCGCCACGCCATTTGATTGTGGAGAATTAGGAGGTGTACACTCATGTACAATGCCACTTTTTGCGCATAAATCGGCAAAAGGTGCAACATATTCGCCTCCTCGATCGCTTCTCAAAGCTTTTATCTTCTTTTGAAGTTGATTCTCAACTTCATTTTTATACAAGATAAATTTACTTATTGCTTCATCTTTACTTTTTAGTAAATATACATAGCAATATTTAGTACTATCATCAGTAAATGTGATGAAGTACTTATTTCCACCTCTTGTGGGTACCGCTTTTAAGTCACAAATATTGGTGTGAATTAAATTAAGGGGTTCGGTTATTCGTTCAACCGATTTCGATGATGATCTTGTAAGTTTGGATTCTACGCAAGTTTCACATTTATAATGTGAATCAATATGGAATGTTGGTATACAATTTAAATTGATTAAACGGCGTATTGAATTAAAATTTACGTTACCTAATCTACCATGCCATTTATTCGAATCAGAAAACTCAAGCATATAAGTAGAAGTAGTAGCAATTTTATTCATGTTCTTTTTGATAGCCATTACATTCAATTTGAACATACCATTTTGGGCATAGCCCTTGCCAACATACATTCCTCGTTTAGTAAGTACAAATTGATCGCTCTCAAAAACTAAACGAAATCCAAACTTATTAAGCAACCATCCCGAGACTAGGCTCTTGCGCAAGTCTGGGACATATAATACGTTGCTTAAAGTGAGCTCCTTCCCTGAAGCCCACTTCAAAATCACCGTTCCTTCACCCTTGATGTCCGCGGTGGCTGCATTTCCCATGTACAACTTCTCATCTCCCGCAAGCTCCTTGAAGGTGGTAAAGAGGCTCCTGTCTGAGCACACATGACGGGTCGCTCCCGTATCAACCCACCATCCTTTTGGAGTGTTGGTCACAACATTGTCCTCATCCAACATCGCGGTTTTGTCAGAAATCGTTGCCACCAAAGGCATTCCATCTTCATCCACCATGTGCGCACGCTCACGCTTTGGTTTCTTGCATTGGTTAGCCCGATGCCCCAGCTCGTCACAGTTGTAACAAGTCCCTTGGAACGTTTGAGGTTTCTTTTTCACAACCCTTTTCTTCGGTCCAAGTTTGCTAGCCTTTGCTTTCTCTTTGTCCTTTTTCCCCTTGCCCTTATTGCCCTTAGAGGATTGCCCATGCTCAACCAAATTTGCGCTAGCAGAAATTTGCGCATGGCTGCCTTTTAGGGCAATTCTATTGTCCTCTTCAATTCGAAGACGAACAATAAGATCCTCCATAGTCATCTCCTTTCGTTTGTGTTTAAGATAATTCTTAAAATCCACCCAACCAAGAGGTAACTTCTCAATCATCGCTGCCACTTGGAATGTCTCGCTAAGTGTCATGCCTTCCACAAGGATGTCATGTAGTATAATTTGCATTTCTTGGACTTGATTCATAACAGTTTTAGAATCAACCATTTTGAAATCCAAGAAACGAGCTACCATAAATTTCTTTGTGCCAGCATCCTCCGTTGTGTACTTCTTGTCCAAGGCATCCCATAAATCTTTGGAAGTCTTGATATTATAGTACACATTATACAATACATCCGAAAGCTCGTTTAACACATAGCCTCGACAAATGAAATCCGAGTGCTTCTAAGCCTCTACCGCCCTCAGTGCCTGAGCGTTGGTCTCCCCTTTCGCAGGTTGGGGAGCGGTTTCAGTTAAGAACCTCGCAAGGTTCATGGTGGTCAGGTAGAAGAATATCTTCTGCTGCCACCTCTTGAAGTGTAGACCCGAGAACTTCTCGGGTCGTTCAGCGTGATTAGCCACTGTGGACGCTCCCACAGTGGTGGCGTTCAAGGGGGTTCCCGTCACAACATTCGTATTGTTGATAACATTGACATTATCGGTCGACATTCTGAAAAATTAAAATTTAAAGTTTTAGTCAAAAGGTCTGATTTACGCAAAAACCAGAAGTAAACTAGTAAATTTTAATTTTACCACAAAATTACTGTTTCGGCTTCTAAGTCCAACTTTGAATACCAAAAACAGAAATTTTATAATTTTTAGAACTTACTGTTTGGCTTCTAAGTCCAACTTTGATGACCAAGGTAGAAAGTTTTAACAATTTTTAGGACAGTTTTGAAGGTAACCAAAAATGTTTTCAACCAAAGTCGTTCCTTTGAAGAGGAAAACACAAAAAATCTGTTTTTAAAACACAAACTGAGTGAAACAAAACTGGTTTGAATCACAAACAGAAAGGTTTTGATTACACGAACGGTGTTTTAAAAATTTGTTTTAAGATTGTAGGAACCGTTCGCGTAAATAAATAAAATAAACAAATTTTATTATACGATTACAATTCAGAAATAAAGAAAACTAATGACAATTACAATTACAACTGAAATAAACCAAAATACAAGAAAGAGTAGAAATAGAAAGGCTGAGTCACGTGTACACACGCTTCCCTTAAAACAAATTCCGAGTCTCCCAGGAGTACTCGTTTTGTTTCCCAGGGTACAACAGCCGAAGCAGCGTACTGCCGGTGCTGGCCTACAACCCGAAGGCTACCTTGAAGAGAGAGCAAGTAGAAGATCTGAAAGCTGTGGAGAGAAAGTATGTGATGCTGTTGTGTAGCTGGTGTCTTTTGCAGCTGGGTATGGAGCTGTATTTATACAGCTCCTAAGTCAAAACAGTCAAAAGGAATTAAGGAGAGGTTTAAATTGCATTTAACGTCTTCAATGCAATTTAATACGTCATTTAATTCGCTGTTAAAACCATCTGACTCGTCAGTTTCGAATACAGAAGTGAAACTGTTTCGTCATTAAATGCTGGAAGCTTCTGCGCGTGCGCTCGCAAGACACACTGGTGCGCGCGCGTCCTTGCGCGCGTAGGTCAGCACGCTCATGCGCGCGTGCGCCACGTCACGCGCGTCGAACCTGCACGCCACTTCACCACTTGGTACTTGCAGCCTCTGTGATCCACCACGCGCACGTGGTCAAAAATACAAAGGAGGCTCTCAAGCGGCTCTCGGCGATGCGAAGTGCAAAGTGCGCCATCAAAGCGCCACATTGCGCCTCATCACCCAAGCCACGCGCGCGTGTGCGAGTGCGAGTTAGGGTGCGGACCCTTCGCGAGGACACTTAGTGTGTGCTTCCATGAAACAATAAGGATGGAGAGTTCCCACTTAAATACCCATTTAAGTTCCATCTTTCCTCCGATGTGGGACAAGGTGCTACTTTCCCTTTTGTTTCAGCATTCAATGTTCAAACCCCCAACTTTGAGCATCGATATCACATTCATCTTAGCTCCGTTTTGGATGTGGTTTAGTTCGTTGCGAAGCTCTTCCGACATAGAACACCAACCCATAAATAAGTATATAAAACCCGCTCATTTTCTTATATTTATTTCTAGTCCAAAATAGGAAAAAATCATTTTCCTATATTTGTGAAAAATGCTATTTTCACCAATTTTTCCAACAATCCCCCACATGAAAAATGTTATTTTCATTAAATTTCCAACAAATATAACTCATCTCTACAATTACAAAAATGGATTTAGTTTGTTTCCATATCGGTCTATACGTAAATATAACTGATACGGATCCTAGTACGTTAGAAGAACCACCCGGGCTCGTTCATAGTAGCACCGGCCCATCAAGAACCCGTGGCTAGTATTGTGCTGCCGGCTAGCTGTCAAGAACCCATCCAACCATCTTTTTATTTTAAGTATTGTTTTTTATTTCTGAACGTTTATCTTTTCCTTAATTGTCAAGATTATACCCTATGTTTATCTCTTTACTTTTACTATTTAAGTATTGTAATCAAAGGTTGGAGGGCAGAGAATTTTGAATAAAAAATATACATATTGCTTTCTTCGAACATGTTTTGTTCAACTACTCCATTCGGTCGATCGAAGGAGGATTATCTAAGTTAGGGTTCTAGCTTCTACTAATACAAATCCATATCAATTGGTATCAGCAGCTTCAGGTTCGTCAGGATGTCCGAATATAGGAGAGATTGTCATCAGCAACACCGCAGATATGCCGCCAGAGGCAGTGGTACTGAACTGCGTAATCCTCGTGACGCCGAGATTGAACGTCTACAACAACGAATTCGTGAGCTCAAATTCAATCAGTATCATGGGTATGACAGGTATGATCCGCATGAAAGGGACGACCCATCAGCCACGACAAATTCAAGAATGTTTTTGCTCGTCGAGTTCGTCACCAAGAACCACCAACACCACCTCATGTTGATCCAATCAGAGCCTTGGGTATTTTCACCGAAATTCCTAAGTTTGAAGGTCGCATGCAACCAGACGATTTTGTCAACTGGCTTCAAACAGTCGAACGAATATTTGATCTCCGCCAAGTTCCAGAAAACCTATAGGTAAAACTCGTTGCTATTCGTTTACGTAAATATGCGTCTTATGGTGAGAACATGTTCAGAATTAACGACATTGGGAGGGTAAACATAAAGTTGAAACGTGGGACAAGATGAAACGCTTGACGCGTTCAAAATTTTTACCGGTAACTCATAAGCAAGATTCATTTTTGGAGTACCATAATTTCAAACAAGCTTCACTTTCGGTGGAGGAATTTCTAATTTCATTTGAGCGCGTGGTGTTTAAACTTTATGTGAACAGATTATCGCCCGTTTTTTGGGGGCACTCAGATCGGACATCGCAGATGTCGTTATGTTGCTCCAGTATTGGTCTTTTTCTGACGTTTACAGGTTGGCTCAACGGGTAGAGAAACAACTAGCGGCAAAAACGAAACCGCCCCCTCGGGTTAGTTCCTACCGTGCACCAGCAACAACGAGTTCTCAGTCTCGGGTTGACCCCCTCAAAACCGACCAACATACACCGCCAGTTATTCCGTCCGGCTCCAGGGGTAATGCTCTTCGTTGCTTCAAATGTCAAGGCCTCAGACACTTAAAGCGAGACTGCCAAAATAAACAGGTAGTTGCTCTAGTAGAAGATACGGTGCCAACCTATGATACCGGGGCCGAAGATAACAAGGACGCACCTTCAGAAATTCTTTATTCGGATCACAACGAGGCTTTTGTTATTCGACGAATTTTAAACACCACTGTGGTGGATACGCGTGATGACACTGCATGGCTTCATAAAAACATTTTTTGCACAAAGTGTACGTCAAAAGGAAGAGTTCATACGGTTATCATCGACGGAGGAAGTTGCGAGACTATCGTTTCTAACTCCATGGTTAAGAAGCTTAAGTTGCCAATCCACGATTACCCCGAACCATACCAACTCACTTAGTTAAAAAAAGGGAATATAATTAAAGTTA
This sequence comes from Helianthus annuus, assembly GCF_002127325.2. Lineage (NCBI taxonomy): Eukaryota > Viridiplantae > Streptophyta > Magnoliopsida > Asterales > Asteraceae > Helianthus > Helianthus annuus. The sequence continues at coordinate 23,837,192 of NC_035448.2, forward strand.
CTCACCGTTGTTTAGTGCAATTCTCAATTGAGAACAAATATTCAGATGAGATTTGGTGTGAGGTCCTCCCTATGGATGTTTGTCACATTTTGTTGGGTTGCCCGTGGCAATATGATCGGCATGCAAAACATGTTGGCTTTTGGAACACGTATACATTCAAAAAAGATGGAGTCAATATTACACAAGCACCATGCGATCCTAGGCAGGAGGATCCAAAATCCATGCTCGTCACCAAGTCAGAATTCTCGGGACTTACCAAATCCCAACTGACGCAAATTATATTCGGTTTATTAATTGCCGAAGAGAATCCCAAAGTCCCGAATGTGCCTCCGGAGGTACAACCACTGTTGTTTGAATTCCATGATGTCTTTCTTGATGATATTCCTACAGGCCTCCCTCTTGTTCGGGATATTCAACATTGCATCGATTTCCTGCAGGGTGCGAGCATACCTAACAAACCGGCCTATCAAATGAACCCGAAGGAGTTTGGCGAGTTACAACGACAAGTTACCGAACTTCTAGAAAAAGGTCTTATTCGGGAAAGCATGAGTCCATGCGCGGTTCCCGCACTTTTGGTGCCCAAACCGAACGACACTTTTCATATGTGTGTCGATAGTCAGGCGGTTAACAAAATCACAATCAAATACAGGTTTCCTATTCCCAGGTTTGATGATTTATTAGATCATTTACATGGCGCAAAAATATTTTTTAAGATTGATTTGCGTAGTGGTTATCACCAGATACGAATGCGTCCCGGTGATGAGTGGAAGACGGCTTTTAAAACTCGGGATGGTCTATACGAGTGGATGGTCATGCCATTTGGCTTATCAAACGCCTTGAGCACATTTATGCAGTTGATGAATCATATATTCAAACCTTTTATTGGATGTTGTGTCGTCGTTTATTTCGACGACATTTTGGTTTATAGCTCTGATGTGGCGCAACATTTAATAAATCTTCGGGATATTTTCACGGTTCTACGAGATCAAAAGCTTTATGCAAATGGCTAGAGGTGTTATATTTTGACATCGAAGGTCATATTTTTGGGTTATCTTGTTTTGGGTCATGGTATCCGGATGGACGAGTCCAAAGTTTCCGCCATAACCACTTGGCCCGCACCAAAGTCACTACATGATATTCGAAGTTTTCATGGACTCGCGTCCTTCTACCGTCGGTTCATAAAAAAATTTAGTACTATCGTCGCAGCAATTACGGAATGTTTGAAAAGTAGTAAGTTCAACTGGTCGCCTCAAGCTCAGTCCTCTTTTGAAGCCTTGAAATCAGCGGTTACTCAGGCCCCCATCCTCACCCTACCCAATTTTAACCATGTGTTTTTCAAGTTGAATCTGATGCATCCGGTTTGGGAATTGGACGTGTTTTGAGTCAAGAACATCGCCCAATTGCTATTTTTAGTGAAAACTAAGTGACACAAGGTGACGGTATAGTACATATGACAAAGAATTTTATGCCATAGTTCGGAGCCTTGAATATTGGCAAGATTATTTACTTCATTTATTCTTTATTCGGATCATCAGGCGCTCAAATTTATTCAAGGTCAATCAAAATTAAACCCAAGACATGCTAAGTGGGTCGAGACTTTGCAGGATTTTACGTTCGTCATTCGCTACAAGGCAGGTTCCGCCAACTCCGTGGTCGACGCCTTGAGCCGCCGCCCGGCTCTAGCTACGGCCGTAGCTTTTGAAGTGGTAGGTTTTAGCTCCTTTTCTAACCTTTATCAAGATGATCCTGAATTTCAGGAGGTATGGAAAAAAACGAAAGATGCCCCTTATAAATGCTTTGTTCAGAAAGATGGATTGTTATACATAGGGAATCGGTTGTGTGTTCCTTTTTGTCTTTTCCAACGGCTATTATGTTGGAATGTCACCAAGGAGCCTTGGCCGGACATTTGGTCATGAGAAAACTGTTGCGCTTGTCCAAAACCGGTTTTATTGGCCGAAGTTCTCGAGGGAAGTTTCGAAAGTTTTGAGGCGTTGTCGTGTGTGTCATATTGCGAAAACTCGTCATACTAACCACGGGTTGTACACTCCCCTACCCACGCCCGTTCATCCGTTGGAGGATGTGAGTCTTGATTTTGTGTTGGGTCTTCCGTTAACTCAACGCAAAATGGATTCCATTATGGTTGTGGTGGATCGATTTTCAAAGATGGCACTTTTTATTCCGTGCGTTAAGGCGTATGGTGCCTCGCAAGTAGCCCGACTTTATTTTTCGGAGATTGTTCATTTGCATGGGGTCCCAAAAACCATTACTTCTGACCGGGCGTGAAATTTGTTAGCCATTTTTGGCGCACTTTGTGGAAGCGTTTGGGCGCCAAGTTACAGTTCAGTAGTTCACACCATCCTCAAACTGATGGTCAAACCTAGGTAACTAATCGCAGCTTGGGTAATTTACTTCGAAGCCTTGTCGGTGATAATCTGAAACAGTGGGATCTTGTGTTACCCCGGGCTAAGTTTGCTTATAATCGATCCAATCATAGTTCCACTGGTCGCAACCCGTTTTTTTTGTTTACGGGCGAAACCCTTTTACCCCGCTTGACTTAGCACCATTTCCAGAGCTCGAGTATTTTAGTGCCGAGGACGATGAGCAGGCAAATCAGATCAAGTTACTACATGAACAGGTTCAGGAACAGATTGTGAAGCATAACTTACAATACCAGTCACGTGTTAATCAGCATCGCAAGAAGGTGGGTTTCCACGAAGCTGATTTAGTTTGGGTATATTTGCGCCGTGAAAGGTTTCCCCAAGGATGGTTTGGCAAGTTACATCCGCGAGCTACCGGTCGTTTTCGCGTTCTTAAGCGCATCAATGACAATGCTTACAAGATTGATTTTCCCGGGCATTACAAGGTATCTACCACTTTTAACGTTGCTAATATTTCTTCTTATGTGGTGGACGAGGAAGATGACTCGCGGACGAGTCCATTTTTAAAGGGGGAGGATGATACGGATCCTAGTACGTTAGAAGAACCACCTGGGCTCGTTCACAGTAGCACCGGCCCATCAAGAACTCGTGGCTAGTATTGGGCCGCTGGCTAGCTGTCAAGAACCCATCCAACAATCTTTTTATTTTAAGTATTGTTTTTTTTTATTTCTGAACGTTTATCTTTTCCTTAGTTGTCGGGATTATACCCTATGTTTATCTCTTTACTTTTCCTATTTAAGTATTATAATCAAAGGTTAGAGGGCAGAGAATTTTTAATAAAAAATATACGCTTTGAACAAGTTTTGTTCGACTACTCCATTCGGTCGACCGAAGGAGGATTATCTAAGCTAGGGTTTCTAGCTTCTACTAATACGAATCCGTATCAATAACTCATCTCTACAATTACAAATAGCGTCTAGTCGTCTACAGTTCTTCTCTTTTATTGGTCAACATGGCAGCGATAACTTCTTTTAATTTCTTTTTCTTTTTTACATTTAACCAATATGTTTTATATTTGTTTGTGGTAAGCATCCGAGTTTTAAAGTACACTAAATATTTTATTACTGTTTTGTTTTCTTTTTATGCTTTTAATTATATTATTTATAACTTGTCATTATTTTCTTAATCTTAAACTTTAGTGCTTTTTTTTACGTTTAATTGTATTATTTATATCTTGTCATTATTTTCTTAATCTTAAACTTTAACTATTGTTTTTAGGGCTGTAAACGAACCGAATGAACACGAACAAGGCCTTGTTCGTGTTCGTTTGTTAAAGAAATAAATGTGTTCACGAACGGTTCATGAACACTTACCGAACGAGATTTTATGTCTGTGTTCATTCATTAAGGAAATAAGCGTGTTCGCAAATGGTTCACGAACACAAACGAACACAAATAAATTTGGCGAACGTGATGAAGGATAAAGATAGATGGCCTAGAGAGTAGCACTCGAACTTGAATCCCTTATTGTGGAACGGAGGTCGATCGTATTCGCCAATGTAAATAATGAGAAATGAAAGGGAAATGATGCATAAACAAGGTGAAAGTGGGTTTCCTAGTTTAATTGTTAGGGTAATAAAATAAAAAAAAATTAATAATATAAAAAGTACAAATAAAATATAAGAAAGTACAAAGATCTTCAATTAAAACACAAACATACGAACATAAACGAACGCAAATCAACGAATGTTCACGAACACCTTACTGAACGTTCACGAACACAATCGAACGGACGCGACCTCTGTTCATGTTCGTTCATTTAATAAAATCGAACGGAATTTCTTGTTCATGTTCGTTCGTTTATTAAACGAACGAACATAAACGAACTTCCCGCCGAACGGTTCACGAACTGTTCGCTGAACGTTCGGTTCGTTTACAGCCCTAATTGTTTTTATAGTATTATTATCTAATTTCATTTGTTTTTTTAAATATAACTAGTGTTTGACCCCGCACTTCATGCGGGGAAGTAGGGTTGTAGTTTCGCATTTGTTGATAGTTAACATAAACATGGTTGCATGACTTGCAACGTAGCTAACATTAACACAATTCATGGATAGTTACATAGTTACATGATCTATTTTATTTACCTACTACATACATAACAAAAGATTTCGACACATGTATTGAGTCATGGTTGTCGGATGCATCGTTTTATGTTCAAAAAGTTTCATTGCATCCTTGTCTATCCATTGTAGTAGCAAAAGATTTTGGTTTCAATCATCTAGTCCTTGGTGTAGCTTCGCTTGTCTTTGTTGATTTATGTTTTGGAAAGCATTGATGTTAGTATAGTTGCGTATATGTTTTATGATGCTTTTTAAGTTTTATATTATTACATGGGCCATCAAACTATAATTGGCGTTTCGTTGTGGTTGAAGTTGTCAGTGTGGTTTGGGATGCGGTTGTCATGTTAGTGCCTTCTCCTGTAAGTGGCTAAGTGAATAAGGTATTTAATGGGTTTTGTGGTGAATTTTTATACTGTTTTATTGGGTTACTTGGGGTGTCTTCATCTACCTATTGGTTCAATGGTGGTAAGGTTGCTGGTGTGGTTGGGGGCGGGGTTGTGGTGTCCATTGCCCTACCTGCATTCACTACATCACTTCAACAAAGTAAATTGGATGTGTAGATGAATTTATAAAGTTAGTAGATGAATTTAATGAATTTGACTAACTTTTGGTATTTACAAGATGTTATAACCCATTGGTATTTATAAGAATTAATCCTCTTTAATAATTCTAGAAACATAGGGTTTGGTTAACGTACAATGTGTACGTTGAGAAATCACGCGCGTTATAAAACTCAAAAACCCTAATCACGCATGTTGAAAACCATAATCACGCTTGTTGAACCTATAATCATGCATGTTGGTCATGTTCCTGCATCCTCTGTCATGTTCCTGCATCCTCTGTTCTATGGTCTGATCTCGAGTCATCATTTTGATGAAAATTTTCAAAATCAAAGATGAATTTGAACACAATTCAATGAAATTGACCGAACAATGACCAAGTTGAACTGAAACGAAAAGAAAATTGAAACGAATTGGACGAAATTGATCAAACAATTTATCAATCCCAGGCTAATTGAACTTAACCCTAATCACGCATGTTATACAACTAATCATGCACATTATATTTTCCCAGCGTATGCAGCGTACGTAAACCCAGATTGTACAATACACTTTCTCTATCTCTCTCACTCTCTCTCTCTCTCTCTTTCTATATATATATATATATATATTGATTTTGGTTATTTAGTTGAATAATTACTTTATATAATTTAAGTTCCCAAATAGGAGAACCCAATTTCCTAAAATTAATACATTACCCGCTCGTTTAGGATTTCATTTATTATATTTTAGGGTTATTATTGTCATTATTGTTTTAGATTGATCCATTCCTTTTCGTGCGGTAAATCTCGTGGAACAATTCTTCGTAACCAGTGAGTGATTTCTTTTGTTTTTCCTCTTCTCATTTTTATAGATTTTGGGGGGCATCATGTTATGCAAACACTTCATTTATTTTATCATTAGCACGCTATGTTTCAACGTGTTAATAGATGGATGTTTATATGTGTCTTTAATTGCTATGTCATGTCAGTCTATTACATGCTATCTTATCATGTGGATCTACAGCTGACTAGATTCCCCACGGCCATGTGTTGTAGCCTAGTATCACCACCATATTAGACTCGCTCTCCGGGGCTTTAGACTAATGCACGCTACAGTCTTTGAGTCTTATATTTGGTTTGTTTCTTTTAGTTACTTGTTTGTGTGTTCTCGTTTGGTATATACGGCTTTGTTGGTTGTGTTGTTGCTATGTGATAATTTTTATACTAACCATGACAAACATGTTAAAAGATTTTTTCCTAAAGTAAATATAAAACTTAGAATGGGCCTTAGAAAAATAAACAGAAACTTTGTCCTGTGTTTTGTATTTTCAATCATGTATGAACTGTTTGAATACTTTTATGATATGTTGACATTTTAAAATGGTTGTGTCTTAAATAATGAAACGATTATCAGTGTCATGATCTATGGACAATCATCATGCCCCGTACTATATCCGTTGCGGGTCGGGGTGTGACAAATTTGTATCAGGGCCAATGACTATAGGGAACCAGGTTTAGGTTATTAGACCCTTTGACTTAGATTATAGTTGACTAGGTATCTTAGGTACCTTATGTGCTTAATTGTTTAATTGTCTCAGCTTAATTTTTTTAAGTACACAGGATTTAAATTTTTCTAATGTCACACACATACGCATGTGAGCACTTTTAATTGTTATATGCTAAGTATTATATGCTTTATTAATAAACCATAATTTATTATTTCTTTTTCTTTGTCACGTATGCACACACCTTATATTATATACGAATATTCAATATTCTAATTCCTATTCCTATGTATCTAAAGCCTTGAATCAAGTTATTTTCTTTTAATGCATTTCAATTATTATTGGATTTGATTTGTTTTTGGGTTTCGAATTTCAATGAATATTTCATTCTCGTCAAAGTGAGTTCCTGTGACGGCATGTAGTAACTGGAAGGGTTACGTACCGGTAGTCGGGATGTCTTGTCTAGGCTGGCATTCATATAAATCTAACTAATGGATCAGTTTGCATACCTGGGGGACAAACGATGAGGGTACACTAACCTATTAGGCCAAAGCATGTCACACCAAATGTCACGTGAACTAACAACACTTTGATACGTCAAAGGTGTCCATGTTAATTAAGGGATACTATCCCAAACATCATTTTACAATACCTCAAAACTCGAGTCATTTATTAATTCATGATTTTCTTCAGGTTAAGATGTATGTCAATGGGCAAACCCATATGAGGTCTACGCGAAAGCTCGGTAATTATGGGTGCACACGTAATTCCGAAAGTGATGCATGGAAGTCTTACTAAACCCTATGATGTGCCAAACCTATGATTTTCAATATTTTATGATGAAATATTATTTTACCATAAGTTTTATTAATCATATTCCATGTGGTTACGATATCGTTTCGTGTTTTTACCAATGAAATAAATCTTTAAATTTTCCACGAGGTTCTAATGATTTTTATATAAATCACCATATCTTCTTGTATTTTGTCAACGAGTTAGATTCCTGCTACCCTTTGATGTTTTATAATATTCTACATGTGATTTGTATTCTTGGATTATGAGAATTCCCTAAGTTCCATGATTTTACAAATCCATGAACTTCATTCATCTGTCCATCTATTCTCGTTATGAGCCGTACAACTCATTTACATTTGTCTTTCGCAGATGCCTCCTTATCGTCGTCGTCGCCGTTACTCAAGAATCTCTGGTTGCCGAATGGTAGCCTTAATAGCTGAACAAATGGTCGCGATCATTCCTAATATAGTCATTCAAGTTCAACCGACGCTCAACACCAACGTCTCCACAAATCGGTTTGAAGAGGCCGAAGCTGAATCATCTTCCCACAAGGACAACCACGAAAGCTGTGAAGTCGATGAAAACTATGCCATACCGGCTATCCCACTAAACTAAGTCGCCCCTTAATCCTTAACCATTCAAAACTCTTACCGTGGACATTTTCCACAGTATCCCACATGTCAAAAACATCACCCAGTAAACTCTCAGTGTCATATTTGTTCTTTCCATGGGCATTATGGTCACTTTATCAACACTTGCTCACACTGTATGTCACACCCCCAAATTACCACATGCGGGTTTTATCGCGAGGTGTGTGACGTACCAGGATCTAGCCACTAATCATGTCGAACTAATAGTAAACGATATTAAACAAAATCATCATGTCCAACATGAATAGTGTATTCCAAAATAAACGTTTCAAACAAAAGTATGTATTCAGCGAAAGCAAAAGTAACTGTTTCAGAACAAGCAAAACCATAGTGTTTAAAAATACATAATATTAATTGTTCTCATCAAACACCACGCCGCATGACACTTCAAGCTCCTCAGACTGCAAGTTCCTATGCACTGATGTACCTAACGACCTGCAAAGCATGCAGAAGAGTGTCAATATAAAGTTGGCGAGTTCACTAGTTTTGTTCAACGTAAATAATGTAAATGTTTAGCTTTAAGGACATGCTAAGGAATATTAAACTCGGTACTGATATGACTGACTATGATTCTTGTGCCCTCATCAACGTCTATCAACATTGATCCAAAATGATTAAGGTCCTTAGTTCACAACCGATTCCCTGGGTACGGTGTGAGGTTTGTCAAACCTAATAGCGTAACCAACTAATACCCCATTGCCTCCCACGACAACTAGCTCGGTAACAAGTAGGGACTTACATGATAGAGATTGAGTTTATCCACTGACATCGAAATTAAAATACAACATTTATTAAAAAGTATTCCACCTAGGAATAATGGTTTGTCCCCCTGGGACGCATGCTTGTGGAAGACTAATGAACTCACCTTAGTTTGCTCGGTATGTGTTAACGTGCTTCTAACGCGTTGATAAGGTGTTTGGTCTGTTACACACGACCTAATGTACAATCACGTGTAAGTATGTATACATGTAGGGTTATGCAATACCCTAAGTGTCCAAACAACCAAGTGTTTAATGTGATCAAATTAACAAGTTTAACATACAGTGGATTTCTCTAGTTAGTGCAATGTAGTGTGATTTTGAGAAACTCGGACATATTCATCTTGATAAACTCGGATATATTGAGAAACTCGGATACATTGTTTATCAATAAACTCAGAACAATATATACAAAACTCAGAAAAATATAATATCCTCAGACTCATATATATCCTTGACTCACATATATACTCGTAACAAACATCACATATATACCCAGAACAAACATCATATATTTAGACTTACATATATCCTCGGACTCACATATATACTTGGAACAAACCTCATATATTCAGACTTACATATATCCTTCATAAACTCAGAACCAACCTCTGAAACTCATATAAACTCGGAACCCTTTTTTTGTTTAAACAAACTAGGAACCCAGACACCTTTGATTTGTTATATAAAAACTCGGAACAAATAAATAAACTCGGATCATTAAACTAGGATTCATATATAAACTCCAGTAACTCGGTCCTTGTGTAATGACACGGACTCTGTGACTTCACAAAGTCGGACCACTTATTCACGGTCTAACAATTATTCTCGGATTAACAAACGCACAGTAAAACGGAATAAGCAAAATCACAGTTTTTAAATATAACAGTTATAGTTCTACGATCAAACCCTAATCTCAACAATGTTACGAACCAAATCAGCAGTTTTAGCAGTTATAATATGTCAATAGCATCTTTAATATCTAACAACAATTACACATTCATTCAGGCATGATCAACTAACCATAGATCGATTGTTTGGATATCTAGGGTTTTGCATGGAATCAAGAGAACAGAGATATCAACGTATAATATAAAAAGCTTACCTTAGATTCAATCTAGTGTTTCTTCTTGATGGGTTGAAAGATCAGAGGTTTAATGATTGTGTATGTGAGATTTGTGTCGCCAAGAGTGATCAGAGAAACTAACTGCCGTATGAGTGAGATTATGGGGAGTTTAGGGTTTAAAGTAGTTTTATTATAATTTCTACATTAACCATAAAACACCCTTAACTGTATAACTTTTACACAAAGGCACATAACAGTTTGTAGTTTGCAGTTAGACCATATAATTCACATATTTGTCACACAACACATAAGTTTCCTATAAATCGCCCATTTATAATTATTATTCGTGTTAGTTACCAACATTTAGAGGATTAACTTGTGTTTTCTGGTAATTCCCCGAATTACCAAAGTAGACTCATTTAACTAACCATAGTTAAATGCAGTGCTATGAACATATGTCTAAACTAACTGTGGTTAGGTTAAAGTATTAACCTGAAATTGCGGATTGTCACATCATCCCCAAGTTGAAAGAAATTTTGTCCTGAAATTTGGTAAGCAATCACAGAAGAGTGAAATGATAAGTTAAGATGACTGTGGGTTTTCCTCGGGTATCACACTATAAACCTCAACCAAAACCACCTATGGCTTTATCAAATGCACAAATCATGACTTCTCCATTTGACCGACCAAACCCAAAACTTATGACCCAACCATATGTCCAACAAGACGCTTCACCTACAGATCAACCGACCGTGCCATATGACACATAACTCGTTCCTTACAATGAATCCGTTCATGTCAACCCAGAGAATCAAGATAACTAGACAGCTTGCGGACGAGTGTTCAACGCCAAACTAAATTTAAGTCGTCAACAAGCGGTCGATTGTGCGATAGAATCTTTATGTTTGAGCTATTTTGAATAAAACATGTTCGAGTCGACCTTGTACGAACTAGTTTGAATTAAATAATGGTTTGTATGATTATTGGAATATAAGTTTAACGACTTGAATTTCGTAGTATGCTATAAACCCCTAATGATTCGCCTGCTATAACTTGAACCCAAGGAAACTCACCACTGTATTCCTATCTGCTTCAAGCGGTGGTTCTAAACAACCTAAGCATCACAACTCTAAACATTTTCGTTAACCTTTGTTCAAGGTCATCAGATTCGAGGCAAGGACACTGGAGAATGTTAAAATTTTTTCGACCTTCAAATTTTTCTTATAAAATATATGTAAATACACATATAGTTTTTGAACAAATAAAGAAAAAAATGTTTCAATAATTTTTTCTATTATAAATTTCTCAAAAAAAATACAAGGAAATATTTTCGTAAACAACTATAACTACTATTGTTTTACACTTAATAAAGTGTTAAACCAAGGGTACAAAATGCAACAAAGAGAGGTCAGTATTATTAAACTATGGTTGATACAAAATCGTGAAAACAAATAAAAGCTCAACGTCCTCTTCGTTGGATGGGCGGCGTTGGCAATGGGACGGGCCCCAAGGGGGCAGTGTGGACGAGCCAGGACGGGCCTCGCCGGACCGGTGCCGTCCCCCATATCTTATATCCTAATGCCTATATACCAATTCAGGAGAAAACCTAATTGTCACACCCCCAAAATCCCACACGCGGAGTACCACCGCTTGGGAGCGTGACATGACCAGGATCTTAACCACCAATCATATTGAACATGTAATATAGTTAAGTATAGCGGAAGCATTTAAGTAAAACCCAAACATAAATGTTAACGTATGAAATATCGTAAGTGTTTAGTAAGCATTCATGAATCCTTGTCCACAACGACCTGCTCCTCCTTGTGCAAGCTCCATATAGTACCTAAGGTCCTGCAAGGCATGCAGCAAATAATCAACAAACTAGTTGAGCGAGTTCACAGAAAGTAAGTTCGTAACAGTAATGCGTAAGTTCATCTAGTGGGGGCTTCCCATACAAGTATATACTATTTGTGAGGGATTCTCACGTTTATCCTTAACAATGGGGGATTCCCATTATGGTACTTACTAGACTATTTCCAACCATGTGTTCTTCTTAAACCGAGAACAGGAATACGTACAGGGTCACGTAGGATTTACGTGACGTGCCCTTCCCCGAGGACAGTGGTACGTGTGGGGGCTACGCAGGATTTACGCAGCGTGTCCTTCCGACCCGGAAGACAGTAGAAGGTATTGGGTTACGCAGGATTTACGTAACGTGTCCTCCCGACCCGGGAGACAATTGGCAATTACTGGGTTACGCAGGATTTACGTAACGTGTCCCGACTATCCTGAGGACGATGGTCTATAGTCTAGTGATTGCGTAAGTACGAGTAATCATTCCATATCCAACATATCCAACCCAATTCCCAACCCGGGAATCCCATGCCTTGGCTGTGTGAACTCACCTTGGTTTGCTCGGCAGATACACAATAAAAGGTTCTTGAACTAAGATGGTCAACCTCGTCCTAACAGGGTTACCACACGAGTCAGGTTTTGACTAAGGTAAAACACGTATGCGTCACATAAGTTAACACGTTACTATCACGTATAAATCATGGCAACGTTTGACAGTTAAGCAATACATACAACTTGTATGGTTTAAACAAGTAAGCCCAAAACTATCTGGCCCAACATGTTGTGCGATCCACAACATGTTGTGCGATCCAACCAAACCCGGCCCATCAATAATATACAATCCAATAGCATATCGGCCCAATACACCAACCACATAACAGTCTTGTGCGACTAGAGGTGTAAGCCCAATCTATACCCGGCCCAACATGCACATAAACAGTTTAAACATTCACGGCCCAATTAATTAACATATGAATAACATTGTGCGATCCAGCTGGTCTTGCACGATCCAGCTGGGTTGTGCGGTTGGAATGTGGGCTTGTGCGACTGATCATTTGGGCTGCCCAGCCCAACAGTCTTAACAATATCCAACATAGGTGTGTGGCCCAACACTTAGTCTGATCCGCTAACCTTGTGCGACTGGAGACCCTTGTGCGACCAGGGTCTCTTGTGCGAGTGAACTTGGGCTGTGCATTAGGCATGTGCGGCCCAAACTATATTACTCGGCCCAGAAGCCTGATCCGTCAAAAGTGAGCCTTGTACGACCGGGCTACACTTGTGCGACTGGGGCTGTTTGTGCGTTCGGGTACTCTTGTGCGAAGAGACCCCTTTGTGCGAGTGGCTTGTGTGTTGTGCGATTAGTTGTAACATACCCGAATTACATGCTTAATTGGTTACAACACTTATCAGTTTCCACGTTTACCATGTCAATCAACAATTAACCGGTTTCCATGATTATCATTTAATCAATTAACAGTTTCCCTTTCAAGCAATCATCGATCAAATGGGCAATAATCAACCAGTTTTCTCATGAACCCTAATCAAACATTCATGAACACTAATCTAATGAATCATATGAACAAGCATCCGATATGTTCCTCATAACCCAATTTACTAGCATAACAGTAAATTAAATCATACAAATCCATCAGCAAAGCAATAAACCAACATTCAAATCAACCTGATACACACCACAGCCGATTACATAAACATACTATCAATTACATTTATCCGATCACAAGCATCATACGAACAGATTGGTTATGATAACCTATGACATCTAATCGGTTTTTAGATTATCAACATACAACTCAAATCACAAGAACATCATTACATAACCACATCGATCATAACATAAAAACTAACCGATTACAAGAAGCTTGATACGATGGCCGGTGCCTTGTGCCTTGTGCCGTCGGGTTTGCGAACCAAAACGAGAGAAAGAGAGGAGCTAGGGTTTCGTGAAAGCAAAGGGTTCTTGTGTGTTATGTTTTGTTACTAATCATAGAACAACCCCCTCCCTAAAGGTGTTTGGTTTTGTGAAAGTGGAGTGGGCCGAGCCCCACTCGGTTGCCTCTAATAGGCCGAATGCAAAGTGTAAAGCCTAAAGGCTTGTGCGGTCCAAAGGTGTTGTGCGATTGGCCATTTACTTGCATACATATAATATATACACAACATACGTAACACATTATTCACAAGGTTCACGTAACATTCATGTAGCATACATACAACCATGCAATATATACACATATGCACATAATAACAAAACATTCATTAAATTATGGTATTTCATAGACACGTAACGTTACATCAAAGCGAACCTAAAGTCCGAGTTGTCACATTATCCCCAACTAATTGGAAATTTCGTCCCGAAATTTAGTATGCACTCACTGAGGAAGCTAGGTAAACTGTATTGTTCACTGATTTTCCTGGGGTGTCACATCCTCCCCCCGTTGATCTGGAATTTCGTCCCGAAATTCCGAAGTGGTAGCTTCAGCCTCAGTAGTGGTTGCATTGGTTTCGAATAACTGGGGGTACTTTTCTGTCATCCTGTCTTCGCGTTCCCAGGTGTACTCTGGACCACGTTTGGAGTTCCAACGAACTCGAACAAGAGGGATTCTCTTGTTTTTGAGGACCTTCACATCCCGGTCCGTAATTCCAACAGGTTCCTCGACGAACTGCAACCGCTCGTCGATAGTGAGTTCCTTAAAAGGAATGATGAGGGTTTCATCTGATAGGCACTTCTTTAGGTTCGACACATGAAAGACATTGTGAACTGCCCCGAGTTCAGCTGGTAGGTTCAATCTGTAGGCTACCTTGCCGATTTTCTCTACGATCTCGAATGGTCCGACATATCGCGGATTTAGTTTGCCCCGTTTGCCAAAACGAACCACACCCTTCCAGGGTGAGACTTTAAGTAAAACCCGGTCCCCGACCTGAAATTCCAAAGGCTTTCTACGCTTATCCGCGTAGGCTTTCTGACGGTCGCGTGCTGCCGCCATGCGTTGTCTTATTTGTGCAATCTTTTCTGTGGCGTCCACTACGATCTCTGGACCCGTGATCTGACTATCCCCCACCTCTGCCCAACAGAGAGGTGACCGACATTCACGCCCGTACAATGCCTCGAATGGAGCGGCTTGAATGCTGGTGTGATAACTGTTATTGTATGAGAACTCCACCAAAGGGAGATGCTTTTCCCAGCCGTTGCCGAAATCGATGACGCATGCCCGAAGCATGTCTTCTAGAGTTTGGATCGTTCGCTCAGACTGCCCATCCGTCTGAGGATGATATGCTGTGCTCATGTCTAATCGTGAGCCGAAAGATTTGTGCATCGCTTGCCAAAGCTCTGACGTGAATCGTGCATCGCGATCCGAAATGATTGAGGTGGGCACTCCGTGCCTCGAAACAACTTCCTTAAGATAGACGTCTGCGAGAGTGGAGAACTTATCCGTTTCCTTTATAGGTAGGAAGTGTGCAGACTTGGTGAGTCGATCCACGATCACCCATATAGTATCATTCCCACGCTGGGATCTGGGTAGTCCTGTAACGAAATCCATGGAAATTTCTTCCCATTTCCATTGAGGTATCTTAGGCTGCTGAAGTAGGCCCGCTGGTTTCTGGTATTCGACCTTGACTCTCGCACAGGTCAAGCATTTTCCAACGTATGTAGCGATGTGGGCCTTCATGCTAGGCCACCAATAAGTAGTTTTGATGTCGTGGTACATTTTGTCCGACCCTGGGTGTACCGAGTAACGAGACTTGTGAGCTTCATCCATTACAAGTTCGCGTAGACCGCCATAAAGTGGGACCCAAATACGCCCCGTTACATAGTAGGCGCCGTCTGCCTTCTGTTCTAATCGTTGTCGTGAGCCGCGTAAGGCTTCAGCCTTGACGTTTTCGGGCTTCAATGCTTCTGCCTGAGCATCTCGTATCTGTGCAGGAAGGCTAGACTGAATCGTAAGCTGTAGCGCTCGCACGTGCCGAGGTAAGGTGTCTTTCCGACTGAGGGCATCAGCCACAACGTTGGCTTTGCCTGGATGGTACTTGATAGCGCATTCGTAATCGTTCAGTAACTCGACCCATCGTCGTTGACGCATGTTCAAATCCTTCTGCTTAAGAATATGCTCGAGACTCCTGTGATCGGTGTAAATCGTGCACCTGGTACCGTACAGGTAGTGTCGCCATATCTTAAGCGTGAAAACAACAGCTCCCAGCTCTAAATCGTGCGTCGTGTAGTTCCGTTCATGAATCTTAAGTTGGCGTGAAGCGTACGCAATAACCTTGTCGCGCTGCATTAACACACATCCAAGTCCCCGAATGGATGCATCACAATAAACCACAAAGTCATCTGTGCCCTCTGACAGAGAGAGGATAGGTGCGCTGCAAAGTCTATCCTTTAAGTGCTGAACAGCAGTCTCCTGGGGCTCTCCCCAGCGATAGGTGACACCCTTCTGTGTCAGTAACGTAAGCGGCTGAGCAATCTTCGAAAAGTCCTTAATAAACCGTCTGTAATAACCCGCCAGACCCAAGAATTGGCGCATTTCCGTTGGCGTACGCGGTGCAGGCCAGTTCCTGATCGAGTCCACCTTGGATGGATCGACATGGATCCCATCCTCGTTCACTACGTAGCCTAAGAAGTGGACTTCACGAAGCCAGAAGTCGCATTTCGAAAACTTAGCGTATAGCTGTTCCTTCCGAAGGAGTTCCAGAATAAGGCGTAGATGCTGCTCGTGCTCCTCCTGACTCTGGAAGTAGATCAGAATGTCGTCGATGAATACTATGACGAACTTGTCTAGGTAGGGTTTGCACACCCTATTCATAAGGTCCATATATACGATAGGTGCGTTCAATAATACCAAACCATCCATCATATCAAACATAAAGTGTAGCAGTTAAAATAATTCATAAAACCCAATACGATTGATGTTCAAACTAAACTTTGTTTGAGTAGCAGAAACATAATAATGAAAACCCAAAATAAGTTATAAGTTCAAATATCGTTCATTGCGTCTCCTCGTCCTAACACGAAAGCTCGACCTCTTGCCTCGTTGCCATTGTTGTCGTTGTTTCCCCCGTTGCCCTGGTTATTGTTGTGGTTCTGGTTCTGGTTCAATTGAGGACAATCGCGTTTGTAATGACCTTCTGCTCCACACTGGAAACATCCCCGGTTTCCACGCTGTGGCTGCTGCTGCTGTGGGTTCTGTGGAGCTGGTTGTTGTGGTTGCTGGTCCTGATTTGCAGGCCGTGGGCTCCTACAGTCTTTGGCCTCGTGACCCATCTTGAGACATCTTTGACAACGACCCTTGTTGCAATGGCCGCTGTGATGTCTGTTGTAGTTGTGACACTTGGGGTGAAACCCTTGATACCTTTTCTCTCTAGGACCACCAGAGGATTGCTGACCAGGACTCTGGTAGTGGTCAGTCTTCTGTTGCTGAGCTTGAGACTGAACGGATGCTGAACCTTTGCTTGAATCCCCATCCCACTTTCTTTTGTTGTCACTGGGTGTAGTGGGAGTAGCGGCTGAAGTGGTAGCACTGATGCGTTTGGGTAACTTGTTTTGATCCACCGCCTGATCCGTGAGGCGATGAGCAAGACGCTGAATGTCTTGGATGTTATCGAGGTTAGCCGACGTAACGTGGCTCTGGATCTCTGGCGCAAGTCCCTGGAGATACAACTCAATGCGCTTCACTGGAGGGTCCACCATAGTTGGACACAGAATGGCCAGTTCGTTTGACCGTTTCGTATAGGCTTCAATCTCTGACCCCGTCATTTTCAAGTGATAAAGCTCGTTCTCCAACTTGTGGATGTCATCACGAGTGCAGTATTCCCTCTTAATGAGTTCCTTGAAGTCGTTCCAGGGTGTGGCGTTAGCAGTTGCCAACCCTAAGATCTGAACTTGGGCGTTCCACCAAGTTAGTGCTATTCCTGCTAGCGTGCCAGTGGCGTATTTCACCCTGCGAGCCTCAGGGCATTCACACATCTCAAAAACTGACTCTAGCTTCTCGAACCAGTGGAGGAGTCCAACTGCTCCTTCAGTGCCACTAAAGGTACTTGGACGACAGTCCATGAAGTTCTTAAAGGTGCAAACTTGCTGTGCTGGTTGACCTATTGTGTACGAATAGGGCGAAGTTTAGATACAAGGGCTAGTTTAGGAGTGTAGGATCTAAAGATCCTAGCGTAAGTTATGACTACAGGATATACTACCTGCTTGAGCAGCTGCAAGTGCCGCAGCAACTTGAGCTTGAACGAGAGCCTCTAGCTGGGCTTGTGTCATGTTAATTCTTCCAGACATAATCTTCATAGTAAAAAGTAACATGAGTGAGAGTGGTTCGCGAGTAGGGCGATGACAGAAAAGTGTAAGCACGTAGGGATTCTCATGCTATAGTGTCATGTGTATCTAAGCGTAATGCGAGCAAAGTTCTACATAGTTCTAGCAACAGGCAATAAACATGAACCTTATTACCTAGGATGTCGAGTCTTGCACGTGGAGCGAAGCGTCGTTGTGGATCGTTGAGAGCACTGTTCTGGTTATAGTCTGGTTTTAATAAAAACGTTTTCCCATATTAAAACCAAGTTCTCTATAACCAATGGCTCTGATACCAATCTGTCACACCCCCAAAATCCCACACGCGGAGTACCACCGCTTGGGAGCGTGACATGACCAGGATCTTAACCACCAATCATATTGAACATGTAATATAGTTAAGTATAGCGGAAGCATTTAAGTAAAACCCAAACATAAATGTTAACGTATGAAATATCGTAAGTGTTTAGTAAGCATTCATGAATCCTTGTCCACAACGACCTGCTCCTCCTTGTGCAAGCTCCATATAGTACCTAAGGTCCTGCAAGGCATGCAGCAAATAATCAACAAACTAGTTGAGCGAGTTCACAGAAAGTAAGTTCGTAACAGTAATGCGTAAGTTCATCTAGTGGGGGCTTCCCATACAAGTATATACTATTTGTGAGGGATTCTCAAGTTTATCCTTAACAATGGGGGATTCCCATTATGGTACTTACTAGACTATTTCCAACCATGTGTTCTTCTTAAACCGAGAACAGGAATACGTACAGGGTCACGCAGGATTTACGTGACGTGCCCTTCCCCGAGGACAGTGGTACGTGTGGGGGCTACGCAGGATTTACGCAGCGTGTCCTTCCGACCCGGAAGACAGTAGAAGGTATTGGGTTACGCAGGATTTACGTAACGTGTCCTCCCGACCCGGGAGACAATTGGCAATTACTGGGTTACGCAGGATTTACGTAACGTGTCCCGACTATCCTGAGGACGATGGTCTATAGTCTAGTGATTGCGTAAGTACGAGTAATCATTCCATATCCAACATATCCAACATATCCAACCCAATTCCCAACCCGGGTGTCACGCCCCCCGACCCGGTTTGACCCGTTTCAGGAGCCGTGGGACAGAAATCCCGCGGTATTTTAATTTAGGTGACAGCGGAAGTCTTTTAAAACAGGATCTTTAGTATTAAAACTGCTCATTACATAATTTAGGGGTAAAACCCAGTAATTTACAATAATGTGATTTCCATGGAAATCTTTATTTTTAAAACATGTTCCTTTATTTATTTACACTGAGCCACTTTTCTAAGCTGGTAGTGCTTCCTGGCACTTTTCTTTGCTCACAACAGATTACCTGAAACATGTTTGAAAAAGGTTTTGTCAGCGGGGAAATACTGAGTGAGTTCATTCAGTTTTTTTTTTAGGAAATGACCCATAGTTATAAATTACAGTATAAGAGCGATTACAGTGGTTCATATCTTATTTTTATCTGGCTTTCTGTCACAATGGTGACAAGTCACAATGGTGACGATGGTCATACCACTATTAGGTCAATGAACTCTAATAGTGACGTTTTTCCCTAGTAGGTCAATGAATCTAACTGGGAAAAATAGTAATGTGCACAATACCCCACTAACCAATAAATCAAGATATCCACGACTTAGTCCCTGTAATTATAACACTTTGAAAATAATTTGGAGTATTGTAAAACAGTTGATAAAAAGAGAATGACTCACATTGCAGATTTAACGAGCAGTGTATAAGCCTACTGATTAGCCTTGATTATTTCTAATTTAACAATAATGCACACAAAACAGGATTAGTGATCAATACAGCAGTTACGATAATTTCCCGAGATCAAATACTCGCAATGAATGACCAAGTGCAATACTTCAACTCATTTATCAAAATGACAAACGACAAAGTATAGTACTTCAACTCATTATCGAATTATCGACAACGACAAAGTACAATGCTTCAACTCATTATCGAATTTATCGACAACGACAAAGCATAGCCCAATGTGGGCGGCACTTAGACATTCTTTGAATGTATTGATTCCGGAAACTGAATCGTAATAGCGATCGAGTAATTACCCTGTTCTGCGGCAGCGATTCGATAATTGTGTGTGTGTGTTGGACTGTTTTGCTTATAACTCGACCTACGTAACTCCGCTTTTCGTCGTTCAAGTGCCAAATTTCAAGTCCCAACCCCTGCTATTTATACTGAAAATTTGTCACCGTAGCGTAGCGCGAGGGGGTACCCCTATAGGCGTCGCGCTACGCGAGTGACCACCCTACTTTCATAGGGTAGCCCTTCGTGCATGTAGGCTTGCTGTGTCGACGGTTTTTAATTTTTCGAATTTTATAATTAGTTATGAAGATAATCGTTGGCTAGGGTTTATCCCCCCCTGAGTTTTAGGGGCCCTGATCCTGATTCTGAAAATTCTGAAAATTTTAGGGTTTGTGTAGAATCACTTGGGTGTCTCAATTAGAGTTTCCTTAATAGCTAATTACTATCCTAATTAGGGATTTTAGTGACAGTTGTTACATCCTCCCCACCTTAAGAAAAATCTCGTCCTCGAGATTTACTGAAATAGATGAGGGTATTTTCACTTCATTTCTGGTTCCAGTTCCCAAGTATACTCTTGTTCTCTTCTGGATTCCCATTGGACTTTCACTAACACTAGTCGTTTGTGTTTGAGAAACTTAATTTTCCGATCTTCTATTTGTAGGGGTTTCTCTATCATTTATCTCTATATCTTGAAGAGGTACTACTAAGGATTCGCCTGATAGACGTTTCTTGAGATTGGATACATGAAACATATCATGTACTTCAGCTAATTCTTCTGGTAGTTGTAAATGATAAGCTACTGGTCCTATGTGTTGGATTACTGGTAATGGTCCTACGTATAAGAGACTTAGCTTCTTCTCTTACCGAATTTATAAATTCTTTTCCAAGGAAATACTTTCAATAGCATTTTGTCTCCAACTCGGACTTCGACGGCTTTTGTTTATTATTTGTATAGTTCTTCTAACCGTCTTCAGCCTTTCCTTCGTGATACTGAATATCACAGTCGTAATCATCGAGGATTTCCCTTTTTCCTCATGTTAAATTCTTGTTGCTCGAATATGTATCTTAAATTCTTATGACCCATCTGGATAGTAAGCTTGCTTAGATAATGTTTCCTAATCTTAAGGATAACTTGTGGTTTCTAACTTTTAGGCTTACAAGTGGTAAGGCTTTCTTCGTGCTTTTGCAATTGCCTTGATTGCATACACAATTACCTTTTTGTGTCGCATTACCATATATCCAAATTTTTAACTTTGAAGCATTAAAATCTTCTGTTCCTTCTGGTAAGGCTAGCTAGAGGCTTCTTTTTGTTTAGGTTCTTATTTTAGAATTAACTGTGTTAACTTAGTTAAGGATGTATCTATTTAAAAGAATCCTTAATAAACTGCCTATAGTATCCGGCTAAATTTACAAAATACTTACTTTCCATTTAAAGATTGCGAACTCTTCCATTGCTATCTTAGCAGGATCTAAGTGAATATCTTCATGTTTTATCATGTGACCTTACGTGGTTTATTTCCTATAATCATAAATACTTCTCCGGCGGTTACCTGGATTTTCTATAAAGTTCTTATCACAGAGAATTCGAGTAGGGTTGGCTACTAACCAATCTATTTCTAACACAACATTAAACTTGGCTAATTTCATAGGAATTAGGTTAGCGAAGAATTATATGACCTGAGAGTTATATTCTCCTTTTTGCATGTTTTGACTGTAAAGGTTTGTCTAAGTTAAGAGTTTGACAGAATGAAGTATTTATAAAACTTTGGTGTGTATCAGAGTCAGTTAATACTTTTTGTGTAAACGTTGTAACCTAGGACGTACCGGCTATTACATCTGGAATGAGCTCTGTCTCCTGAGCAGTCAATTGAAAGGCTCTTGCATTCCTTTTTGCTTCTTCTGCAGGTTTGGCTTTAGTGTCAGATGGTTTGTTCAGTTTTGGACAATTTGGCCTAAGATGTCCAGTTTCTCCACAGTTGTAACAAACTGAAAATTTCTTCCTCCTGCAGTCTTCTTCCTGATGCCCCGGAATTTTGCAAAAATTGCAGTATCCTTTGCATCTTCCAAAATGCTTCCTTTTGCAAAAATTGCAAAATGAACTAGTAGAAGATTGCCCATTCCCTCCTTTCTTAAAATCGTTATGGTTATCCGAACGGATTACCTGGGTAATCTTTTGGGCTACTTCCTTCCTTCTATTTTCTTCTCTTGTCCGTACTAGTTCGTCAGTCAGAGTATTGGCTAAATCTACCGCATCATCAATCGTGCGAGGTTTCGCAGCCTTGACGATGTTACGGATTTCAGAAATCAATCCCCAAATATATCGAGAAATAAGTACTGGCTCTGGCGAAGCCAGGGTTGGTACTACTCGAGCATATTCGAAGAATGTCGTAGTATACTTTCGACAATCTACATCAACCATTCGGTGGGTTAAAAACTTGTTTGTCATTTGTTCCTTTTCATATTCGGGACAGAATTTTCTTTCTACCAAGCTTTTAAATTCTTCCCAGTTCATAGCATACGCCATTCTTCTTCCTTTTGATTGTAACACCGTATTCCACCATTCTAGCGCTCCTTCTTTGAAAAGATTTGACGCGTACATGACCTGATCATCCTGAGCACATTTACTTATGGCAATTACTGCCTCAGTTTTCTCTAACCAACGTAGTGCCGCAGTCGCTCCTTCGTTGCCTGCAAACTCAGATGGTTTACAAGCAAGAAATTCCTTGTAAGTGCAACCAGGCGTTGCAACTTTCATTTTCTTAGGGAGCGGCGCTGGTTGTGGTTCATTGTCATGATTAACATGATCATTGCCTCCGTTTATGCTATTACTGAAGTTATCTTCGGAAATACGTTTGCTAGGAACGGGTTGTTGTGGTTCTATTGGATTTTTAACAGCAGCAACGATGGCTGGAATAGCGTTGGCTATCCCTTGAGCTATCATTGTTGGAATAGTGTTGGCTATCCCTTGAGCAACGATATTTTCTATATCCTGCCTAGTCATATATTGATCCCCCGGTTGTTGCTCAGAATCATTAACCTCATTAACTGGTTCATTATTAGCGTTTTCCATTTGACAACTAAGTTATAGATAAATAATTAGTATACAAGAAATAATCCAATATCACACTTAATTGCACATAATCACGTATACGAACAAAATTTGTAAATTTTCTAAAATTTCATGCTTCTATATATAACCGTTTTATTATTTATCTTACACATACTGATTTTACTATTATTATTACACAATAACAGTTTCATAAATCCCCTATCCTTTTCGTCAACGATATTCTAATAACTGTGTTCCCTCTTATCGTAGTTCCAGGAGATCTGTCCCCCAATCTCTTGGATCCTATTCCCAGTATCCATTAGTTCTTCACTAAAGCGAAGTTCAGTCTTATTCTTGTTACTCATTGGTGGATTTGGTAAAGGTTCTAGATGGAACTTGAGGAAAAAGCTTATAGGGATAGTTTTGTAACTGTATTTCATTAATTAACCATTCGTCTATTTGCGAGTGGATTGAAGGGTTTGGAATAGATGGTTCTAAGTTCATTGGTAGTGGTGTTTCAAAAGAGCGATTAAAAATAGTTTCATTAACAGGCTTAATAGTATTATGGCTTGCCATTATAGAATCTAACTCTTCCTGAGATGGTAACTTTTCAATTTGCCTAGAACTTTCCCCAATTTCTATTTCCTTGGGCTTGGGTTTCTCGAGAGGTAAAGCATCGAATTCTATAGGTTCTTCTATATCTGGTATATACCTATTGAAATCTCTGGAAACTTCTACTCTTACTGGATAGAGATTTAAATTCTGAAGGGCCTCAGACAAGTTACTCATGCTGTTTAAAAATAGACATAGTCAGAATTCATTAAATTTATAGAAAACTTTTTAAATATTAGTTCCTACTGGGTACTATTGAAATTTACATCATACGAGGTTTTATTTGAAAATTTTATGATTTTCTTGATAAGACTTCTAGATTGTAGATAATAAAGGTACTAATACTTGAATCAAATTATTTAAGAGTTTGCATGACTTACTACATTGACTAGCATATAAAGATCTGCTCATACTGTACACAATTAGTCAGATAAATAAACAAATAATCACAAAATAGCAATTAATGGAAATTAAGTATTTTCTAAATACTTAATTGGCTTAAATCAGTGGCTTGAGAAGTGGCTCTGATACCACCTTATTTCTGTCACGCCCCCCGACCCGGTTTGACCCGTTTCAGGAGCCGTGGGACAGAAATCCCGCGGTATTTTAATTTAGGTGACAGCGGAAGTCTTTTAAAACATGATCTTTAGTATTAAAACTGCTCATTACATAATTTAGGGGTAAAACCCAGTAATTTACAATAATGTGATTTCCATGGAAATCTTTATTTTTAAAACATGTTCCTTTATTTATTTACACTGAGCCACTTTTCTAAGCTGGTAGTGCTTCCTGGCACTTTTCTTTGCTCACAACAGATTACCTGAAACATGTTTGAAAAAGGTTTTGTCAGCGGGGAAATACTGAGTGAGTTCATTCAGTTTTTTTTTAGGAAATGACCCATAGTTATAAATTACAGTATAAGAGCGATTACAGTGGTTCATATCTTATTTTTATCTGGCTTTCTGTCACAATGGTGACAAGTCACAATGGTGACGATGGTCATACCACTATTAGGTCAATGAACTCTAATAGTGACGTTTTTCCCTAGTAGGTCAATGAATCTAACTGGGAAAAATAGTAATGTGCACAATACCCCACTAACCAATAAATCAAGATATCCACGACTTAGTCCCTGTAATTATAACACTTTGAAAATAATTTGGAGTATTGTAAAACAGTTGATAAAAAGAAGAATGACTCACATTGCAGATTTAACGAGCAGTGTATAAGCCTACTGATTAGCCTTGATTATTTCTAATTTAACAATAATGCACACAAAACAGGATTAGTGATCAATACAGCAGTTACGATAATTTCCCGAGATCAAATACTCGCAATGAATGACCAAGTGCAATACTTCAACTCATTTATCAAAATGACAAACGACAAAGTATAGTACTTCAACTCATTATCGAATTATCGACAACGACAAAGTACAATGCTTCAACTCATTATCGAATTTATCGACAACGACAAAGCATAGCCCAATGTGGGCGGCACTTAGACATTCTTTGAATGTATTGATTCCGGAAACTGAATCGTAATAGCGATCGAGTAATTACCCTGTTCTGCGGCAGCGATTCGATAATTGTGTGTGTGTGTTGGACTGTTTTGCTTATAACTCGACCTACGTAACTCCGCTTTTCGTCGTTCAAGTGCCAAATTTCAAGTCCCAACCCCTGCTATTTATACTGAAAATTTGTCACCGTAGCGTAGCGCGAGGGGGTACCCCTATAGGCGTCGCGCTACGCGAGTGACCACCCTACTTTCATAGGGTAGCCCTTCGTGCATGTAGGCTTGCTGTGTCGACGGTTTTTAATTTTTCGAATTTTATAATTAGTTATGAAGATAATCGTTGGCTAGGGTTTATCCCCCCCTGAGTTTTAGGGGCCCTGATCCTGATTCTGAAAATTCTGAAAATTTTAGGGTTTGTGTAGAATCACTTGGGTGTCTCAATTAGAGTTTCCTTAATAGCTAATTACTATCCTAATTAGGGATTTTAGTGACAGTTGTTACACCGGGAATCCCATGCCTTGGCTGTGTGAACTCACATTGGTTTGCTCGGCAGATACACAATAAAAGGTTCTTGAACTAAGATGGTCAACCTCGTCCTAACAGGGTTACCACACGAGTCAGGTTTTGACTAAGGTAAAACACGTATGCGTCACATAAGTTAACACGTTACTATCACGTATAAATCATGGCAACGTTTGACAGTTAAGCAATACATACAACTTGTATGGTTTAAACAAGTAAGCCCAAAACTATCTGGCCCAACATGTTGTGCGATCCACAACATGTTGTGCGATCCAACCAAACCCGACCCATCAATAATATACAATCCAATAGCATATCGGCCCAATACACCAACCACATAACAGTCTTGTGCGACTAGAGGTGTAAGCCCAATCTATACCCGGCCCAACATGCACATAAACAGTTTAAACATTCACGGCCCAATTAATTAACATATGAATAACATTGTGCGATCCAGCTGGTCTTGCACGATCCAGCTGGGTTGTGCGGTTGGAATGTGGGCTTGTGCGACTGATCATTTGGGCTGCCCAGCCCAACAGTCTTAACAATATCCAACATAGGTGTGTGGCCCAACACTTAGTCTGATCCGCTAACCTTGTGCGACTGGAGACCCTTGTGCGACCAGGGTCTCTTGTGCGAGTGAACTTGGGCTGTGCATTAGGCATGTGCGGCCCAAACTATATTACTCGGCCCAGAAGCCTGATCCGTCAAAAGTGAGCCTTGTACGACCGGGCTACACTTGTGCGACTGGGGCTGTTTGTGCGTTCGGGTACTCTTGTGCGAAGAGACCCCTTTGTGCGAGTGGCTTGTGTGTTGTGCGATTAGTTGTAACATACCCGAATTACATGCTTAATTGGTTACAACACTTATCAGTTTCCACGTTTACCATGTCAATCAACAATTAACCGGTTTCCATGATTATCATTTAATCAATTAACAGTTTCCCTTTCAAGCAATCATCGATCAAATGGGCAATAATCAACCGGTTTTCTCATGAACCCTAATCAAACATTCATGAACACTAATCTAATGAATCATATGAACAAGCATCCGATATGTTCCTCATAACCCAATTTACTAGCATAACAGTAAATTAAATCATACAAATCCATCAGCAAAGCAATAAACCAACATTCAAATCAACCCGATACACACCACAGCCGATTACATAAACATACTATCAATTACATTTATCCGATCACAAGCATCATACGAACAGATTGGTTATGATAACCTATGACATCTAATCGGTTTTTAGATTATCAACATACAACTCAAATCACAAGAACATCATTACATAACCACATCGATCATAACATAAAAACTAACCGATTACAAGAAGCTTGATACGATGGCCGGTGCCTTGTGCCTTGTGCCGTCGGGTTTGCGAACCAAAACGAGAGAAAGAGAGGAGCTAGGGTTTCGTGAAAGCAAAGGGTTCTTGTGTGTTATGTTTTGTTACTAATCATAGAACAACCCCCTCCCTAAAGGTGTTTGGTTTTGTGAAAGTGGAGTGGGCCGAGCCCCACTCGGTTGCCTCTAATAGGCCGAATGCAAAGTGTAAAGCCTAAAGGCTTGTGCGGTCCAAAGGTGTTGTGCGATTGGCCATTTACTTGCATACATATAATATATACACAACATACGTAACACATTATTCACAAGGTTCACGTAACATTCATGTAGCATACATACAACCATGCAATACATACACATATGCACATAATAACAAAACATTCATTAAATTATGGTATCTCATAGACACGTAACGTTACATCAAAGCGAACCTAAAGTCCGAGTTGTCACACTAATAAATCAGGTAAAACCCCCATATGGGAATTGAACCTAAGACCTAATGGTCCTTAGGCCTTATCTTGACCCCAAGATGCCACTAGGCTATAATTCATCATGTTAATTACATTTTAATCTCTCATCTCTAACTAACTTATAGATAATTAGTTATTAGTTACATTTTATCTCCTTACAAAAAAAACTAACTGCCCCACTATTTTTAAAGAGTTATAACTTTTTTTTATGTTAATATTAAAAAAAAAAACACCTTAATGAGATGAAACCGAACCGAAATCAACCAAAAATGGAGTTAACTGGAAACCGATTAATCGAAACCCGAATTAACCAAAACTAGTAATCGATTTTTTTGTACCCTTGTTTAAGCAAAATTAACCAAACCGAACCATTCATATTTTCATATACTTCTTGCTTTTATACTCTCCTCGGGATCCTGTACCTCCCCGCAATGTTGACTACCCAACATCGTCGCAACGAAGAGGGTGTAATGTTGGGCATGAAAAAAGTATACCCATAACATCTATGTCAGCTTAGGATCATGTATTTCATATATTTACCTCCATTTTATGTATTTATACTTCCAGGGTGGGGTTCGGCTACAAAGCCTATTTTTCCTACAAAGTGTACAAAGTCATAAAACACCACAATTTCAGCCATAAAACACACTCAAAGCCCATAAATAACAGAGTGAAGATCACTAAAACACAATATCCAAACCCTAACAGCCCATAAAAACTTCAAACACACTATCATAGGACTATGAATATAAAACACAACATGATAATCAACATAAAACACACTAATGTTAGTCATTCGAAAATCAAAGCCTCATCATCCAAAACACAACACAAAACCCACAAATATGGCGTTTTAGTAATCTTCACTTTATTATTTGTGGGTTTTGAGTGTGTTTTATGACTTTGTACACTTTGTAGGAAAAATGGACTTTGTAACCAACTCCTACCCTACACTTCCATTTCATATGTTTATACATTCATTTCATGTATTTATACCTCAATTTCATGCATTTTTAAGCAAAATTTTAGTCCAAGTTTGGTTTTGTCCGTTGACCGAAATTAAACGAATCAAACAAAAAATCGTCAACTAATCGAATTAACCAAACCGATTAACTAAAAATAATTAGTTAATAAAATAGATTAATCATTAACTTCAGTTGAGACTAACAACCGAACCAATCAAACAATACACAATATTACAATGTCTATATTTCCCGACATATTACATTTATACCCTTATACCCTTATGGTATCTGTATAAATCAGAGACACACTTTATTACATTTTACAATCACCATAATAAACATAATATAATGAAACAAGAATTAAACAACCACCCCTCACTACATAATATTCATGTCAATAGAAGTCATTATAGGTTGGCAAGAGTAAACATAACTCACTGAGTCAATCAAATCGGCACCACTCCCTCCATAATGTTCATCAGGAAACCAACTTCCAGTATCAACTACTTGTTGTTTCATAAACTCGATGATCTCGTTGAGTGACCGTAACCGGTGACCGAGCTCGGTCACCCGAGCGGCCAGCACCGAGTTCTCAGCCTCCAAACTCACATAATGCTGAGTGATCATACCAATACTGGACACAACTCGGTTGTTCTCGCTCCTGAGTTGACTCAGCTGAGTCATGAGATCGTTCAAGTGCTTTTGCTTCTTCATTCTTGACCTCTTTGCTGATTCTCTGTTTGATATCATTCTTCTTTGTTCTCTTTGGTCCATTTGTAACCACCAAACGACGTCGTTGTGCCACTAGAATTAGCCTTAAAAATACCAAAAATATTAATAAAAAAAAGAATCTTGAAATTGAAGATTTTGAAGGAGAAATTAGCAAAGATTTTAACTTTTTTTCAAGAAACTTGAAATGGAAGATTTTGGGGAGAAATTAACAGGACCCAGATGGTAATTATGCTTTAATTTTATTTTTTAATTAATTATTAATTATATTATAATATTATACATGTAGTAGAAAATTAAAGATTTTGAAGGAGAAATTAGCAAAAATAGCAACTTTTTTTCAAGAAACTTGAAATGGAAGATTTTGAGGGAGAAATTAACAGGACCCAGAAGGTAATTAAGCGTAAATTTGTTTTTTTTAATTAAATATAATTTACAAGATTATATATATATAGATGGGGAAACAGGGGAAGAAACAAGAATGATCATGAAATGTAATAAAACCAGTAGAGGAAGACAACAGAGAAAGATTGAACTAAATGGGTTCTACGCCAATAACTGGAGTTGATCATACACCCACAAACAAACAGTTCACTCAGAATTTGAGACATCGGTTTCGAACATTGAATCGAACATGAGTAGAAGCTTGAATTTGTTGAAAAAAATAGAGGAGATGTTCAAGAGCAAATGGAGCTTAATTTAGGATGTTATGAAAGGACAATGGGGAGTGAATAGCGAGTGTTTATAGTTATATATAGAAGTATGTTAAGTATAAAACCAAGGAGAAGTTAAAAAACAATTATTAAAGTGAATAAGTGATACATATGACCGGTTATCTAGCTGTCTATTTTTTTTCTCTCTCCTACTACGTATTTATGTCTCATAGCACACGGTCGTCGGCTCTGAGAATTCGTTTACCTTGTTTGAGCTTGAAAAAAACGTGTCCTTACATATGTTCATTGCAGTATATACATATGTTCATGGCAGTTCTCGCATTTGTCTACTTAATACTAATTTTGTAATACGCTCACTAAAGATTAAAGAACCAACTTTAATCAGAGAATCGTGAGACTCATATAGAAAATTATACTATTGAAGTAAATGTGATATGTAAGTATGTCTGTATGTTATTTGGTTATAATATAGTTTTTCCATCTTACATTTCATATATGAGTAGATCATAGAAGGTATTAAAGTACATTGCAAAATTTGTAAAAAAAGAATTATTCATTTTTCACTGAAGTGTTTTTTTTCTTAAGTGTTCGAAAATTCTAAAGATAAAAACATGAAACACAACCTTAAAAATTGAACTAAATTTTCTTCATATCAATAATACAAAGTTTTTGTTAATTGGTCAAATTATTTTCGAAAAGAAGCATAAAATATAAGTCTTGAAACGGGTAAAATAAATTATATAAAAAGTCTTATATAAACAAAAGTAGGTTGAATATACAAGAAGTATCAAATAAAACATGTCAACTAGTTAAGTATTTAGAGATAGTTAAAAATTGAAATGGTCAAACGAGTTGAATATAAAAGAAGTACAGTCACATATGAAATAAGCCATCAAGTTCAGCATAAAAAATAAATTCTATATATTTTTATAATTATATGAGTCAAACTCGCAACAAGCAAATATTATTGGAATCTTATCATGTCCTACTTTGATCAAAACACATGTAAAGAATGAAAGACCCAGTTAAGTCCAAAAAGAATGACATGATTAAATAGGTAGAAATATATTAAGTGGGATCTTTGGGATGGTGATGAGTGAAAGCATTTCTGATTAGTTTAAGCAATATGATGTGTATATAATCATCATACTCAATAAATCTCACAAATAGAAAAATTAAGGTAGGGTCTGAGAAGGGTAGATGTAGACAGTCTTACCTCTACCCCGTAGAAATAAAGAGACTGCTGTAAAACTTGTGGCCTTCGAACCCAACCCTAATCCCGAACCCTTTGATCGTGTTGTTGCTAAACAATAGCGACACTTTTTATTAATTCAGAAAACTTGAAACTGGACACATCAGAAGCAAATAAACAGGGACTATTTATACTAACCTATTTGACTACTAGATAAACTAGGACTCCTAATTTGAACAAAACTCAAATTACGTATGAACTAAGAAAAACAATTAATTAATTAATTAAATTACTTAATCAAAATTAATTAACTAGCCCTTGAACTTTTGTAGATCTCCTCCTACCACCCCTCGAGACCACTGTACCACCCTTCGTTCAACATTGCTTCTCAATTTCAATACTCCCTCTCAATGTTGACACACTTTATGTTCATTCCTTCACAGAATTCTTTGAGCTTCACACTTGGTAAACTCTTAGTAAAAACATCAGCCACTTGTTCATGCGTATTAACATACTTCAAGTCAATCTTTCCTTCCAACACCTTCTCACGAATAAAATGATAATGCACTTCAATGTGTTTCGACCTCGCGTGAAACATTGGATTCTCAGCTAAGTGAATGGAATACATATTATCGCTGAACAAAACTACTTTCTCATTAACAGATTGCATCAGTTCACCAAGTAACAATTGCAGCCAAAAAATCTCTTGAGCTGCCATAGCGGCCGCCCGATACTCCGCTTCGGTTGTAGACAACGAAACAGTTGGTTGCCTTTTACTACACCACGTTATTACTCCTCGGCCTAACTTAAACACGTACCCGGTAGTCGACCTCCTTGTGTCTAAGTCTCCCACGTAATCCGCGTCACAATATCCCACCAAATCAAGCTTCACTTCTCAATCAAATTTAATTCCAAATCCAAGAGTCGTTTTCACATACCTCATAACTCTTCTGACTGCATCAAGATGTGGTTTCCTAGGATTTTGCATGTATCGGCTCAGCACTCCTACTTCAAATGCTATATCCGACCTTGTTAACGTTAAATATATTAGGCTTCCCACAATTTTCCGGTACATTGTAGGATCTTCTAGCTCCTTCCCTTTGTCAGCACAAAGTTTAGCCGTGACATCCATAGGCGTGTTAATCAGCTTGCAGTCTAACATGCCGAAACGAGTTAATAAATCAATACAATACTTTTGTTGGTGTAGGATTAAAGCTCTTTCTTCATACTTAATCTCTAAGCCCAAGAAATGACTTAGTCTTCCAATATCTTTCATATGAAATCTAACACACAGGTTACGCTTAAGTTGCTCGATCCCTTCTTTGTCGTCTCCGGTTATTATTAGATCATCTACATATAGTAAGACCACTACCAACTTAGAACCAGGCATCCTTATGAACAAACTCGCATCCGCCTTTGACATCACAAAATCATTGTGCTGCAAGAACTCGCTCATCTTACCAAACCACGCCCGTGGAGATTGCTTTAAACCGTAGATTGTTTTTTGTAACTTACAAACATAATCTGGATGCTCATTGTTTACAAACCCCTCGGGTTGCACCATGTGAATCGTATGATCAAGATCCCCGTAAAGAAACGCATTCTTTACGTCCATTTGATGTAGATCCCAATTTTTTCCCGCTGCAACTTCTATAACCACTCGAACTGTTGTGAGTTTTGCTACCTGACTGAACGTATCTTCGTAATCGACTCTATACTCTTGAGAAAAGCCTCGAGCGACTAATCTTGCTTTGTATCGATCTATTGAACCGTCTGCCTTTCTTTTTTATTTTGAACACCCACTTACACGTTATCGGTTTTGCCTCAGCAGGCTTCGGCACTAGAACCCAAGTTTCATTCTTTATCATTGCACTTATCTCTTCTTGCATGACATTACACCACTTAACTTTCTTGCATGCAACACTATAGCTTTCGGGTTCTGATCCTCCTTCTTCAGTCATTGCTACATTAACTACATACTTGGCATTTGGTCTTCGCATGCGTGTAGACCTCCTTAGCTCAATGTCGGGACTGTTTACATCCATACCCTCACTCCTTCCGGTTGACCCGGTTACCCATGGCTGTTGGTGAGTTCGTGGTTCTGAACAAGGACTTGCTTCCATACTTGACCCTTCCTCATCGACTTCAATAGTTCGATTATCATCATCAAAAACTAGATTAATCATGGAGCTTTCTAGTTTTTCTTTAATGAAGTCAGTATCTGGTAGCACTTCTTTTTCTTCAGACCACCATGATGAGTTCTCATCAAACACTACGTTACGTGACACGTAGCATCAATTTGTCGTAGGGTCACAACAACGCCATCCTTTTCGTACTGGGTCATAACCAACAAATATGCACCGGATTGCTTTCTTCTCCATTTTATCACGTAAATGATTTGGTACGAACACGAAGCATACACACCCGAATACCCGAAGATAAGATACATTAGGCTTCATCTTCAACAACTTTTCAAACGGAGATTTATACTCTTGGTCTTGTTGTGGTAACCTATTTATAACATATGCCGACGTTCTCATTGCTTCTGCCCAAAACCTCCCGGGAACATTCTTCGCATGAATTATACTTCTACATGTTTCAGCTAAGTGCCTATTTTTCCCTTCGGATATCCCATTCTGTTGCGGCGTATTTTGGCACGTTAACTGTCTTCGAATTTTGTGTTCTCTTAGGTATTTATCAAAATTGTGTGCTAAATACTCCCCTCCATTATCGGATCGTAGACACTGGATTTTATTACCCGTTTGTCGCTCAACTTCTGCTTGGAATAACTTGATTTTTTCAAAAACTTCGGACTTTTCTTTCATAAAGTCTATCCAAACATATCTTGAAAAATCATCTATAAAGGTTACCATATACTTTAAACCTTTATTTGAGGGATGTTTTACTGGCCCGAACACATCTGAATGTACTAGCTCTAACGAGACTCGGGTTTTGAATTTTGATCTTTCATACGGCAACTGATGAGCTTTCCCGTATTGACACCCGACACAAACTGTTTCTTTGGAGATCTCGAACTTGGGCAGACCTTCAACTAACTCCCTTTTCATCATCAGTTCCAATTTATCAAAGCCGACATGGCTCAATCTTGCATGCCATAGATCAACGGTTTGGTTCTCTCTTGTTTTGTCCATATAAGCAGACTCGGCAGACAAAACATAAACCGTATTAGTTCGCTTTCCTTGGAGTATAGGAGTAGATTTGGTTTCAAATTTATCAAAAATAAACACTTCGTTTGGAGTGAAAAGAACGTGTTTACCTGTTGAAGTAATCTGAGGAACAGAGAACCAATTCTTCTTTACACCCAGAACATGGAATACGTCTTGCATCACAAAGTCTTTTTGATTTCCTTCTGTAGGGAACTGAACTTCTCCTATGTTTGCAACTGAATGTTTTGAATTATCTGCGATGGCTACAATATGATTCCCGGTGTACTTCCTGCATTTGCTCAACTTTTCTTTTTCGCTGGTTAAATGATTCGAACATCCCGAATCGACTATCCAATCATCAAGTTTATTTGTTTTTAGTTCCGTTGTTATCGTGAGTGCTGATACCTCTTCTAGTTGTGCAACTTGAGCCTCTACATCCCATGGTTCTTCAGTAGTTGTTGCGTTCCCTTCAGCTTTCGGTTGGGTACAGTCTTTAGCCATATCCCACGAATCCCGCAATTGTGACATTTAAACGGAAACCCTCGATTCTTTCTGTTCTTTCCCTTCTTCTCAGACTCGGTTTCACTATGATGAGTCGACTTGCCTTTTTGATCATCAGTTTTCTTCCCTCGATCTTGTCCTCGGTACTTGTTTTGCCATGGCTTGCCTTGGTTTCGATTCTTAGACTTTTCAGCAAACAGAGCCTTATCTTCTTCACTTTTTATGGACGCTTGTAACACCCCGAAAACGGGTTTGGTAATCAAACCCCGTTAATACTAAAAGACGGGTAAAGTACCGTTAGTGGTAAAAGTAACCCGGTAAATATTAGGATTGAAATAAATAAATAATCATAATATTAAATAAAACATGAATAAAAGACTTTTGAGAAAATAAAGTTACGAAAGGCCCGAGTTAACGGGACTTAAAAATAAAACGGGTTATATTTTCCCCGAACCCACTAAGTTAACTAGGAATATTTAATTTAGTTAATAAGTGGGAATAGTGTTAGAAATAGTTAGGTTGTGGCCTACTTAATAACTAACCAAACATGAGGGACCAAACTAGGATATCTTGAAAATGGTTTTAATAAACAAAAAAAGGGAAAAGAAATTCAACACACACATAGGTGTGTGCGTACGTGAGAAGCCAGGAGAAGCTCCAAGGGAGCTCAAACCCTAAACTCAACAAATCTCTCAAATTGAAGGTCCAAATCAAGTTTAAATCAAAATCCGAGTACGAATTAGTGATCTCCACTGAAAAAGGAGTCACGAGGTATGTAAATTTCATGAGGAATCTCTAGTTGAATTTCTGAGCAAACCTAGAGAATTTGAATTAGATGATTGCATGCTTGTTATATGATGAGATAGGAACATTGTAGTGTCTAGGAGTAAATCCTAGACAAGTATATGATGAAATTAGGTCTAATTCTTGTGAATTCATGATCACCATTGAAGGTGATAAGTGGGTTTTGTATGAACACGTTAAATACTAGAAATTGATAGTTGTTCTAGTGTAATTCGAACTTTCGTAAGTAAATTCTGATGTTGTAGATACGGAAATTGATATGAACATGTTAATTGATGTTAAAACATGGTTAAAACAATAACCATGAACTAGATAAAAGAAGAATACAAATTATGCATATTAGGTGTTTGTTAAAATGCCTGAATGAGAACTAAAGTGTTGAAATTTAGAGTGAAAACGCGTATTTGAATTATATGGCAATTACGCGTAATATGAAGTGATAAGGGTTCTACGTATTATGTTGATTTAGACTTAAT
This sequence comes from Helianthus annuus, assembly GCF_002127325.2. Taxonomy (NCBI): domain Eukaryota; kingdom Viridiplantae; phylum Streptophyta; class Magnoliopsida; order Asterales; family Asteraceae; genus Helianthus; species Helianthus annuus. Next base: position 23,873,266 of record NC_035448.2, read on the forward strand.
GTTGTAAACCATGTGATTGAAAGTAGTTAACTTTAATAAGCTAAGTTAACTAATGATGAAGTCGAATAGTAGTTTCGACATAGAAAATAAGTAAGGTGGAATAGTCGTGATTGTTAATGACTAATTTAACTGCCTTGTAAATGTTGACGATAGTTTGACGCGTAACAAGCTAGGTAGAAGCTTGGAGAAGGAAGCGGGTCAAACGAATTTAAGAAGGAAAAGAAAAGTATGGTTTAGATGCGAGGTAAGTAAAGCTTATGCCCCTTTTACACTATTTACAAATTACTTAATTATAAGTAGTGTATAAGAATGCTATTAAGTGGTTGATACATGTTGTTCCGACATGATTTAATGAGAGTCGGAACAAGGGAAAATGGTAAGAAATCATGAATTATGGTAAAAGGGTAAAATGGTAAATCAAGTCATGCAATGACAAACAAATAAGAAGCGGTTTTTAAGTAAAGTGAGTTCAAAGAGGAAACCGGGATAGGTTTAAAGGGATGAAATGGTAATTAAATACCATCTCATATGGACAAATGGTCAATTAGATTAAATGGGTCAAATGGTGTTGTTAACACCATTTGACAATAACATTTGACAATCGCTTGTTGAGTTTTGTGATCACAGGAATTAACACATGGTTCGCGTTGCTATTAACTAGAAATTAATAGCAAAAGGTATTTTAACGGGTCAATCTTATGACCCGAGCCAGGTACGCATGTTTAGAATTATAGCTAAAGGCGATATTTTGGTCAATTAATAGCGGAAGTCCTTCGTCGCACAAATAAAGGGCTAAAATTGACCAAAAAGCCCTTGAGGGGTAAATAGGGCAAACAATCTTTAAAGAGTTGTTTTGAAATAAGCGTTTTGTTAAGTTGAGTCCTCGAAATTCGTATAAAAATGGGGATAGGATGTAAACCAATAGAAACATGATTTAAGTCTAAAAATGTAAAATACTCGTAATGGGTCAAAACGAGTATATATGCATAACGGGTTAAAACTTCTTAAGGAACCCGTAAAGTTGAATGTTGAAAATGTCACACCCTGGCTTTGCGGAAGCGTGGGTTTATTTGGGGTGACTTCTTAATACCATAGCATAATCACAACAATGCTATATGAAAATAAAACCATGATGTTCATCCATTAATTCAAGTTTAAAAAGTAAAACACGACAACATTGTTTTCAGAAGTCGACACATGCAACGGATTACAACATGACATAATAAAAATATTGTTCGTACGACACAACCATAAGACATGAATTAAAAACACAGTTTAAGAATTGTGACTCGTCTAGGCAAAAGTCACAATCCCTAAACTCGGATGACATCATTTCTACTACGCAGCTTGATGACATAGCATACCTTGCCAGATCCCTAATTTCCTGAAATACATGTAATTTGAAAAATCAACAAAAAGTTGAGCGAGTTCATGTAAAAGTGAATATGAGTAAACCTTTAAAGTATGTATAAAAGTCCCTGGTATGTAGCAATAAGGAAAAAGAGATCACCAATGGGTTGCAAAGCCACTGGTATGTGTGAGAAAGTGCAGGGAAACTCAAACCTAGCAAATTTGTACCGGGCTTCGGCTGTAAGACACAATCACCTCTATGGGCCTCCCCGGCCTCACGGGTGTGGGCTCGCTACACCCAAATAGATCTATCACTCTTGTGTCCCTCGGTCCTACAAAGAGGATTAATGGCCTCGAGTGTTGTACCCACCCCTCACATGATCTAGTAGTATAAACCCTCCCTACGCTAACCATACCATGTAATAAATGTTTGTAATAGTTGTCGCATGTATTTCACCCCCGAAGTATAAAACTGAAAACAGTAAAGAGAAAAAGAGGGACATGAACTCACAGAAGTGCGTCTCGTGAAACGTCAAACTCCAACTCAATCTGCAGCGTGACGACCTACACGTACTAATGCCTATTAAACGGACGGCCGTGCCTTAGCTTAAAGTTTTTAATGTTTTTGGGAAATAGTTAGACAATTATTTCGTATTCACACTTCTAAATTATTTTATATTCGTATTTTCCTTCCCAAGGATGAGGGTAATAATACATGTGTGTTTTATAATTCCGAAAGTATATTTTTAAGTCTCATTGAAAAATATATTTTATTTATTTTGTCTAAAATGCTTTTAATCCCGAAGTATATATATTTTTCCCAAAAATATTATCCTTTATTTCATAAGTTTTTCCAAAATAATATTTCACCAACATTATACAAATAGGAGTATTTTTCTGAAAAATACATAAGTTACATTTTTAAAGTTCGCATTGTATACGATACTTATATAACTTAAATATTTATTTTGTGAGCGCGTTGGTATTATTTTGTAGTATTTTCATGGTGTTTTCATGTTATATTATTTTTACCCTAAAAATAATATATATCTAGTTCACAAAATAATCACATAATCACACAAGCGTCTTATTATAAAATATATATTCTAAATATATATTTAACAAGTTTTATTTACGAAAATCCACCTCCGGTACTTGGTATTTTGTAATAAAAATCATGGCGAAGTTTATTTTTGAAAACAAGTTAAAAATTATATTTGTAAATATTTGTTAGAAAAATATTTCTAAGTGTTATATTTCTGGAAAAATTTTGCCAGAGTTTCCTCTGTAAATGGAAGTGTCCATGCTTTTAGCATATCATTTTCTTTTCAAAAACCAATCAACAATCATTAATAAACAATGTATACAATATTTAACCACTAATCTTGACAAAATAAGACTAAATCATAAACTCATGAACTTGAAGGTTTTGTAAAAATATGTAGTAAATCACTAACACATTTAGTAGGTTTTGTTATCTTTAAAAATAAGTTTAGTTTCTTGAAAACTTTATTTTTAAAGAATTTGAAGTTTAACAACTTCTAGTCAAGATTCACAAAAATATTTCTTTATGAAATTTCCTTGTTACACAAGCGTTTACACACTTGTTTAGTTACTATAAATGCTTCTAGTTCATAAAATATCCGGGTTTTAACAAAACTGGTATCTTCCGCTTGGTTTTTCCGAAAAACCACTTGTAGATCTTTAGATCTACAAGTTTACAACTTCATTTTACAAGAAAAATTATGTTTATTCAAGTTTCAAGTTCATGGTGGATGGTTTCATCATCTTTCATATTTCTAACACTAACATCCTACTAGTTCATGTTCTTGAACATGATCTAGTATGTCTAGATGATGATCCATCCTACTTTACGTAACAAACAACATCAAATAATCATAACTACACAAGATTTACATGATTTACACACATATCTTCTCTTTATCCACCCTATTCACCTTATGTTCAGGACTTTAATGTAAGTTCTTTAGTGTTTCTTAATTTTTAACCATTAAGTCAACTATTAACCACCATAAACAAGATCAAGATGATGATTAGAAGCACTTACTACTAGCACAAGGATAGGGAAGAAACAAGGCGTAAAAGCGGTGGATAAAAGAAAACTAGAGTGGTTCTTGAACTTCCGAGTGCACTGAGCTTGTTTGTATGACCTCTTGCACCTTTGAGAGTATGGAAAATGGCTAGAACCAAGCTTGATGGTGGTGGTATGGTGGTTGAGGGTGGCGGCCGAGAATGGAGATGGAGGGAGGAGAGAGTGTTGGTGTTTAGTGGGTGTTGAAGTGAGAAGGTGATTAACCTTTGAGTTTATTTATAATCTAATCTCAACATTACCCAACATGTATTATGTCTCTTTATCCTACAACAAGTAAATAAAATAAGGAAAAGAATAGTGGGGGTGTCCCACCATTTGCAACCGTCAAAGGGGGGGGGGTAGGTGTCACACCCCCAAAATCCACCTGCGGAGTATCACCGCTTGGGAGCGTGACTGACCAGGATCAAGCCACCAATCATATCGAACACAGCATTTAATAACAAAAGTAGATAATGTAATTCAACACGACATGATCGATGTTCAAAACCAAACATTGTTTAAGTAGCGGAAGCATGTAAGTAAACCCAACATAAATAATAATGTATGAAAAGTCGTAAGTGTTTAATTAATCATTCATGATCCATGCTCCACAACGACCTGCTCCTCCCTGTGCAAGCTCCATATATCTAACGACCTGCAAGGCATGTAACAGAGGATCAACAACTAGTTGAGCGAGTTCACAGTTTATAGTTCAGTAATTGTAGTAGTATAGTAAGCCGTGTATTTGTTCGTTATGTCATGTATCGTATTAGTTCGTATCGCGGCCCTCTAGGCATGTATGCGAAGATTAAGTAAAGTTCTCAAGTATTCTAGACTATGTATATTTGCATCGCGGCCACCCTGGCATGTGTGCGAAGTTTTAGTATGTATAGTTCGCGGCCTTCCTAGGCATGTGTGCGAATGATAGTCATAATATCGCGGCCAACCCCTGGCGTGTGTGCGAAGATCAGTTCTATTAGTATACCAGTCTAGTCGTATCTCATCATTACCCTTCCTCACCCTGAGGACCATATCATTAAGTACGAATAAATAATCCAAAACCCATTCCCACCCTGGGAACCCCATGCCTTGGCTGTGTGAACTCACCTTGATTTGCTCGGTATGCTATGCTCTAGGGTTTATCAAGTGTCTAAATCCGTTACACACGACCTAGGTTATATTGCACATAAATCCAAGATAAGTGTTGACGTTCAATTAGGGTTTACAGGTTCTTGACGTTCAAACAGTGACTTACAATATCATATCACACATTAACATGCAGTATTATTCAGTAACATGTAGCATCATATCAGACAGTATCACATAACCGCATACAGTCATATACAAAGTCATACAGTACGCTTACGGTGACGTAAAATGCCTTATCGTGCCATATGGTGACATACAGTGTCATACAGGGTTCTTAATTCAGCCTTGCAAACAACATAAACAACTCAGACTATAATGATATCAACAAAAGTCATACTACGCATCATTGCAAGGAAATTCGGGCTAGTGCATGCCTTGCAAGAAAGTCGGACCATACTTAACAACTTAAAACTCAAACAACACTTATTTAAATCAAAGCTCGGGCATGGCATCCTTCACAAAGTCGGACAAGAGGAAGCAAGGCCACAAAGTCGGACAAGAGGAAGGGCTCCCCCCCCTTCACAAACTCGGATATCCTAGTTTCCTCACAAAAGTCGGACAAGAGGAGAAAGGGGGCAATAAACTCGGACCCTTAGTGTGGTGTGAAGGTCGGACATCAAGTGGGGAGGGGTAAAACTCGGACCGGATGCTTGTTTTTATAAGAATTCGGACAAGAGAGGGGGGAGGGGCTCAAAGGTCGGACCACAAGTGATGTTAACAAAAACTCGGGCCACATGTGGTGTTAGCAAAACTCGGGCATATCATCATGTAAAAAAACTCGGACCACTACAATTCACAAAGGTCAGACCATGTAGTTAAAGCATGAAACTCGGATATATGTGCATCCATAAACTCGGACCTCTCTATGATAATAAAGGTCGGACCTTTGTTACTTAATCATAAAACTCGGACATATATAAGTGTATAAGGAACTCGGACATCATGTAATTCACATATAACAAAAGAATTCGGACCACATATCATGTTACTAAAGATCGGACCTTGTGCTTGTTTAAACCTCAGACAATCATATACATTCAATCATTCATTCGCTGTAATCGAAGCAGTTACGTTCTCTTTATTCAACTGTTACATTCCTACGACTAGGAACCCTAGTTTCATACACATTGACGGCATAATCATAACCAATCAATCTATGATCAACAACAACAATCATTACAGGAATAACCTATCAAGTATGCAACTAATCATTGTCATAATCACAATTATCCAGAATTAAATCAAAGTCACAGAAGTATCATATAAGAGCTAGGGTTTTCATGAACACACAATCAGGAATTGATAATGATCAAACAATCAATTAGGTTTACAAGTGTTACAATAATCGATAAACAATTACCTTGAATGATTCTAGTGAAAGATGAATCAAAAGTGTGGAATTGTCTTGTGCTAATGATGATGATGGTGATGATTGCCAGGGGATTAGAGAATACAGTACTTTGGTTTTGTGAAAAGTGATTAGTGAACAAGGAATTAGGGTTAAGTATTACTAGGATTTCACTAATACTCTTTACACCCTCTATTATTCTATTTTACAAAAGTGCACCATCTCAAACAATTTCACAGTTCCACCACTAAGTTCATGCATTTGACAAGTCTTTCGCAATTAACACATAATCATGCAAAATCACACAATACATTTCATTGCACCAAAACGTATACAATTCCATAGCAACTAATTGTGCAAATAATTAACTACACAAACAATGAACGTGCAATAAATACAAAATAGGAATCTTGGAAATTCGAGTTGTCACATTATCCCCAACTTGAAAGAAATTTCGTCCCGAAATTTAGCATGCGGTTACTGAGGAAGCTAGGTAAGTTGTATCGTTTACTGGTTTTCCTGGGGTGTCACAGTAGGGGTTGGGTGGTGATGATATAGTTAGGATTTAGTTGAAATCTAATGGTACTTAGTTAGGATATTTGTGTGTTTATTAATATAAAGGGTGTTAGGGTGTTCGGGGACCCTAACTAGCTCAGAAAAGTAAAACAATGTTTTTCGCAATATTTTTATGTTCCGGGTAAAGTCCGGTTGTTCGGTTGGATGTTGATCCGTTAAAGTTCTAAATAAAGCTTTTAAGTGTCTTTTATATTGTTTTTAATAACACATTAAATTCTCAACAATTTGGAAAGTGTCTAGGACTATTTCACCAAGTTTTTGCACCTTACTAGCATTGTTAAATGCTGAATTTTTGTGTTTAGTGTGGAATTTTGTAATTAAAGCATGTTTTAGGCACTTCCGGTCACTATAACTATCACCTAGTGACACAGTTCTATGATCCTCACCTCCCTATACTCACTACTAGTGTAGTAATCTATTCCCGGCTCATACTGGCCTCAGTAACAATGTCTGTCTAGTGCTGGCAACGTCAGCGTGTTTACTGGGTTATCCGCTCACTGTGCTAACGGTGCTTTCGTGCATCAAGTTGGTCACTATTGTTTGTGTGTAATAGATGGAGTGACAGTAATAAAGTATGATGCATGAGTATGTGATGTGTGTAAAATGCAACATATAAATTACATCAATTAAGGCATAAAACTAACCCTTTTTAAGTACTAATGTTGGAAAAAGAGTGTTTTTGTCTTCCTTTTGTATTTTCAGGATAAAATGAGCTCAAATTCGCAAAAGAAGCAAAAAGACAGCTAATTCTAACATAAATACAAGAAAAGGAACAAAAGTGGATTGCCCGGCCCCTCAACGGCATCCTCCCAAGCAGAAAAGAGAAGTCAGAAGACTGAACACGCCCCGTGCTCAGCCAGCACGGGGCCGTGCCCAAGAAGCAGCAGAAAAGACAAACCTATAGAAGCTTCTATTGCCCACCACGGGGCCGTGTCCAGTGAGCACGGGGGCGTGGCGAAAGTACAGCAGGCGCATTAATTGTAATTGCGAATTACAATTAATGAAGAGAGAGAGTGTCAGACGGGCACGGGGGCGTGTCCAGCGGACACGGGGCCGTGCCCAGCCTTCTGTTCAGCCTATAAATAGGAGTGCTTGGTTTCATTTCAACTCATCCCTTGGCACACCACCACTCTCACACTTCATCCACCACCCACCACCATCACAACACCATCATCTACCACCATCATCCATTGTCCATCATAGAGTGTGTGAGTCGTCTCGGGATCCAAGATTTATCGTAAGAGTTCTTGACAATCAAGGCCATGTTTACCTAAGTCTCTTACATCACTTGGTGAAGACAAGTGTTTAGTATAATACTTTTTATTTTTAATCTTTTGCACTTTTTATTTGATTTTGTATTAATGACTTTAATAACTAGTTGCTTATGTTGAAGGTGATCTTTCCTTATCGTTTGTCCGTGGTGTCTTGGCATTATTTTACTGTCTATATAAAATAAAAGATTTTCACCATTCATATCTCCACGGTCTATATGGATGTATGTTGGCTACCTGGTCGGGGGTTAAGGGAACGGTTTGGTAAGGGTCTTGCCCTTGTTCAGCGTTTAGAGGTCCGGCAAGGGACCTGGGTCAAATTTAGTAGGATCTCCTTCAATGCCCATAGGTATTGGATGGCGGGGATCCAAACTCTTTGACCCCCTCATAAGTTAACTACTATTAATACTATAACCCGGCTATTTAGGACTGTATCCCTGCTGACTCAGACTACTTAGCCGAGGGTAACGTCACCGCCAAAAGCGGGGCCTACCACAATTTGCATTAATAACTTAATTCATTATCTTCCAATAATCCAACCCTTTAGGATTGTATCCTTGCTGACTCAAACTACTGGGTTGAGGGTAACGTCGCCTTCAAAATAGGGGCCTACTACAATAACTAAGATAATCTCTTAAACAAGTGCAAAAGTGCGAAAATAATCAAAGGTTATGCTAATACACGAGTCGGATCCAAGTGATTCATCTTGTCTATCTGTTTTTATTTTATTTTTATTTTTCAGCATTTAGTTAGTTTTTATTTTCTTAGTTTAAAAACCTTTTCTAACTTTTTGATTTGATTAGACGTTGAGGATAAACCGGTACTAAAAGCTCTTGTGTCCTTGTACGACCTCGGTATCTTACCAACACTATACTACGTCCACGATGGGTGCACTTGCCCATATGTGTGTTTAGTGTTAGTAAATATCGTGTTTTATAAATTTAAAACTTGGCTAAAAGTGTAAAAAGGGCTTAAAATATACAGCAAAAATATATTACACTACACACGCATCAAGTTTTTGGCGCCGCTGCCGGGGACAGAAGGATTTTAAGAAAGTTAGGAATCAACGGCCTAATCATATTTTTATTTTTCTTTTTATTTTTTAGGATTTTTCTTAGTTTTTTAGCTTCTGCAGAGCTCAGCACGGGCCGTGCCCGCTGAACACGCCCCCGTGCTCAATCATTGGAACTGGCAATCCTGTTTTAAGTCAGACAGTAAGCTGAACACGGGGCCGTGCTCACTCAACACGCCCCCGTGCCCAAAGATTCTCTTACTGAAAACAGAACCGTTAGATCCCGGCGGTTGGTAATTTCTTACATAAACATGAGTGATAGTAATTCTTTTTACTTTCGGCACTCTTATGGTACGTGGTGTCAATTATGTGGAGGCGAACATGAAGAATTAAAATGTTACTTTCTAAATTATAGGCCCCACTATATAGACCCACCAATTCCTTATAACCTTAAGAGGGGTGAAAGTAAAAATAAGCACTATCTCTCCCTCGAATGCGCCCAGCCAGATATTCTAGGGGAAATGCTCCATGACGAGTTATTTCAACTAGAAGAGCTAATTCTAAATTGGTCAAAAGAACTTAGGAAGGATTTTATTGATCCACCCCAAGACGATGACCACGAAGAAATGTTGGAACCGCATTCCGACAACCTCGTTGCTCCCGAAAATACCTTCATACCTAGCAAAGACTTGGACGATAGTCGTCCCTGTGCCGATTGTGCCGTGAAGGACTCTCCATCGACTTCGTTCGGTGCATACATAGACCTGAGCGATTCGGCATACACCTTCTTTAACGAGAGCCCGGGAAAGGGTTGGACTTGTCCACCTAGAATAAAAATAGGAATTACACTCACCGACAACCTCTTGCTTTCTCGCCTTAGTCTAGGACAATTAAGGTATCTTAGGCACTTTGGGGTTGTTCCATCCAGCAAGGAACCACCCTATATCAACGAGATCCTTAGGAGTAACAAAACTCCATAAGACAACCTCCAGACACGGGGCCGTGTCCAGGTCAACACGTCCCCCGTGCTCACCTAAAAGATTCTCTGTTGATTTTGTCAGAATACGGACAAAATGTGTCAGGATTTCCTCTGCACACGGGGCCGTGTCCAGCGAACACGGGGCCGTGTCCAGTGCGTTGTCGTTTTCTTTAAATGCAACCTGATTCCTGCTTATTTTTTACCACTTCACTAGACAGAGATTCCTGGGATCTTCACTCATACCATCCTAGGTAAGTGCTAAAAGAAGGTTCCCAAGGACCATCTTGTCCCTTCCACTTTTATTCATTTCCTCTTCTTTCCAAATTTTTCAACATTTCCTCCATAGAAGCTTGGAAACTCCATGATTCCAACCCTCTATGTGAAGTTTGTAAGATTATTTGCTAAGGATTCTTGTTTAAAGTTAGTTGTATAACTTTGTTTTAAATTATCTAAGCTCAAAACACAGTTAAAAATCATGAAAATAATTTAAAACCCCAAGACTCCTTAGCCTAAAATCCTGCAGACAAATGGACACGGGGCCGTGCTCAGCGAGCACGGGGCCGTGTCCGAGGTACTGTTTTGTAGAAATTTAGCTTTCTTCGGTTTCTTTCAAAGAAAATGGCCAGCAGAACGAGCGGATCATCTTCAAGAGGAAACCGACACGGGAGGAGGACATCAACAGCAGAAGACTCTCTTGTAAACTATGTTTACACCCTAAGGGAGGCTATTGATGAAATGACGGGAGTGGAGGAAGCGCTAGTGGACCGTATCAACCATCTGACGGTGGGACTGGAGGGTTGTCTCCGAGAGGTGAACCTCTTGCACCAGAGGTTAAACCTTCTCGCCTCCCCACCCTTGGTACCTGTGATAACCCAAAGGGCGTGGAACGTGGTGCCCGAAGTCATCATTCCGGCCAAATGGTACGCCATGCACCCTGAGCCTCCGCAAGGGGTGGAGCAAGGAGTCCCGGTAAATGTGCCCCCTCAGCCGCAAGTTGCTGAGGAAAATGAAGCCGCCTTCTTCCTTCCAAGGGAGATGAAGAATGGCTTTAAACGACATCTAGGGAACCATCGGCCGAAGGTCCTACTATATCGGGAGACTATTCTCGAAATTTTCTTAAAAAGTAGAACCCTTTATGATAACCTTGTGTACCTCTTGACCTAGCTAGTTAAGTTTTAATTTTATTTTATTTAAGATTTATATGTATTTCTCTATGGTTGCAATGAAATGATGGTTTTTAAAGTTTGATGGTTCATAATGAATAAAACACACTCATGGTGGTAAAGGATGAAAAAGGGAACGAGAAAAATAGCCCCATGCACAAGAACAAGGCAACCCGACACAAATTTCTCCATTACAGAAGGCTCAACACGGGCCGTGTCCAACCAACACGGCCCCGTGCTGAACCCCCTGCAGAAAAATGCCCAGTTCAGGTAACTAGACACGGGCCGTGTTCACCAGACACGCCCCCGTATTCAGGCTTCTGTCTCATTTCTCTAATTTTTGTTACTGGCACCTGAACACGGGGCCGTGTCCAGACTGCCAGTAACATAAATCTTTGCTTTTTAACACCACATTACACATCCAATCAACCTAAAAATTTATTTTTGGGACACATTGAGGACAATGTGTAATTTAAGTGTGTGTGTGTGGGGGGGGGGAAGCTAAAACCTTGAAATTTTGCAAGTCCTAATAACAAGCCTTACACAAAACTCTATTGGAACCGCTAAACACCCCAAATTTTTTTTTTAAATTTTCATTTTTTTTACTTGTCTAAAGTTTAAGTTAGGAATCATAAGATTAATAAGGTTATATTTTTACAATTTTACAACCGAGAGCGTCGTGATAACAAGAACCAACATACGAAAATTATGAAACGGCATGACAAGCTTAGTTAAAATTTGATTATATATACTTGATCACATAAAAACTCATTCCCACAAAAGTGAGTTTTGAGTATTGAGCATACAAATTTACATCTTTAGACTAAATGCTCATTTTTCGTTTCTTGTGTGAATAGCCGCTTGGTTCTTACAACTCTAGAACTTGCCACGACGATTCATTCCCGGTCCTTACCAACTTAAACCCAAGTAAGTAAATGATGGAGGCATTAGGACTAACCATTTTTTTTTCTTTCTACACCATTATTTTTCAGTTTTTTTTACCACCTACCCAAAATCCCCCTAGTTAACCCCTTTGAGCCTAAACCTTTCATTTCTTTACCCTAAAAAAAAAAAACCTTTTTACCCACCAAAAACCCTTTTTATTTTCACCCTTTATTTTAGTAACAAGCTCGGTTTTTCGTGTGACTAAAAAAAAATGATGAAGTTAGAAATAAACAAACAAAGCTATTAAAACAAAAGCTTGTTTGGAGAAATACTTCGAAATAAAAAGTCACTAAAAACAAAGTGTTTTACAAAAACAGACGCTTTTTACGCTTTTCGCCTTTTTCTCTAACCACTAACCCAACCACCCACCTTTAGCCCAAGCCTAACCCCTCACCCAAAAAGTCCTCTTGATATTTACAAAGGTATATAGTTAAAAAGGAGGAGGATTGATTGCTTAGCAAGCTTATGGTAGGAATAAGTTCCATGCCGCTCTCGAGTGATTCACTAAAAATACACCTTCGGCCGAGTGTTGAGTGATTTCTCCCGTGAGGTATGTGAACTTGTATATAAATGAAATTTTAAAAAGGCATGCTATGCCCAAATAAGTAATTACTCTTATGAAACGTTCTAAATAAATCATAACGAATAGGACTGTAAATAAATAAAAATAAAACCCAAAAAGATCTTGGATTCCCGACACTCTATGACAAGCCAAAAACCTTCTCTTCTACCCATTCCATTTGGGAGTGTAAGCCACATATTTAAAGAGTTTTGCTTGAGGACAAGCAAAAGTTCAAGTGTGGGGGTATTTGATGTGTGTAAAATGCAACATATAAATTACATCAATTAAGGCATAAAACTAACCCTTTTTAAGTACTAATGTTGGAAAAAGAGTGTTTTTATCTTCCTTTTGTATTTTCAGGATAAAATGAGCTCAAATTCGCAAAAGAAGCAAAAAGACAGCTAATTCTAACATAAATACAAGAGAAAGGAACAAAAGTGGATTGCCCGACCCCTCAACGACATCCTCCCAAGCAGAAAAGAGAAGTCAGAAGACTGAACACGCCCCGTGCTCAGCCAGCACGGGGCCGTGCCCAAGAAGCAGCAGAAAAGACAAACCTATAGAAGCTTCTATTGCCCACCACGGGGTCGTGTCCAGTGAGCACGGGGGCGTGGCGAAAGTACAGCAGGCGCATTAATTGTAATTGCGAATTACAATTAATGAAGAGAGAGAGTGTCAGACGGGCACGGGGGCGTGTCCAGCGGACACGGGGCCGTGCCCAGCCTTCTGTTTAGCCTATAAATAGGAGTGCTTGGTTTCATTTCAACTCATCCCTTGGCACACCACCTCTCTCACACTTCATCCACCACCCACCACCATCACAGCACCATCATCCACCACCATCATCCATTGTCCATCATAGAGTGTGTGAGTCGTCTCGGGATCCAAGATTGATCGTAAGAGTTCTTGACAATCAAGGCCATGTTTGCCTAAGTCTCTTACATCACTTGGTGAAGACAAGTGTTTAGTATAATACCTTTTATTTTTAATCTTTTGCACTTTTTATTTGGTTTTGCATTAATGACTTTAATAACTAGTTGCTTATGTTGAAGGTGATCTTTCCTTATCGTTTGTCGTCGTGTCTTGGCATTATTTTACTGTCTATATAAAATAAAAGATTTTCACCATTCATATCTCCACGGTCTATATGGAGGTATGTTGGCTACCTGGTCGGGGGTTAAGGGAACGGTTTGGTAAGGGTCTTGCCCTTGTTCAGCGTTTAGAGGTCCTGCAAGGGACCTGGGTCAAATTTAGTAGGATCTCCTTCAATGCCCATAGGTATTGGATGGCGGGGATCCAAACTCTTTGACCCCCTCATAAGTTAACTATTATTAATACTATAACCCGGCTATTTAGGACTGTATCCCTGCTGACTCAGACTACTTAGCCGAGGGTAACGTCACCGCCAAAAGCGGGGCCTACCACAATTTGCGTTAATAACTTAATTCATTATCTTCCAATAATCCAACCCTTTAGGATTGTATCCTTGCTGACTCAAACTACTGGGTTGAGGGTAACGTCGCCTTCAAAAGAAGGGCCTACTACAATAACTAAGATAATCTCTTAAACAAGTGCAAAAGTGCGAAAATAATCAAAGGTTATGCTAATACACTAGTCGGATCCAAGTGATTCATCTTGTCTATCTGTTTTTATTTTATTTTTATTTTTCAGCATTTAGTTAGTTTTTATTTTCTTAGTTTAAAAACCTTTTCTAACTTTTTGATTTGATTAGACGTTGAGGATAAACCGGTACTAAAAGCTCTTGTGTCCTTGGACGACCTCGGTATCTTACCAACACTATACTACGTCCACGATGGGTGCACTTGCCCATATGTGTGTTTAGTGTTAGTAAATATCGTGTTTTATAAATTTAAAACTTGGCTAAAAGTGTAAAAAGGGCTTAAAATATACATCAAAAATATATTACACTACACACGCATCAGTATGTATGTATGAGAAATCAGAAAGCAGTTTAATCATAATTGTAATCAAGCACAGTAATTAAGCACTAATTGAACATAAATGAATTTGTACGGATAACTGGATTTGTGAGGGTTGTCACAGAAAATTAGTAAACGGTTATAACTTGATGACCATGGTATTTTTGAAGGAAACTAACAAGTTAGTTTGCTAAAAGCATGAACGGGTCAAAAGAGTAATAATTGATTTCAAGCCGAAAGCTTGAAATCTAAAATTTTATAAATTCAGATGTCGGATTTTAATTCCATGTGATGGAGAATTAAATTACGGACGCGTAGGAAAAAGAATCGCGTAAAACGGACTTGTATAGTGAAAGTTATGCAAGTTCTAAGTTAATATTTGGTGAATTTTCGTAGCTGTGCAAAGTGCAGCAACTATAAAGGAACTTGCTGCCAAAAAAGGGGCTAGGTGGGGCGTCTAGCCCCCCCTGAATCCCAAAATTGTTTAATTTTGTTTGTTTGACCCACATAACTTGTTTAAACTTGTTATTTAACTATCAAAGCTAACTTTTATGTTGGTTTTGGTCATAGGTGAATGTCAGGGGATTCCCGGATGAAGATCAAGCTCAACGAAGAACCGAACACACTAGATTAAAGCTTCCGCACGGCGTTACGTCGTAACTTTTAAACGACGAACTCAATTACATTATGTTGTACTATTTTAAATTGTAAAAGTTTTAGTAAACTCGTATTGTCATACGTATGTGTAATCGTATAAACATGTATTTATACGAAACTTATATAAAATATTGTATAAAACAAGCAAGGGTGTTACAACGCTCCATTGAACCGAGCAAGAAGAGCTTCTTGCCCGGATAATAAGTTTTCAAACTCTCCCAAGGTTGGTTGCGTGGGCCATCCTTGTACTACGGCCACGAAACTATGGAATTCGGGTTTAAGACCATGAATGATGATCCTCTTCATTCGGGCTTCACCAATCTTTCCTTGAGGGTCCAGTTCTCCTATTTCTCGACACAACGTCTTTGCCTTATGGAAGTATTGTGGAATTGTCATCTCCTTTTGACTTAAAGATAACAGTTCGTTTTCAAGTAATTGTAGTCGGGTATCGTTTCGTTTTGAATACAACTTTGTAAAGCAGTCCCAAACCTGTTTTGGAGTTTCTAGATCACGAAAGTGTTCCAGTATTTCTTCTTCTACTGTAGTTTTCAGCAGAAACATCGCCCTTCCGGTCTTGATTTTCCACTTGCCAATCGCTCCTCCGCTATCGTTCCTTGGTGTCGTGGTTTCTGATCCGTTCGTCACTTCCCAAAGATCTTGTCCCTGGAGGTATGACATAATACATGTCGACTAGGTGTTGTAGTTGGACTGATTAAGTTTCTTTAGCCCACCAAGCACTTGAACTTCAGCCATCTGAATCACGTACAAGTCTTCTTCCTTCGATTACTTTTCAAGTGGTTTCAGGTATCCCTTCTGATCGACAAACTGGTTACCGACTTCCCTTCACTCGATCCTATAATCGGTTTCAATAGGCTCTGATACCACTTTGTGAAACTTGTGGCCTTCGAACCCAACCCTAATCCCGAACCCTTTGATCGTGTTGTTGCTAAACAATAGCGACACTTTTTATTAATTCAGAAAACTTGAAACAGGTACATCAGAAGCAAATAAACAGGGACTATTTATACTAACCTATTTGACTACTAGATAAACTAGGACTCCTAATTTGAACAAAACTCAAATTACGTATGAACTAGGAAAAAACAATTAATTAATTAAATTACTTAATCAAAATTAATTAACTAGCCCTTGAACTTTTGTAGATCTCCTCCTACCACCCCTCGAGACCACCGTACCACCCTTCGTTCAACATTGCTTCTCAATTTCAATAGCTACTTCCAGTGAGACCCCCGGCTCGATTGTAGTTTTGTATCAAGCATTGGACCTAAGACACATAACACTCAAACAATCGGGACAGAGACTGATTGGTGCATGTACCCCCGTGTCTTTCAGCAATCAACGTCACCACATGATGCATGATTGACCATCCGCCGCTTTTAACGTTATTTTCACAAAATTAGTAAAATAACGTTAAAGTTAGTATCATTTCACTTTTGCCTCCCCGAACGTCCACACATATATACATTATATGTGCACATGTAAGTATCTATAGAAAACCCACTTTAATTTAGAAAACCCGGGAAACTCAAAGTTCCCGATGTTTTTTGTTTTTGAAAAAATTTACACATGTTATATACATGTTTTTAAGGGTTTTGGGCCAAAAAAATCAAACAAGCGTCGAGTAGATATTTTTTTAAAAAAATAAACAAGTTTTGGTGTAACACATGTTACAAATATGTCAGATGAATGTAACATGTGTTACACCAAAACTTATTTATTTTTTTTTAAATATCTACTCGGCGCTTTTTTGATTTTTTTTGCCCAAAACCCTTAAAAACATGTATATAACATGTGTAAATTTTTTTTTTTTTTAAAAAAAAACATCGGGAGCTTTGAGTTTCCCGGGTTTTCTAAATTAAAGTGGGTTTTCTATACATCCTTTCCCATATGTGCACACCACAAGCAGGGCAATATGTATATCATGTCTAATTATAAATTTATATCAACATATTAATTCTATCATTCTCGCATTTGAAGTAAGAAACTAATAACTAAAACCGTATTTGACAAGCAAATATACGTGTCAGTAAATTAAACAGCTCTCGCATTTCTCTCGTAGGAAGATATTATAACTAGAAGAAAAAAAATCATATTTTATTGGAATTGAAGGGGCAATGCAAAATGCATTCATGAACAATCAGCTTTAGCAGTCTAATTCACATAAAAACAATCTCAAACTTTATTCAAAATGAAACACAACCCGTATAAAGAAATCGCAAACAGCGTTGATAGATAAACAAAATAATAATTATACACAAAATCTGAACTCTTGACAAAAACAAACCTTCACAACTTAACAGGATCATAAAAAATCCGACAACAGTTTCCTTCTAGTTGGTTTAGAAACCGAAAAATCTCTTCTTTTTCTTCTTCTTTTTCTCAAGGTATGCCATGAATTCTCTTTGTTGAGAAAGGGATTCCTCAAGAGACTGCATTATGGTAAAAACAAGTATATATAAGTATAATTTAAATGAATAATGTTGGATATAACTTACAAGTTCATGACTGCACAAACTTATATTATTATTGTTAATTTACACTATAATTTAGTTAATCATATTGAGTACAAAAGTTATTTATAAAACTTCTAAAAAAGTTGTTTATGTATCAACCCGACCGACACATTCCAACATTCGCGGAACTTTACAAAAAGTTTCGAGGGGGCATAAAGTGATGGGACCCAAAAAATTTTTTTCCTATCGTTATGTTTCGGGTCGGGTCGGCTATCGATTCGAGTTAGGTCAAATAATAATAGTTCCAAATAAAACAAAGAAATTTCATTCATTCAAAGGATCTTTCTTACAAATAAAAACTTGTGATTAAGTTTATTGTGTGGTGGGTAATTTAGGGTTAAACAAATAAGAGTTAAAATATATTTACAAAACTACCCATCACTTATATACAAAGTGATAACAAACTTTACTTTAATTTATATATTGTATAAATATTTAGGATATACAAAGTGGTAAGAAATTTTACTTTAATTTATATATATGTATAGATATTTAGGAAAAAAAATTGGAGGGAGGCAATCCTATATAATTTTTAAAATTTCCGGACGAAAAATCGGAACCTATACGCTTTTAACCGAAACATTGGGGTGGGCGGGTGCACCCCCGAGCACCAAGTAACCTTCTCCACTGCATTCCAACATGCTCCAAAATTTTAGTACGAAAACAATTTTGGCAAAAGTGTTTTGGGTCAACCCAACTCAGACACGTATAAAAGTTGTCAGACTTGTTACCCAGCCAGCCCGTTATAGATTGTTTCGAAGTGATACCTTCTTGGTAGCAGCAAGTTCAAGCTCCAATGCTTCAACCCTAGACAAAGCCTTGTTTAGTATATCCTCTTTCTCTTGGGGCATCTCAACCGGTCGACTTTCAAGAATAATAACCTTTTCCTCCAACTCTCCCATTCGTTTCATTATCGAGAGATACTCAGCAGTCGAGACAGCTGGCGTTTGCCCAGTGTACGGTCTAGATTTCAGTTTCTTAACTATATCATCATTATTATCATCATGGATGCCGTTAGAGTAAAGTGTGGCATCCGTAAGCCTTTTGGGCATGTTGTTTGTCATACGGACCATGGTCATAATTCCCATAACTAACGTCATCACGCCTGATATTAGGTGGTTTCCTAGCTTGTCATGAGTGGAAGTAGGTTTGTAAGTTTCTTGGATCGGATAATAATCCATATCTTTAGCAATGGCCACTTTCGGCTTTGGTTTAGGATGATCTACAGTCTTGTCGACCATTGGCGTGTGGTCGCTTTTCACATCGGCGGTTGGGTGGTGGTTTTTCAATGAAGCCTACAAATATAGTTAAGTAAACTTACAACAACAATAATCCAATTTGGAAAATAATGATAAAAAAAAAAAAAAAAAAAAAAAAAAAAAAAAAAAAAACCTTACTTCTACTAATACGGAAGGGAGATTCGGTTGCTTGATATCCTCAGCCTCTTCCTTTAAAGGAGAGCTTTTCTGTATAATACAAGGAGGTTAATAACTGATAATCCCATTATTTAGCTATAGAAAAGTTAGTTTTCAACTTCATACTAGCTATAACAAAAAGATTACTATTGGGTAAAATAAAATTATTTATTAACCCCTTATTTTTTTTTCTTTTCTTTAGGTAACCATGATAATCCATTAGGAAAAACGCATGACTCTAGTAATGCCCTTCTAAGACCATGCGTAGTGGTAAGGGTGAATAATGCCTCACCCTTGAGTTTTTTCCGCCAAGTGGCAGTCCAGTCCAGTCAGGAAGAGGTATTATTGGGCGTTTTTCTAAAATGGGTGTAGTGAGGATGTGGGTATTATGTTAAAAAGGGGTGTAAGAATTAAATAAAAAAAACTAACCAAAAACAGAGGATTGGCCAAGAAAAAGAGGGATAAATCTGATTGGCCAACAATTTTCCTTTTAAGCGTGATTTAAACCACGCCGGAGGGGGTTTTGTGCGAAAAAACGCCCAAACACGCCCACGGGGGTGGGGTGCTTGGCTTGATGGGGCGTGATTGGCTCTAAAAAATGCCGGATCTTGCCCACTACGCATGATCTAACTAGTGGGGAACATATAAAGGGCTGGTAGGTAGCCTTCAAAAGGTTAAAGTAGAAACTAGTGAAAGCTGGATTCAAACATGAGAACTCTATTGTTATAGGGGGGATAACGTGCATACCACTATGCGACCCTAGCATAAAGAGATTTTTATTTTCATAATTAAACGGCTTCTTTTTGCAAATATTTTAATCCGGTCATTTTATCTATTGACTTCTTAAATAACTAGAATTTGCCAAACATTCAAACTTCTCATATTGTTACAACGCTTCCAAACACTACTTTTTCCATGTATGTTATCACAAATCATATTATTCTAATAATTCAATACCAAATAATCACTTTGAAAACACACATTTAAACAATCCCTAAATGCTTAGAAACTTCTAAAAGAAGTCATTGTCTCAACTGGGCTTTCTCAAGTGATTGGATATTAACCATACAACCTAAAGATCCTGAGTTTGAACTTTGACGGTTGACCTTTATAGTATTTAATAATGAGTTAAAAGGAGTGCATCAATGGTCATATGAAAAGTTTTCAGTTTTCCCCTCTCATGAGTCATGGCTCAAAAAGAAAATGATCCTACATGAGAAATTACCATATTTGCAGACAAGTCCTCGGAAATGGTCTTTTCTTCGGGGATTAGATTCTTTGAACATTTGTGCTGTCCATTGCGGACCATCTGCCACACCAAATCAAAATAAAAAAAAAAAAAAAAACAGGAGGATATCTAAAAATGTATACTATATTTACAGACAACGGCGGATTCAGGATTTTATTCCAATGGGTTCTTTTTGATAAATTCTCTTTAATTCTCACTAATTTTTTCTAAATTTTATAAGGTTCTCACTATTTTTTCCATTTTTTCCAAACGCATTGTGTTCCTGAGAATCCACAAATGTGGGCTGGATCCGCCTCTGTTTACAGAAAAGGAATATGCAGAAGTAATTAATACCTTCATAATCTCCGGGTCTTGCCACGGGCCCTTATCTGACCGCAAGCAACCGCCTTTATCAGCACAAGTGCACGCACCGCCCAAGAATGTTGGAAGTTGACTACCCACATATAACAAATGTTAGAAGTGGCAAAATGGGTGGGTTGCACGGGTTTTTGTTAGGAATCGGGCCGGGTTGGACTGACATGCTTATGCTTTTTTTTTCCGAAAGGAGTTTAGTTCCTTATAAACCATTAGTGTGTCAATTACGATTACAGAGCTTGTGTTTGGGTGTCTTCTAACTCTAGTGACGAAGCTTTATTGTGTTTCCTCATATTGTTAATTTTACTGAAAATTTCTGATTTTTTAATATATTGCATTTTTAAGAGTATCGGCCCCACGGATTTGGATTTTGAGAGTCCAGCCCCCCACCGAGTTTTTGTTCATGCTCCGCCACTGTTTGACTCATCACGTAGACACATATTAAATTATTAATAAGTAAACGGGTCTATAGTGACATCTAACATCTTGATATGTATATGATTTGAGGTCAAAGGTGGGATATTTGAGATTTTCATTATCTAGCAATTGTAAGTTGTAACCAATAACTCTTGATAAAATGGTGAAGCAAAAAAAAAAAAAAAAACCAATAAATATTATATCAATTATTTTGTAGGAGTACCTGGCGTCAATCATTTCCAAGAGCTGGTTTTGGTATTTTGTGCCCAGAACCTATATGTAAATACAGCCATTGACTAGTCAACTTAGCGAGTTTAACAATGGTGTCGTTTTTTCAGGTAAAAAAAATGGGATGAACTTACATGAATCTTAGCAGTCGTCTTTGGGTCAAGGAAGGATTTCACTGTGCTCCACAAAAGCCTAAACCCGGACCCCGCATTGATAATGTACATGCGGCATAACGTCTATAAGGTACAAGAAGTTTAAAAGAAAAAAAAGTTCAGGTAAAATATCTTGGAATGTGTATTCTAACTTTATGGTGTAAAACTTAAAGAAAAAATAAACCGAGTACCTCAGGGTAATTGTTACCATCAATGTTCTGGAGATGCTGGATAAGTTCCCTAGCGGATTTGTTCATGTTTTTTAGTCCCTGATTCATGAAATCAGGTGCAAGTAGTTTAGGCATAATAATGGCATATGTTGTTTGTTCGGAAATTTCAACCCATTGCTTATAATTATTTAATTTATAAAATGGCTAAACTAGGTTGTGTTTGATCTCAGACGGGTTAGATTAAAAAAAATAGCTAAAAGGTGAATGTTTATAAGTTCTTGATAATAAAGAGAAGAGTTAAATGCCATTTTAGTCTTTGTGGTTTGGTCATTTTGCCAGTTTAGTCCAAAGGTTTGAAACGTTGTCATTTTAGTCCAAGTAGTTTCAAAAATTGTCATTTTAGTCCATCGGGTTAACTCCATCCATTTTTTCTGTTAGCTAGAAGGGAAATTCGGTCATTTTATATTGTCGAATGACCCTTCTTGTTAACAAAATTACATATAAAATGACAGAAATGCCCTTCTAGTTAACAGAAAAAATGGATGAAGTTAACGCAGTAGACTAAAATGGCAACATTTCAAACCTTTGGACTAAACTGGCAAAATGTCCCAAACCACAGGGACTAAAATGACATTTAACTCTAAAGCGAATTTAAAATTTTAACCCTCAAACTTCATTACATACACCTAATGACCTTGACATTGCACTGTATTTTCCGTTGTAATAATATTGATTTTGCAGTGTATAACTTATTTGTAAATCAGTTTAAAAATTGATAAAAAAGCATTTGTGGGTCAACTCCATTCATTTTGACCCGGATCGGTTTTGACCCATATCCCAACCCGCCAATCTGATATGTTGTAGTATGTAAAGATCCACTTACAACTCCTTGTACATCAAGGATGGTGGTACTTTGATCAATGTGTTTTTTCGCCGCAATTGAACAAGCTGGGAACTTATCATTAAAAGTTCTTTCAAACTCCGTCACATGGTACTTAAGATAACGTTCTAGCGTTGTGGCTTGCATAAGCTTGGTAGCATCAACTTTACCAAGTTGCTCGATATAGACGGGTCTTCCTTCTTTATCAACACCATGGTGTCCTTGTGGATAGTGTTTGATCACATCCTCTTTTTCCTTGAAATCAAAATCCTTAAAAAAACATACAAACAAGGCAAAAATCAATGGTTTGTATCATATGGAACCATGTGTACAAGGGATTTTTGTCATTTAAATTTAAGCATTTGTCATTTAATAATTTTCTGACAAGGTTTTTTTTTTTTTTTTTTTTTTTTTTTTTTTTTTTTTTTTTTTTTTTTTTTGTTGCTAGAACCGGCATTATGAAACAAGGTGACCTCTGAAATAGTTTTAGACTTTTAGTAGTTGGGTGGTATCAATGAAAACTTTTTAACACTTTGGTAGCCTATGTATACATTATAGCGTAATCATTACGAGATGTCTTTACACGATACAAGTACCTCCATAATGGTGTCTGTACCGTAATCCCTCCTCCATTTGAGCATATCAGACCACATTTGTTTGGTCTTCTCAATATCAAATTTTCTAGCCTTCAAAAATCTGTTACATCATGGCAAAAGGTCACCCTTTGTGAATCAGAATAAAACCACCGGTTCAAATTAGTTACAAAAAGCTAGGAAGGTAAAGTGGTACACGAAGAAAAAACTGTAAAGTGTATATAGGTGACAATATGAGCAGGTTGGGTAATTGGTCAAAATGTGTAGCCTTTTTATGCGGGTAAAAAATTATCCGATTTGCAAACACATTTTTGTACTTTTTTAGTATAATATATGTTCTAAATATGGTTAGAAAAATTATCTTATACCAATTTTAGATCACATACTATGCTGTGTTAAGGAAAAAGTTCAGAAAAATGTTAACTTCATTTTTTTGTTAGCCATAGTGAGTTTGTGTTTCATGCAAATGTGGCATGAATAGGTCCAATTCAAGGTAATTCACAGCTTTTAATTTTTTTTTTTTGTGGCCGAAAAATGAGGTGCAAAATAACTATGTGGGATATGGATAGTGGAGATATGACCCGTTTCTGTTTTTAGTAAAACCCTATACTTTAACCTGTTTGACCCGTTGGAGATAAATTATAACCCAAATTAGTCCGTTTATAAGTAAATGTAACAAAAATGTCACATTTAGAAAATATATTTACAGAAAAGCTATGACCTTAGCATCATGTGGTAATCATCATGCTTTGCAGGTAATAATTCTTCCAAAATCAACGCTTGACGTAAAGCATCAACCGCCTTTATTTCATCAGCATCGTGTACATGTTCAACAACCGACACGGCTTTACTATTTTTCCTGCTTTTTTTGCCAAATGAACTCCTCAATTTGTTGGATGCATTTATAGCCCTTTGTTTAAAAGAGAGCTTACGTTTCTTCTCTTCATAAGTTTCTGTTTCGGTTTTTTCTAAACCTGTACAATATGTAAATATTGATATGCAATATGGGATGTTGATCAATCATAACAAGGTTAATATAACTATGCTTGATTTTTCTATTCACAATCATGAATCATAGATTGAGTCCCTACTTTCATCAATAACTTAATTACCTAAGTTTCCAGTTGTACAGAGGTGGGCCCAAACTGGTTTGGGTTCGGTCAAACACGGTCAACACCAGTTTTTGGCCCAAATCGGTTGGGGTGGAAACCGGTTTACAAGGGGAAAAAGATTGGTTCGGCTTGAAAAAAAAAAACGGTTTAGGTTTAAGCAGTTTCAACAGAGGAATTCTCATGATTACAACCCTATGGTTTGATTCGGGTCGTACTTGGACCAACCAGATAAAAGAAAGTGGGTAACAAAGGGGCCCATTTGTTACCCGTTAGGAGTTACAAGGCCCATAAAATAGGCAGTGGCGGATAGGGGGAAGGGTTCCTGGGTTCACAGGATCCCTCTCGGTTTGGAAAAAAAATGGAAAATAGGTCCTGGATTCGCCACTGAAAATAGGTGGTTTGCCTGACTTTCGAATCTAGATTCCATGATTTTGTCTAATTCGCGTGTGTAACTGCATCATGGATTTAATTAATTTACGCGTTTAATTAACTGTTAATTTCACATGTATTGATTTGGCAATATCTAACAAATTAAGAATTTCCCAATAAAGAACAACTTGATTCAGTGGCTTTATCATTGAGCATATGAACAGAGAACAATAACAACAATAAGATTATTGAAAAAAAAAATATACATACCGACTAGTGGTCCAGACATAACAGCAGCAGCACTCATGATTGCCGTTAACGCTTGACCGTCGTCGTCGTTATAAACCTCAGGCCCTTATCAAATGCCTGCACAATGCATAAATCGATCATAATCTGTTTACAAATATTCATCAACTAAACATATAATAAAATCCACACCCAAATACTTATGGTTTCGAAGCATAATTAATAATCACAAAGCATAATAAAACACTAGAAGAATTTAGAGAGATTATTACCAGTGAGAAATTTTGGGGGCAGTTGATGAGGAGACAGAGATGGTGTTTTAATATCTAGATCATCTATATAGACAAATTATTAAAAAATCGACAACCGTTGATCTGGAGATAGTTTAGTGGGTGAGATTATTATATAAAATTGGAAGAAAGAGGTCTTGTGCAATCTGTGTTGTGTTATCTGTAATTGACAATTTCAGACATGGTGGCCACTATTAATGAATGTGATGTAGACAACATCCTTGTCATTACTCATGTTTATTGTATGTTTGTATGTATATGTATGTGGTTCACCACTCAACAGGCGGGATGAAATGAAACTCCCTCTACACAGTAACTAACTTAACTACTTTATTTGAAACCGATAGTTTTTAAATATTTTACGGAGAACATGTTTTGGAACTTCTCAGTTCTCGATAAAGGACAACGTTTCATGAAAAATAAGATTATTTTTCAACTCATGGAGCAATAAATTATACACAAGCTTAGTCTCAATTTTCACTAAACAACAATGTTTCATGAAAAATAAGATTATTTTTCATCTCATGGAGCAATAAATTATACACAAGTTTAGTCTCAGTTCTCACTAAACAACAACGTTTCATGAAAAATAAAATTATTTTTCATCTCATGGAGCAATAAATTATACACAAGTTTAGTCTCAATTCTCACTAAACAACAACGTTTCATGAAAAATAAAATTATTTTTCATCTCATGGAGCAATAAGTTATACACAAGTTTAGTCTCAGTTCTCACTAAACAACAACGTTTCATGAAAAATAAAATTATTTTTCATCTCATAGAGCAATAAATTATACACAAGTTTAGTCTCAGTTCTCACTAAACAACAACGTTTCATGAAAAATATTTTCATCTCATGGAGCAATAAATTATACACAAGTTTAGTCTCAGTTCTCAGTAAACGACAACTTTTCAAGAAAAATAAAATTATTTTTCAACCCATGAAGCGATAAATTATACACAAGTTTAGGCTTGGTGTAAATAGATAACTGATTTTATGTAGATAGCATTGTAAGTATTGCTTTAAATCTATACTATATAATAAAAGAAATCTCTTTGGTGATACTTGTCATCATATTAGGCAATATCTTATAGATAATTATTATTTTAGTTTAATCTCTTGTAATTAATTATAGATAACCCCCTATTAAATATTATTAGTTTAATATCTTATGTATAATTATTATTTAGTTTAATCTCTTTCTCATTTATAATATTATTTATTTGAATTAATTATATGTGAACATTTTGTTTAGTTTGGTATGAAATAGATTTTACGAAACTTAAAATAAAATTAACTAATATTATTTATCATTTATACATTTACGGAGTTTTAAATAAAGGGTTAAATTTATTGAGACTTCGTTAACAAATTTTGCAACAATAGAATAATCTATTTTTATCACGAAAACCAAACTTTGTATTAATATATTAAATATTTTTATTTTCACTATACAAAATTACATTTACTCGACCCATGTAATACATGAGGTTTTTTTAAGATATAATTTTATATTATTTGATATATAAAATTAGATTTATTCAATTCGTACAATACACGGAGTTTTTTAAGGATATATATTTTTTTTATTATTTAGTACAGAAAATTACATTTATTCAAACCGTGTAATGTGCATATTTTTTAAAGATGTAATTTTTTTTATTATTTGGTATATAAAATTACATTTATTCAACCCGTGTAATAAATGTGGTTTTTAAAGATGTATTATTTTATTATTTGGTAAACAATATTACATTTATTCAACCCGTGTAATACACGTGGGTTTAAAGATATAACTTTTTTATTTTGTATATAAAATTACATTTATTCAACCCGTACAATATGGTTTTTATAGATATAACTTTTTTATTATTTAATATATAAAATTATATTTATTTAACCCATGCAATAAATGAGGTTTTTAAAGATATGTTATTTTATTATTTAATATATAAATCTATTTATTCAACCCGTGTAATACACGGGGTTATAACCTAGTATGATATACATAAAAGTATTGATGTAATTTAGTTAAAAATTATATTTGTTTTAAAATTTTCATTTCTTTTTAAAACTTTTACATCTAATGTCTCTCTATCTATGTCCCTATTGAATTAAATACTACTATTATTATATCTCATTCCCCATCAGTTTAATATGGGAAATAAAGAGGGGGGGGGGGGGGTTGGTGTTGTGAGTATGTTTTTTTTTTTTTTTTAAGTATGTAAAAACCCCAAGTTTTTCTTCAAATTACAAGGATTACGTAACCTATCAATTTAATTTCTCTTATTATATATCTATTTAATGTATTTATGTGATTCTTAATATTCCCTATTTATTTAAGTTTTTAGTATAATTGAAGAAACACGTTAATTCTTTTATTTAGGCATATTAGAGGTAGATTGCTATATATAATCACCCACCTAACCTATCAATAGTTTATTTGAAATTCAATTATTTTGGTTGACTTGTGATGATGATTGAAAAAAATAGTATTATTGACTTAAACAAGTTGATGATCAAAACTATTGGCCTTAATTTATATAGGAGTAAATTACAAGTTTTGTTTTTTATGTTTACATAATTTTACAGGCGCTGTCATTTAGCGCAAAACTTTGCAAATTTTGTACTTTATGTTTCAAAATCTTGCACGTTTTAACCTTTAGACCAAACCCAGTTAGATTTTTTGGTTAAGTATGGAGGGTATTCTTGTCATTTCATTATCCAAGGGCTATTGTGCAAATACCATATGTTTAAGGATTGATGTGTACAAAAATTAAAAACATTAAAATAAAACAAAGGCCCTTTCCCACTGCATCATCATCTTTCCCCAATTCTCACCAAAATCAATCTAAACCCTAATTTCACAAACCCTCTGTCTTCTACAAATCACCACAACAACGAAGAAGAAGCAATTCATGTTTCGGGTACTGAAAATTATGAACTATCATCCTGCAATAACAAGGATTTGTGGGATGATGATAAAGAACCCGAAACAATACAAGTTTTCGTCTATGCGGATCATCGAAACAATGAAAACAAAGCAATTTGCGTTTCAGATGATGAAAATAATGAAAAACCAGCGTGCACGAATAAAGATATGTGGGATACCGGAAACAATACCAGTTCATCAAAACGATGAAAAAAAAGCAATTTGCGTTTCAGATGATGAAAATTATGAACCAGCGGCCTGCAGTAACATCCCTAAGAGATCATTTATGGACTCAGGTTTTAATAAAATGGATTGTGTTGGTGATAAAGATAGATCCAACACGAAGATTTCTGGTTCTAGTGGTGAAGTTGAGGTGGTGGCTTTATTTACTCCATCACCCGAGTATCGAAATAGGAAGAAAAGAGCGGTTTCTGTTGTATGTCCTGAGATCATTGACTTGACTGAGTCACCCATATGTGTGTAAGTTTCTTTTTAATCTTTGGTTTTTATGATGCTATTGTTGTAGATTCAAAATATTTTTTATACCCTCTGTTTTCGCCAACATCCAATCGCAGGTTCACTGATCATTCATGATAATGACCGGAGATTAGGGTTTAGGTTGATTTTGGTGAGAATTAGGGAAGATGACGATGTAGAGGGAAAGGGAAGGGTTGACAAATTGTTTTATTTTAATGTTTTTAATTTTTGTACACATCAATCCTTAGACATATGGTATTTGCACAATAGCCCCTGGATAATGAAATGACAAGAATACTCTCATGTGCAAGGCACATGACCATACTTAACCAAAAAATCTAACTGGGTTTGGCCTAAAGGTTAAAACGTGCAAGATTTTGAAACATAAAGTACAAAACTTGCAATGTTTTGCGCTAAAGGACAGCGCCTGCAAAATAGTGTAAACATAAAGGACAAAACTTGTAATTTACTCTTTATATAGTTCTATATCATCTGATAAATCAATAGCTTCGATATATGTTATTATAGATAATTATTTTTGAGGTAACTTTTATATTATTTGGGAGGACAGTCGTCGTTCTACAAGTTGGGTTGATTTGAACTGAACACAGCCCCTCTCATACAGAAGTCAAGCTCATTAGAAACGTTTCTAGGCTGTGCTTGGCCCGATTATTATTTATTATTTGTTTTATAAATACAAGTACATAATTTTATATGAATATATATATCAGGGAAGGTTAGCGTACCAGAGGCGGAACTAGCCCAAAAATTTAGGGGTATCCCGATTTTTTATTTTTTAGACCAGGGATATCCTTTGTATAACGGAGACGAAGTTGAGGGGTATTTTTACACTACGGAAACGGAGTTAAGGGGTATTTTTACACTTCGTAGACGGGGTTGAGGGGTAGCCCGTGCAACCCCTACCAACTTTCTAAGTCCGCCCCTGTAATGTACAATAGTTCTAACGTCAGATGCGTACGAAAAATTAAATCACGCATGTTATAAAATTCAAACCATAATCACGCATGAACAAATCATATAATCACGCATGAACAGATAAGAAAATCACGCATGAGAGAAACCCTAATCACACATGTTATATTTTGTTCATGCGTGATTAAGGTTTGAATTTTATAACATGCGTTATTTAATATCGTACGCATCGTACGTCAAGGACTATTGTATTTAAAACTTTTTCTATATAATATAAATATAATAAATTTTTTAGTTTTTATTATTATCCTATGAAATAGCTCTATCATGTAATACTAGTAGACGAAATCCACGCATTGATGTGGGGTGTTAAAATTTGTAGGACTTGATTCTGACGATTTGCACGTTAGTATTGACTCTGTGAAAAAATCTCAGTTTAGACAACTTTAACATTAGTATTCACCCCTTGAGAAAAATTCAAGTCGAAAAACAGTCAGCACCAATGCCAGTATCGGTTGAGTTCTTCACATGGTATGGTACTAAGACTCGTTATAGTTTACAATACCAATTTTTTTTTGAACAACTAAAGAATTTTTATTTGATATGAATCAAATTTTGAGTTTTTTAGGTCCAAATCGAAACACCAATACCAAACTCATTCCAAATACATGTGAATTGTCGTTAACTCCGAAAAGGAGTAAACTACATGAATGCTCCTGGTGGTTTTCCCAACTTTCACCCTTAGTCCTCGTCTTTGTTAAATTACATGTACGTTCTTTATGTTTTGATCGTTGGTTACTCAATAGTCCCCTGACTAGATGGGCGTTAATTTTTCCTGTTAAGTTAGTGTAAAATGACAAAAATGCCCTTTATTTAAACAGATAATATAACTAAATAAACATTTAAAGAGATCTTAATAGAATTAGGACCTAATCAAAGCCCCAGCCATCTGCTTGTCGCCAAACCGGCAAACCTTTTCTCTGGCCACCAACCACCATTGTCGGAAACCTGCAACTCGTTGTGTGGAAACACAAATCATTCACTCTACCACCATCGTTCACCCTATCGCTACTATCATCCCCGCCTAATCTCTACAAGATACTTGAACCCTCACCACCGTTCACATGGCGTGTTCTTCTGGCCATAACAAGTTGGTGTAGAAAATATATATATGAGAGAGAAATATTGAAGAAACATTAAGTCTAAACCATTGGGTTTATCCTTAAGATTGTTGTCTCATCAAGAAGGTTAGTCCCTTTCTTTCCTTGATCAACGGCTGGAAGTACTAAGATTGTGATTCCTGCGAAAGCACTGTGAAACCCGTTACAAGGAGGAGAGGTGGGGGGTCCCCTTGTAACCACCCTACTGCATGAGAATAAGTATTCGTTTTGAGAGAATAACAAGTGTGTGTTATAAGTATGGGAGTTAAATAGTTTAACCTTGAACTTGTGGTTGAAGGCTGGTATTTATAGTCGAAGAGTGTGGAGATGGGGATGGGCTAATGGGCCTTAGACCAGACTTCTCCATCAAGGAATATCCTATTTGTCTCCTCTGACACGACCGTTAGTGCTTGCAGAGGTTTGAGACGTTGACGCACGGTGATTGGAGCCACGTGACTTGACGGTTGTCCTTGATGTCGAGTCTGTCGCCAGCTTCGATTTCCCTTTCAGTTTTACTGATTTTGCTAAGTTAGAGGGTTTCCCCTCTCTTTCTCTTGTTCCTGTCGACACACACACACACACACCAGTGTGCTTTTGGGTTTTAAGTTTTCTTTTTATATATAATCTTTTAATTATCCAGATTTGGCCCCTCATGTTTGGATATTTGTATTTTATGGGTAAAATCTATTCTTTGAGTTAAGATTTTTACTTACACTTTAACTAGGTTCATAATCCTAGTTGCTTATAAAAAGACTTTGGGTGTTACAAAAATTATCCGTTTTGACCGACCCCCCATTTTCCACCTCTGGTAATTGTATCTATAGCATTAGTTATTTATTAAACAATAAAACATAGATAACACTAAATAATACATTAGTTTATTTCGGTTAGGATCAAATACAAAGGATTAAATAAATAAGAAGGGTAAGAAGGTTTCTAGTCCATTGATCTTAGATTTGGAGGGCTGAGATTAGTTGTAGAGAAAAGAAGATAACAGAAGGGCATAAAGGGAATCCTATATTATGGATTTTCTCTCTCACATGCAAGGCACATGCCAATTTCCCCATCGATTTAAAACATCCATAACTTTTTGATACGACATTTAAAAAAAAAATTCACCATAATAACGAGCGTTTTTTTATCTTTAATATGAGTACCATATTATCATATAAAAATGAAATAAAAAATTTCATTTTTACTTTTACTGGGTTTTTTCGCATTGTGTTAAAGGTTTAGTTCATTGTGTCTTTTAACTGGGTTTTGGTCATCACGTTTTAGTAGAGTTTCTATACATTGTGTTATTATTAAAACCTATAACACAATGTTAATTTGGGTTCTATCCATTGCGTTTTTATAAGAACCTATAACACAATATATGACACAATGAAGATGGTGTTATATCTGGGTTTTCTATAAATTGTGTTATTAGTTCAGGTCATTGTATTTAATATGTTTTCCATTGTGTTTTAATAATTTGTTCAATTTTTTTTTTATTATCTTGTTCATTGTGTTTTAATTTGATTTGTATTGTGTTTTTAGTTTGTTTTCTATTGTGTTTTCAATGCTCTCCATTGTGTCTTTTATCTGTTGTCATTAATTGTGTCTTTTATCTTTTGTCATCAATTGCGTTTTTATCTAGTCTGATATTTATTGTGTTATATGTTATCGCCATTGTGTTATACATTATAGTCATTGTGTTTTAGTATGTTGTCCATTGTGTCTTTATCTGTTGTCATTGATTGTGTTTTTGATCTACTTTACATTGTGTTTTACATCATGTCCATTGTGTAGTATGTAACTGAGTTTTTAATTTTTTTTTTGAAAATATAACAATATGGTACTCATATTAAAGATAAAAAACGCTCGATTTTATGGTACAATTTTTTTTTAAAAACAAATGATGTATAAAAAAGTTACAGACGTTTAAAAATTGGGGGGGAAATAACATGTGACTTACATGTTCATATTCTCTTTTCTCTTGTAGACAAAATTACCCTTTCCATTTAATTCCTCCTAGGACACTT
The DNA here is from genome assembly GCF_002127325.2 of Helianthus annuus. Taxonomy (NCBI): domain Eukaryota; kingdom Viridiplantae; phylum Streptophyta; class Magnoliopsida; order Asterales; family Asteraceae; genus Helianthus; species Helianthus annuus. The sequence goes on from NC_035448.2 coordinate 23,905,847, forward strand.
GTCACTCTCTGGTGGCTCCTTACCCTTCTTATTTTTAAATCCTTTGCATTATAACTCAACCCTAGTTTATTTATAAAAAATGGACACAAAGGCTCTTTCGGTCCACCTGTTTTAACCCTTTTTTAGAACACTGGCGTCAACTTACAACCTCAAGATGTGCCCCCCCCCCCTGAATATTGGGTATGTTTTCTTCAACTTTGACTTTTGATGTCAAACCAAAGGGTTTCAATTAGGGGTGTTCAAAAAGTTCATGACTGGAGGCTCGCTTGAAGCTTGCTCGAAAAAGCTCATTTTTTTTCGAGCCGAATCATCTGAGCTAGGGTGATCAGCTCGTGGCTCGACTCTATGGCTCGTATTTATGTGTGCGTGTGTGTATATGTATATTTTTTTGAAATGTGTGTTAATTTTTAATTTTTTGTTCTTATGTTACCAATATTTAAAAATATAATTATGTAAAAATAAAAATAAATATTGAGCTGGCTCGACTGGGCTCGAGTTGGCTCGAAGTTTTTACGAGCCGAGCTCGAGCTCAACTTTTCAGCTCAAAAAAATAATCGAGTCGAGTCGAGCTGGCTCGTTTAAGTTCGAGCTCGAGCCCATTCTGACTCACCTTTATTACGGCTCTAGATTCAATTCGTGTTTATTTATTAGATCCTCAATTCTTGTAATAACTACCAATCGTTAATGAAATTCACCCGGGTTGTCATAAAAGTATGAGTAAATTACAAGTTTTGTCCTTTATGTTTACACAAAATTCTATGCGGTGTTCTTTAGCGCAAAAGTTGACAAGTTATATACTTAATGTTCCAAAATCTTGCACGTTATGTCCTTTAGGCCAAACCCAGTTAGATTTTTTGGTTAAATCTGGTCATCTGCCTTGCACATGAGGGTATTCTTGTCATTTCATCTCTTCAGGGGCTATTGTGTAAAACAGCTTATGTTTAGGGGCTCGTTTTTAAAAAGATAAAAAGATCTATAAATAAAAAAAAGAATCTGCCCTCTCTCTATCTCATGTTCTCTCCCTCTTCTCTCTGTATATCTCCGACAGTGGCGGCGAATCCAACGGTGATGGTGGATGTGTTTGAGAACGACGACGACGGTGGATGTGTTTGAGAACGATGGTGATGTTGGAGGTGTTTGAGAATGACGACGATGGTGGAGGTGTTTGAGAACGATGGTGATTGTGGAGGTGTTTGAGAAGGACTGAATCCGACAGCGATGATGGAGTTGTTTGAGAACGACGGTGATGGTGGAGGTGTTTGATAAGGACTGAATCCGACGGCGATGGTGGAGGTGTTTGAGAAGGACTGGATTTGTTTTCATAGATCTGGATTTTTGTTGGTTGGGAGGCTGAAGAGGTGGGTGGGTGGTTGATGGTGGTTGTTAGCGGTGGTGGAAGTGGGTGGTGGTGTATTAAATTGAAGGTGGGTGGATGGGTGGGTAGTTGATGGTGGTTGTTAGCGGCGGTGGAAGTGGGTGGTGGTAGTGGTGGATTGAAGTGAAGGCTAGGGTGGGCACAGGCCCACCATCCAGCCTGCCCAATAACCAGACTGTAAGTGTATTGCAGCCCATTACAAAAAGTCCTCAGGCTCATGCGTTAAATGCCCACAACCCATTGAATCAGATTTGAAATTTAAGTGCCCTATCCCTTTTGATTCATTGAGTTTTGTTGTTATTATAAAAAATATTCAAGTTCAACCCATTATTTATTAACTGAATTTTCAAGTAATTGTATCTTAAAACTCAAGTATGTTTTGCCTAAAATGAAAACAACTTATTTTAGGATCGATGGCATATAACCCAATAATCATACCCCTGTGGGTCGTTGATGGTGCTTGTTAGCGGCGGTGGAAGTGGGTGGTTGTCGGGTGGTGGTGGTGCGATAGCAGGTGGTGGTTTTCGGGTTGTGGTGCTGCGATTGCAGGTGGTGGTGGTGGTTGGAGGTGGTAGTGGTGGGTTGATGGTGGTGGTGGTGGGAGGTGGTAGTGGTAGAGAGAGAGTTATAATTATAATAATAGTTTTAAAAATATTTTGTTTTGTTTTTTAAATAATATTAAATAAATAGGTAAAATGACTAAAGTACCATTTTTGTGATTTGATTTAACCCAAAAAAATCTAACTTGGTTTGGCTTAAAAGACATAGGGTGTAAGATTTTGAAACATTAAATACAGAATTTGTCAACTTTTGCATTAAAGGATCTTTTTGTTTGCAAGATGAAAGTGAAAAAGATGATGAATTTTGAAGTTGAACAATTCCTAATTTGACGTTAGAAAACTTGATTAAAATTTCTTAATTTATGGACAAAACTGAACAAAACAAACAACCTTTATGTTACCTAAACTATACTTTATAGTTTCACTATAAAATCGGTCAAACCCAATCTTTATGTTAATGTTTTGTTACATAATACAACCTTTAAAAAAAATACAACCTTTAAGACAGATAGAGTTTATTTTCTAGGGTTTAACACAAATGGTATTATTGTCCATTGAATTTGAACCCTATCTTTTTTATTATTAAATTAAATAATATGCACATGAACCGACCATAAATCTCTTCTTGCTCATCTAATCTCTTCTTGCTCATCTCCATGGCTCCAACCAGACCCACCCATTATAATTGTTCATCTCCACAGTTCCCAGTTGATGATGGTGGTTGTTTGAAACACGTACGAGTCACAACCGAGTTTCGTTACCGGGTTCTGATCTTAACCTCTTGTACGACCATCAAAAAGTGACGATTCTAACTCGTCAACGGTGGTTGACTTGAGCCCGTCGCCCTCGCCCTCGCCGTTGTCACCGCCGGGAAGAGTGGTTAGTGATCTTAACTTTCCGCCGGCGGGAAAGAATACTCCTAAATTACAAAGAGTAGTTAGTGATTATGAAGCTTGTTAGTTATGCATCAAAATTTTATAGGGGATAGGGATTCAAGTTGGAAAATTATCTCTTTAGCCCTTGGAGGAATTCGTCTTTCGGTTGTAAGCATTATGATTCGGTGATTACATAGTTGCAGAAATACAAGAAGATGTAAACAATGTGCAGTTGAATGATGAATTCTACATTGGTCGGAGACAGAAAAAGAGCAACCGGGCAGGTTAGTTTTTATTTTTGTAATTTTTTTCTTCTTTCCATTCACATTTATCTTGTCAACGTTACGAATTAATGAAAAAAAAATGTATAATACATGTTAGGAATATGTAGAACCTATGAATGAATTTATATCTGAATGGGGAGAAGCTGCTTATTAATGAAGTATATATTGATTATTTTCACCTACTAATGATTTAAGTTATGAGGGATATATGATTCTGATCGACTCTTTAGTTTTTATTGTACAAGTTTGAGGATTTTGCTAACCACGCGATGCATTTGGATGTGCGATGGTATGATCATAAAATGATGTAAGCTTATAGCTAGTCCTTTTTTACAGAATTTGGATGTAAGCGAATATACCCGGTACGGTACAATTCGTTACCGGTACGATACTGGTATTTGAGGGTAAAAACCGGTAAATATGATACCGAACCGGTACCGTACCGTACCGGACCGGTACCGAAAATCTCAAAAGTCGGTACCGAATCGGTACCAAAAAATGTACCCGGTTCGGTAAATTCAGTACCAGTACCGGGTACCATTTGCTCATCCCTAATTTAAGATGGGGTAGTGATGGTGATTACGGTGGGGTTGTAGTGGTGATGGTGGGTTATTAGTTAAAAACAATTTATTGTTGATTGTTTATAAAAGGATGGTGATTACGGTGGGGTTGTAGTGGTGATGGTGGGTTATTAGTTAAAAACAATTTATTGTTGATTGTTTATAAAAGGATAAGGGAATTGACTTAAATGCCCTCACGTGCAGCGCATGTGAGGGCATTTAATTGAGTTTTTTGACGAGGTTAGTTGTAAAGGTTATAGGATGTCACAAAACATTAACATAAAGGTTGAGTTTGGCCGACTTCATAGTTAAAGGTATGAAGTGCAGTCTGGGTATAACATAAAGGTTGATTTTTACAATTTAGTATAATTTATGTGAATGAAGGTTGAAGAAGATGGACCAGTTGTCAAAATCAGGCATGGGGAGACTTTTGAAGATCATATGAGATACTTGGGACTTTCTATCTATACTTACATGTACTCTTATTTCTTTTTGTTGGATTATAAGATCTCTGGAAGGCGAGATCGGTTTTGTTGTTATCGAATGAACAATTTGAATTTTTATAACGTAGCTTTTGCTTGCCTATTATTACTGGCCAATGACTAACTCGTGACTCGCAACTTGTTCATTTACTAGTGTGGTAAATTTTGCTCGGAATCTCGGTTTTAAAAAGTGTACCTTAGGCGCATTGAGGTGCAAGGCGCCCTATGGCACAGAGGCTGGCGCGCCTAAAATAGGAAGTGCATAAAAGCACATCTTTTTGGAATTTTTTAAGCCCGAGGCCCACGCCTTGTGTACCACAGGTGTTTTTATGCATTACAATGTTGTACAATAGGTTTTTTTGGCGTGTACATGTAGGTAAAATCATATAAAAATCTTATTATAGCTATATTTTGGCAGGGGATGTTAAGAACCCAAGGGATGTATAGAAAAATTTACATAATTGGCTACGCCTCGGGTACGAAACCCCATTGCTTTTGTGCCTCGGTTTTAGACTTTATCACTTTGCGAGTTTTTAAAACCAAACTCGTAATTTAGCTTGAGCTTGGTCAAAGCCAAATATAACCATAATATTCAAATTACTGTTTTGATTCGTTTTTTGTTAATTTAATGTCCTATTAGAATTATGCTTCATCTAATACTACAAATAGGATTGTAAACAAATTGAATAAACATGAACCGAGCAAAGGGACTCGGACACTTAAACGAACAAAATTTTTTGTTTATGTCTGTTCTATAAGAAAATGAATTTGCTCATTTATGTTTGTTAATGATTTAAAAGAATATAAACAACGAAGAGACATAATTGAAGTCAATAAACATGCTCATATTTGTTGGTTAGTCGATTACCCAAAACTGAATTCTTAAATTTTATCGGGCTGATGAGTTTGATTGTCTGAAAGCAGCTAAAGAGAAGAACATAAACAAATTCTATGTCAACAAGTGTAAAAAAGAAGTAACATATTTGTACGCTTGTTCTAATCTCATGTTTTGTTTTATGAAAGCAGCTAAAGAGAAAATTCTAGTTTGATTTTGTGACTACTACTTCAAGTGTTGTACCATGTAGTTGACATAAATTTGTTTTAAATAACCGTGTCAAACACGAGGCTTCGACCAAATACGTTTTATTTCTTTACGTTGCTACTGCTTTTGATATTATCTATGATTTATTTTTCTTGTTTAGTCAGGGCCATCCTTAAGAATTCTTGAGAATTCAGGGGTCTTGGACAAATAAAAAATGGGCTCTTAAAATATAATCACACCCCTTGAAGTTCGCAAGCCTCCCTACTTTGTTGAATTTTTGAGTTTAGAGTTTGTCCGTTTCAAACTTTCAATCGTACCATCACACCCCTTATTTGATTCACGGGTGGGTCTATTCGCACACGCCATTTGTCTTTTTGCACATCCAAAGCGCCGCGCTATAGCCAAAGCGGGGCGCTTTGGTCTTGGTCAACAGACAAGGACTGACTGTCAGTCCTTGTCTGTTGACCAAGACCAAAGCGCCCCGCTTTGGCCATAGCGCGGCGCTGCGCTTTGGATGTTTTTTTTTTTTTTGAAACAGGTGGGATGTGGGTTGATGTGGGTTAGTTTGGTAGGGATTTTTGGTTGGATTAGTTTGGTAGGGATTTTTGGAGGAAAAATTTTTATTTGAGTTTTATTACATATAATTCATAGTTGTTTTATAATTACGTCATTACGTCATTATTTTTATAGAACGTATATAATATAAGTTCTTAACGTTGTTTATTTTGTTAAATTAAACGAACACGTTAAATAAAATGTACAGAAAGCCATAAGAATTAAACGTAAACAATCCAAAACCAACGTGATGTAAATAGAAGATTAACTGCAATATATATATGTATATCAGTTTGTACATACAATACAAAACAAAAAGGTACAACTGAGTACATAATACATAACAAAACAATAAATAAATAAATAAACAAACTAACGTACTAATCCTCTGCAGTGGGGACGGTGGGAGGGGAAGTGGAGGCAACCCAGCGAGCTCTCGTAGAGCAACGAGCGTCTCGACGATCCAGTCAATGCGTGCGCCCTGACGTCTGAGGCGCCGGTCGAAGTCCCGAGCCACCTCACGCGCTGCCGGAGGCAGGTCAGCGTAAACGTGCTGCGGGTACTGTGGCGGCTCAGGAGCTGGCTGAACTGGTGGTACCGGGATCTCCTCGACCTGCTCCTCCTGAGCCTGATCCTCGAATACAGGCTGAGCCTGAGCCTGAGCCTGAGGCTAAGCCTGAGGCTCGTCCTGAGGCTGATCGAGGCCCAGAGCCTGTAGCTGAGCCTTCCGAGCGGCCTCCTGAACATGAGGAGGGGCTAACACTCCAGGCCTCACCTCAATAACAACCGGGATGACCTCCGGCAACACCTCCGGCTGCCAAATCAGCCCGTCACGACCCTTGAACCTCAGACCAACATCAAAGGTACGGGTGATCTGCATGCTAGATACTGACGCGCGGCCCAACCTGGTTGACGGGATCGGACAACTCCGGATCATGCTCGGGCACGAGCCCTAGCGAGCGTGCAATGGCGGTGATGTATGAGCCAGTGTGCAGCTGCCCGCGGAGCTGCCGGTGGTATGCTGTGGCAAAGTAATCTGCCAGGCAGGCTGCTAGATCGCAGGGTTGGCGGCGAAGTAGGCAGTATAGAAAGAAAAGGTCACTAAGGTTGACCTTCTCCCTTCTGGTACCCCGCGGCATGATAGATGACGCGATAACATGGTGCAGGTATCGGTACAAGGGGTCTCTAATAGTGGTGGCCTTTTGCCAGGATTTCCCAAAGGGAACCCTGGAAATGGCCCTCCAGAAACTGATAAGCGTCTGCCTGTCCATCACTGTAACCGCCTGCGTATATAAATCAGTATCAAGCTCGGGCTCTGTGTACAAACCTGTATGGACAGCAAACTCCCGCACACTCATCTGAAACTGCTGACCGGCGAGACGGAATGTAACCTCGTGGACTGGAAAATCCGGGTCCTCCACGTAATCCGTCGGATGCGGCGCGTATGTAAACGTAGAAAGAAACTCGACCATAAGCTCAGGGTACGAGTCCTCCATCGCTATCTGAAATAGGCGCGACCAAGGAGTATCTAGTCCAACTATATCACGCGCCCGCGCGGCCTCTCCCACGGTCTCCAGCAGGTCCCAGTCTATCCCTACATGCCCCCCAATCTCTATGGTGCGCAACCTAGCGAATCTCCCCCTCGCCCGTGGCCCCTGCGGAAACTGCAGGTACGGACATGTCGGCTCTCCCTCCTCTCCCACCTCTCCCTCAGCCTCCATATGCTCAATCTCGTCATCGGAGGAATCCATCCCTGCACGTTGAAAATATAATAAATAAATAATATTATTTAAACAATTTAAATAATAAACAAATATTATTAAATATAAAACAATAAACAAATAATATTATTAAACAATTTAAATAATAAACAAATAATCTATACATATAATAAAGTAAACCAATTTGAGACACATGGCAATCATTGAGACTATCTAAAATTCTATTTTCCCGCCTAAAATATAATCCCTTTAGTTTTATAGTTAATCCAAAATTTAAAAAAATATATATATATAACAATGATAATAATCCTGAAATCTAATCTCCCTATCAGTTTAATATTTTTATTATTATCTATACTATATAATAAAAGAAACCTGTTTTGGGACACTTGTCATTCTCTCATTCAATTGATTAAAATTATTAATAATACTAATAATAATAATATTTAATCTGATCTAATACAAATAATAATAATATTCAGTAATTTGTAAAAATTCACTAAATTCATTTAGAAAAAATAAACACTGATTTGTGTTAACAAATAAATTCACGTAAATCATTATTAATTTAATTAAAATAAAGTCAATGGGGTAGGTTTCGATAAATTTCCCATATTTATGTTGTTTGGTATTGTTATTTTTTTAAACTAATAAATCAAATCCAACTCTTATCATTGTTATCATTATATTAAATGGTATATCTAATACAAATAATAATAATAATAATATTTAATCTAATCTAATACAAATTCTTATTATTAATTCAATAACCTATCCTATTTGTTTCTTTCTCACCGTATACATCTCTCAAGCCTCAAACCCTAAGAGCATCATGCGGCAATAATTTTGTTCATTCTCTTCATGGTAAGTTTGTTATGTTGATTCATACTTTTCATTATTTTAATAAAGATTGTGTGTTGAATAACCTAATAGCTTAGCAACCTTAGTCTTTCTCAAGATTCATGTCCATATGGTTATCAAAACTGATGATTTCAATATACCCAAGCTTACCTGGTTACACCAATATGATGTTTTCAAATTTGTTATAATCCGTGGAAACACCGATGAAGAGTACAATGTCACGTAAGTGTGACCTGTTATCTTCTTATTGGGTCGATTTGGGTTGTGCTTTTTCTCAAACGGGTCAAGTTAAACGTTTAACTAAAACGGTAATGGGCTGAAACTTGATAGTGGCAAAAATTTTAATTTTAATGTGTACAACCTTCAACGCATTTTAATGTAAGATTCAGTTTATTAATTGGTATATGATGGAACTCAAAAAAGGAATTTACTCTTTTATCTTTTATAGTTGTTGTGTGAGACCCTCACATACCAATTTTAATGATTTCATTCCAATTTTGTAAAACTTTTTAGTTTTGACATTTGTTTTTCAGATTGGCACAAAACAAAACAACGGAGATATTATGATTTTAGTTCTAAAGTAGTGCCTACACTGATATCGATTCTTGGCACAACTAATGTGGATTACAAACAAATCATGACACTTTCAATGAAGGTGAGGCCCCAATGATTGCATTTCCATTGTGGATTTATTCCACATAAAAAAAACTTTTAAGGATATGTAATAAAGTTTAGGCATACATGATGATTCGAAACAAATCTGTATTGCCTCTAAACAAATTTAAAGTATTTTCATTTGTTAAACCGCGTGTACACGCGGGCTCTAACCTAGTATTAAATATAAAATAATAAACAAATAATATTATTAAACAATTTAAATAAAAGATAATAAACAAATAATATTAAATATAAAATAATAAACAAATAATATTATTAAACAATTTAAATAATAAACAAATAATATTAAATATAAAATAATAAACAAATAATAATATTAAATAAACAAATAATAATAATAAACAAATAATAATATTAAATAAACAAATAATAATAATAAACAAATAATATTAAATAAAAAAATAATATAAAAAAATAAACATGAACCAAAGCGCCCCGCTTTGGCCTCGGCGCGGCGCTTTGGTTCTTCGTTATGAAGAACAGTCCCAGCAACTTGATCAATACCGCCCAAATCAAATCAAAATCAAACATATAAGTTGAACCAAAACAATAAATGAAGTTCGATCGTACCTAATAGCGTTTGAAATCTGGAAAAACAAGATCTTCGCCCTAGTGTGTGAAATCGCACCTTTGTGTGTGTTTTTTGTTTGTTGATGAAATGGGGGAGATCTTCCTGCATTTTCAATGTTGGGCGACCACGAGTTTTCTTCAGAACAGCAGGAGGTTTTTTGTTATTGTTCCCTGGATTGAGGATTTGCTGAAACTTTTCAAAGAAGCTCCTTTTCACTTGAGGGGGTGTTGGATGGATCTGTTGTTTCAATTTTTCAAATTCCGCGTCTACATCGATATCCTCTATGTTATTCCTTGCAGGCTTGAAGTCAAGCTTCTTCTAGAACACGTCTATGTGTGTGATCCGGAGTTGCTGACCTGTGGATGAAAACAAATTAGGTGGCAAAATCATAACGAGAAAGGTCAAAGATATTAATTACCGTTATTTTCCAACTTTTCCAAACGACAGGCACATGGTAAACCACAGCTGGTAAAAAGTTGGCAACCACAGCTTGCACCGTAGGCTCTCAACCCGTCTTCCTTACGCTTTAGTTCCATACTCAAAAGCTCAATCGCATATATTGAAACCTTTCTGAGAATATATGCAAGCATGGGCTGATTCTTGTGGTGTGTCATCACTTTTCGGAGGCTTGTTTCAAAGCTACTTCTAATCTCGGCGTATTGTCTATCAACAACATGATCAACATACAGTACAAGTTTATCCAGTGTGTTGCGATGACTTGGAAAGTGACTTTTTAGTGTTGCATGCATGCCCTCAACCCTGTTGGTCGTAGTTTGGTGAAAGTTGATAGTTTTGTTAATCCAGCAAGATACAAACTTTTCACGGTACGGATCCAACCAGGATTTCTTCAAATAATCAAAAACCTCTAAAATTAAAAAACGTAAATAGTCAGTTTTTGTTATTATATAAAATTTGAACATAATTATGTAAGAAATACCCACGTTCACGGTTTCAGCTGTGCTTCAAGGTTTTCCAAGTTATACCTGTATATTTCCTCGGTCGTAGACTCGCACAATGTCCAAAATGTACGTACGAATTCTTTCCACTCCTTGTCAGAGAATTTCTTCTTGCTGTTCTTATTAATATTTTGTTGAATATGGAACCGACAAAGATACTTATACGCTTTTGGAAAAACTTGTTCACACTTGTTCATTAGCGCAAAATCTCTGTCTGTTAAAATCACGCGTGGTTCCATACATCCTACCAGCATAGACTTGATCCTCTGCAACACCCATAGGTAGTTCTCTGACTTCTCAGCGGAAATTACCGCACAAGCAGCCGTAAACGATTTGTTTGTCGACGTCATGCCTACGACCTGAACAAATGGCAGGTTGTACATGTTCGTTTTGTAGGTGGCGTCAATCATTAGCACATGCGGGAAGGCACACCACATAGTGAATGATTTTTTGTGAACAAAGAAGATGATGCGTGTTAGTGTATGTATGTTTTTAGATATATATTTAAGCCCTTTTTACACTTTTAGCCAAGTTTTAAATTTATAAAACACGATATTTACTAACACTAAGCACACATATGGGCAAGTGCACCCATCGTGGACGTAGTATAGTGTTGGTAAGATACCGAGGTCGTCCAAGGACACAAGAGCTTTTAATACCGGTTTATCCTCAACGTCTAATCAAATCAAAAAGGTTAGAAAAATGTTTTAAACTAAGAAAAATAAAAACTAACTAAATGCTGAAAATAAAAATAAAATAAAAACAGATAGACAAGATGAATCACTTGGTTCCGACACGTGTATTAGTATAACCTTTGATTATTTTCGCACTTTTGCACTTGTTTAAGAGATTATCTTAGTTATTGTAGTAGGCCCCTCTTTTGAAGGCGACGTTACCCTCAACCCAGTAGTTTGAGTCAGCAAGGATACAATCCTAAAGGGTCGGATTATTGAAAGATAATAAATTAAGTTATTAATGCAAATTATGGTAGGCCCCGCTTTTGGCGGTGACGTTACCCTCGGCTAAGTAGTCTGAGTCAGCAGGGATACAGTCCTAAATAGCCGGGTTATAGTATTAATAGTAGTTAACTTATGAGGGGGTCAAAGAGTTTGGATCCCCGCCATCCAATACCTATGGGCATTGAAGGAGATCCTACTAAATTTGACCCAGGTCCCAAGCAGGACCTCTAAACGCTGAACAAGGGCAAGACCCTTACCAAACCGTTCCCTTAACCCCCGACCAGGTAGCCAACATACCTCCATATAGACCGTGGAGATATGAATGGTGAAAATCTTTTATTTTATATAGACAGTAAAATAACGCCAAGACACCACGGACAAACGATAAGGAAAGATCACCTTCAACATAAGTAACTAGTTATTAAAGTCATTAATACAAAACCAAATAAAAAGTGCAAAAGATTAAAAATAAAAAGTATTATACTAAACACTTGTCTTCACCAAGTGATGTAAGAGACTTAGGCAAACATGGCCTTGATTGTCAAGAACTCTTACGATCAATCTTGGATCCCGAGACGACTCACACACTCTACGATGGACAATGGATGATGGTGGTGGATGATAGTGTTATGGTGGTAGTGGGTGGTGGATGAAGTGTGAGAGAGGTGGTGTGCCAAGGGATGAGAGAGAATGAAGCCAAGCTCCTCTATTTATAGGCTGAACAGAAGGCTGGACACGGCCCCGTGTCCGCTGGACACGGCCCCGTGCCCGCCTGACACTCTCTCTCTTCATTAATTGTAATTGCGAATTACAATTAATGCGCCTGCTGTACTTTCACCACGCCCCCGTGCTCGCTGGACACGGCCCTGTGGTGGGCAATGGAAGCTTCTACTGGTTTGTCTTTTCTGCTGCTTCCTGGGCACGCCCCCGTGTTCGCTGGACACGGGGCGTGTTCAGACTCTGTTTCCTTCTTTTTGCCTTGGGAGGTGCCGTTGAGGGCCCGGGCAGTCCACTTTTGTTCCTTTTCTTGTATTTATGGTAGAATTAGTGGTCTTTTTGCTTCTTTTGTGATTTTGAGCTCATTTCATCCTGAAAATACAAAAGGAAGACAAAAACACTCTTTTTCCAACATTAGTACTTAAAAAGGGTTAGTTTTATGCCTTAATTGATGTGTTTTATATGTTGCATTTTACACACATCAAATACCCCCACACTTGAACTTTTGCTTGTCCTCAAGCAAAACTCTTTAAATGTGGCTTACACTCCCAAATGGAATAGGTAGAAGAGAAGTTTTTTAGCTTGTCCTAGAGTGTCGGGAATCCAAGGTTTTTATAGGTTTTATTTTTAGTTATTTACAATCCTATTCGTTATGATTTATTTTGAACTTTTCACAAGATAACTACTTAGTTGGGCATAACATGCCTTATTAAAATTCCATTTATATACAAGTTCACATACCTCACGGGAGATCACTCAACACTCGGCCGAAGGTGTATATTTTAGTGAATCACTCGAGAGCGGCACGGAACTTACGTCTTCCATAGGCTTGCCAAGCAATCAATCCTCCTCCTTTTTAACTTTTTACCTTTGTAAATATCAAGAGGACTTTTGGGGTGAAGGCTTGGGTTTAAAGGTGGGTGGTTGGTTAGTGGTTAGTAAAAAGGGCGAAAATCGTAACAAGTGTCGGTTTTCGTAGAATACCTTGTTTTTAGTGACTTATTATTTTTGAAGTATTTCTTCAAACAAGCTTTTGTAGCTTTCGTTTGTTTTTGACTTCATCATCTAGTTTTTTTTTTTTTTTTTTTTTTTTTGGTCACTTGAAAGGGCAAGTTGACGAAAAACCGAGCTTGTTACTAAAATAAAAGGAAAAAAAATGAAAAAGGTTTTTGGTGGGTAAAAATGGTTTTTGGGGTAATGAAATGAAAGGTTTAGGCTCAAAGGGGCTATCTAGGGGGATTTTGGGTAGGTAAAAAAAAATGAAAAATAATGGTTTTGAAAGGACCGGGAATGTATCGTCGTGGCAAGTTCTAGATTTGTAAGGACCGAGCGGCTATTCACACAAGAAACGAAAAATGAGCATTTAATCTAAATATGTGTATTTTTATGCTCAATAAAGGCTCAAAACTCACTTTTGTGGGAATGGGTTTTTAATGTGACCAAGCATATATAATCGAATTTTAAACTAGATTTGTTATGCCGTTTCATAATTTTCTTATGTTGGTTCCTTTTTTTATCACGACGCTATCGGTTGTAAACTTGTAAAAATATAACCTTTTTAGACTTGTTCTTCCCAACTTAAACTTAGACAAGTAAATAAAAAAAAATGAAAAAGTTTTTGAAAAAATTTGGGGTGTTTAGCGGTTCCAATAGAGTTTTGTGTAAGGCTTGTGTTTAGGATTTTGCAAAATTTCAAGGTTTTAGCATCCCCCCACACTTAAATTACACATTGTCCTCAATGTGTCCAAAAACAATATTTTTGGGTGATTAAAATGTATCAAAGTGTGTTAAAAGCAAAGATTTGTGTTACTGGCAGTCTGGACACGGCCCCGTGTCCATTGGACACGGCCCCGTGGTGAACTGCCAGTAACGAAAAACTTACAGAAGGTGAACACGGGGGCGTGTTGGGTGAACACGGCCACGTGTCGGGCAAAAAATTGCAGGTCAGTAGCCAAACAGCAGATCTGGGAGATGAACACGGGGGCGTGTCGGCTGGACACGTCCCCGTGTGGACAGTCTGTTAGCCCGAAAAAATAGGTTTTTCTCCCCGTTTCTTCATCCTAGGGCTGCAAGTGCTAATGTTTAGCACTCTAACCCTCGCATTGCACCTGTTTAATCATTCAATACCATCCAACCAAGCACAAACCATCCTAACTTACCATTGTCAAACATTATCCAAACATAAAATAAAAACAAAATAAAGATAAAAAGTAGTTAAGGAAAGTAAATTGTTCGACAACTGGCACGCAGGCCATAAATTGTTTGATGGATAAGAAGGGCAATCAAACCTGTGGGCTCATCACCAGCCAGCCCCTTGTTCCTCCCAGCCTCCTACTCCATGTCTTCATCACTACCATCACCTCCATCCCCTTGCCTTGCCATGTACTCCCGGATGCTACCGATATCGTCTTGTATATCGTTGACGCTGCGCTCGATAGCTCCAACCCGGTGGTATGTGTTGTTGGCGAGGTTGTAGGTGTTCCTGGTGCACATAAGGTTTTCCTGCAAAAGATCATGTAAACTTTGAAAATTAGGAAAACCGCCTCCTTGAGAGGAGGATTGACCCGGATCGCCTTGGGGTGGGTATTGGAAATGTGGAGGTGGTGCATGAAGAACTAGAGCCTCCTGCGGGTTCCATGCGTAGCCTTGCGTCCTCTGAAAGCTCACCGTCCCGTCCTCCGCTTCATAAAGCAAGTTCATGGCTCGACAAATATGATAATCGACCCGTCCCGACCATGGACTCCTTTCGAAGGACCTTGGGATATTCGTGAAGTGCTTGAAAAGACGGTACACCCATCCCCCGAAGAAGATTGGTGTAGGAGCAGAGGCAAGGCGGTTCAAGTGCATGTTTCGCAGTAGGAAGTAAGGAACATCGAGAGGCTTCTGGTTGTGGATGCAGTGAAGGACAACCAAATCTTTCAACCCAACAACGCCACTACTGTCATGGCGTTGGTTCAGCGAGTACGTGAGGAGCCTGTGGATGTAGCGGTATAGCGGGTCCCTCAGTTTGGTGCTCTTTGTGCTGCTCGGGTTGTAGATTCCTTCACCTATTTGAGCCCATGCGGCTTGGCGTTCGGTTGCATCCAAGTCTCTTAACCCCCCTATATTCTCTTCATTTCCCGCTTCTTCATCATTGTATAGCCCAATAATGGCTCCAAACTGCGCCATGGAGGTTCTATAGGTGGTCCCTCCACATCGAAATTCAACCGCGTCATGATCAAACGGTTCGCGCCTCGAGTTGAAGATGAAGGTGCTATAGAACTCCATCGTGCATTGGTGGACCGACCGAAGTCGGGCAGTCAATGCGACGTGCAGTGGGCCCCTCACAATGTTGTTGAAGCGGTCCAGTTGGTTCACCATGGTTAGCAAATCAGTACATGCCCGCCTTGGGTATTCTTCGGGTCTTGTTTGTAGGACCTCGTAGCGTGCCCTAGCGTCAAGTTCGTTTGCACCAAACCTTGTGAATTTCGACATCTGAAAAGAATACATAAAAAGTTAGTACGAAACCAGGAAAATTAAAGCGAAACTGCAAACAGTGGGCTGGACACGGCCCCGTGTTCAGCGGACACGGCCCCGTGTCCAGGCGTCTGTAACCCAAAAATTCCATTTTTCGTCCCGGTTTCGAAAACCTGAAAATTTTTAGCCCAATAGTAGCGGTTTCCCCCGAAAATGAAACCCTAAGTGTCTTTTTTCCAAAAACAAACCTTTTACCCTTTCAATTTCGTGTTTTTTTTGGTTCAAGAACAAGGGTTTGGGTTTTTAGTTGGAAATCGGACGAATCTATCAACAACACATGTCTATTTACTTCCTACTACTCTATTCTAAACTACTACTAACAATTTTTATCAAAAATTTTGAGTTCGATCCGGATGAACATGAAGAACCCTAGATTTTCCCCCAATTTTTGATGTTTTAACTACATGCAAGTAACTAATCTAACTACTAAGAAGGATAGAATCATACCTTGACGTTGTTAGAATCGGTGGTGACGTTCGAAATCTGCAGAAAATCGCCTCTAACCAGAGAGTTTTCGGTGAAACGGGGCGTGTGGAATGGTGTAACTGATAGGAAAAGAGGGTTTTATCCCGACAGTCGCCTCGACACGGCCCCGTGTCCAGCGGACACGGCCCCGTGCCGGGCGAAGTTTTTGAAAAATATATATATATTTTTTTTTTGTGCTCGTGTGCATGCCCCTTATTTCCGAAAAATGGTTAGATGATTTACTGGTTTTGAACGTACACTTACCTGTAACATGTCGGATACGAGTTTATTCGTTGACCGCTTGTAGCGCGATTTCCTCTTCCTCATCCTCAATGGATCCTTTGTAGAGTTTCAGCCGTTGGCCATTGACTTTAAATGGTATCCCATTTCGAGTTTTAATTTCTACTGCACCGTGTGGAAAAACATGGGTAACGGAAAAAGGTCCTGACCACCTAGATTTCAACTTACCAGGAAATAATCGAAGTCGTGAATTAAACAATAGAACTTGGTCTCCAACCCGAAATTCATTAGACTTAATATATTTATCATGCAAATTTTTCATTCTTTCTTTATAAATTTCGGAGTTAGAATATGCATAATTCCTAAGTTCTTCTAATTCGTTTATTTGACAAAATCGATTTTTACCGGCAACTTCTAAATCTAAGTTTACGTTTTTAATTGCCCAGTAGGCTTTGTGAGCGATTTCTACTGGCAAGTGGCAACTTTTTCCATAGACGAGTTTGTATGGGGTTGTGCCTATGGTGGTTTTATAAGCAGTTCGAAAAGCCCATAAAGCGTCGTCTAATTTATCGGCCCATTCTTTTTTATTTATTCCTACGGTTTTTTCAAGTATTCGTTTTAAATCTCGATTAGTCACTTCGGCTTGCCCATTTGTTTGAGGATGATATGCTGTCGAGACCCGGTGATAGACCCCATACCTTGTTAATATTTTTTCGAGTTGATGATTGCAAAAATGGGTACCTCTATCACTTATCAAAGCCTTTGGTGTCCCGAAACGAGAGAACAGCTTTTTCAGAAATTTTACCACCACTCTCCCATCGTTTGTTGGAAGAGCTTCGGCCTCTGCCCATTTAGACAAGTAATCTACTGCCACAAGTATATATTTGTTTCCCTTTGAAGGTGGGAAAGGTCCCATGAAATCGAGTCCCCACACATCAAAGATTTCACAAACGAGAATGCCATTTTGAGGCATTTCGTTTTTGGAAGAAATATTACCTGATCTCTGGCAGGCATCACATGTCTTTACAAGGTTTTGTGCATCCTTGTAAATGGTTGGCCAGTAAAATCCTGAGTCAAATACCTTTCGTGCGGTACTTGCGGCTCCATGATGTCCTCCGTATGGACCTTCGTGACAATGACGGAGTATTCTTCGTGCTTCATTACCATGGACACACCTTCGGATGAGCTGGTCGGCACACATTTTGAAAAGATAGGGGTCTTCCCAAAAGTAATGCTTTACATCAGCAAAGAATTTCTTCCTTTGATGATGTGGCCATCCTTTGGCGACTACACCGCTAGCTAAGAAATTAGCGTAGTCGGCATACCATGGTTCTTGTCTACTTTCCATCATTTCCAGGGACTCCGTGGGAAATTTTTCGTTGATTTGCTCGTCCCTGGTTGTCTCCAAAGCTGGGTCTTCTAAGCGTGAGAGATGATCTGCGGCAGTGTTTTCCGCTCCTCTTTTGTCCTTGATTTCAATGTCGAATTCTTGGAGGAGTAAAATCCACCTTATCAAACGGGGTTTTGCGTCTTGCTTCTTGAAGAGGTACCTGATGGCTGCATGGTCTGTATAAACTATTGTTTTAGAAAGAACAAGATAAGAACGAAATTTATCAAAAGCAAATACCACCGCTAGTAATTCTTTTTCTGTAGTTGTATAATTTTCTTGTGCATCATTAAGAGTTTTACTAGCATAATAAATTGGGTGGAAATGTTTTTCTTTTCTTTGTCCCAAGACTGCTCCAACAGCAAAGTCGCTTGCATCACACATGATTTCGAATGGAAATTTCCAATCTGGTGCTATCATGATAGGTGCGTTGACTAGCATTTCCTTGAGGGTTAGAAATGCTTGATTGTATTCCTTGTCAAAGATGAAGGGTGCATCTTTTTCAAGCAATTTTGTTAGAGGTCTCGAAATTTTTGAAAAGTCCTTGATAAACCTTCTATAGAATCCGGCATGCCCTAGGAAACTTCTGATTGCTCGTACGGAGGATGGAGGAGGTAATCGAGAAATAGTCTCTATTTTTGCTCGATCAACTTCCATTCCTTCGCTTGAGATCTTGTGACCGAGTACTATTCCCTCTGTTACCATGAAATGGCATTTTTCCCAGTTAAGGGCGAGGTTAGTTTCCTCACATCGGGATAGCATTCGTTCAAGATTATCGAGGCATTGGTCATATGAGTCTCCAAAGATGGAAAAGTCATCCATGAAGACTTCCATTGTCTTTTCGATCATATCATGGAAAATGGCTACCATACAACGTTGGAATGTTGCAGGCGCATTACATAGACCGAATGGCATGCGTCGATATGCAAAAGTTCCGTAGGGACATGTGAAAGTTGTTTTCTCTTGGTCTTCTGGTGCTATTGGTATTTGAAAGTAACCTGAAAAACCATCTAAGAAACAATAAAATTTATGACCGGATAATCTTTCTAACATTTGATCAATGAAGGGCAAAGGAAAGTGGTCTTTCCTAGTTGCTTCATTTAATCTTCTATAATCTATACAGACTCTCCATCCTGTGACGGTTCTCGTTGGTATTAATTCATTTTTCTCGTTAGTTATTACCGTCATACCTCCTTTCTTTGGGACTACTTGGACTGGACTTACCCACGGGCTATCGGAGATAGGGTAGATTAGTCCGGCGTCGAGTAGTTTGATGACTTCATTCTTAACCACTTCTTGAACATTGGGGTTCACTCTTCGTTGTGGTTGAATTACCGTTTTGTAGTCATCATTCATTAAAATTTTGTGCGTACACATGGAAGGGCTTATTCCTTTAATATCTACAAGCTTCCAAGCGATTGCATTTTTGTGTTTTTTTAGTAAGTTAACTAATTTCTCTTTTTCTATACTACTTAATTTAGACGAAATAATTACGAGTAAACTACCATTTTTGCCTAGAAAAGCATATTCCAAACCTTTAGGAAGTTCTTTGAGCTCAATGGGTGGGTCTTTAGAAGACACCTTATTTTGTGGCTCATCAAGAACCTTAAAAGTTTGTTCTATGGCTATCTCTTCTTCGACAAAGTGGTCTTCTTCGTTGGTTGTATCGGGTGGTTCAGCTTCATCTTCAATTAGGGGGTCATTGTTGCCAAAAGGATATTTCATTGAGCGCTCAAGATCTATGCTCCTTTTGAATGCCCCTAATTGAAGAGGTAGATTGTTGTACTTCCGGTTTTTCAAAGCTTTATGAGTTTGTACAAAAGGTTTTCCCAAGACTAAGGGGGCGTCATCTAGGATGACGAAGTCGGTTGGGATTACCATTTGATTTGTTTGAACCAAAACATCTTCAACTACACCGATTGATTTCATTACTTTCCGATTGGATAGAAAAATGGGTATTTGAAGTGTAGTAAAATCACTGACACTTAATTTTTCAAAAATATAGTTAGGCATTATGTTAACACAAAGATCTTTATCAATGGTGATATTACTAATAAATGAATTTTGAAAGAAACATGGAACCGGTGTAATGTTAATTTCAAAAGGGTCTTCTTTTATTAGCGAGGTTTGATCATTAGTTAACTTAACGCTTACTAAGTCTTTGATTTTAGCACTAGTGTTTAACTCTTTTAAAAACTTGGCATGAGGTGTTATTAAACAATGATTTTCGAAAGTAGGTGACAAGAGGTTAATTTCTTCAAAATTAGACTCTTCTTGAATTTTAACATTAACGGACTCACCATTTTCGTTGTTTAACTCATGTGTCGGTTTTTCACTTTCTTGTTCTTCCATTTTTACACTTTCAACTATCTCTACGTTATTATCATTTTTTAGCTCTTCTCTTACGCGGGATTCCTCTTCCCTTGCGCGAGATTCTTTTATACAACGTTCGATAGTTTTAATGTGTTCTAATATCCTATTAGTCACTTCGGTGAGATTGAAAGAATTTGGATCCTCAAAGCTTGAATCCGGTTGCTCGATCCTAGGTTCCTCATAATACTCATATGAAGTAGATGGTTCACACCATTGTTCTTCATTGTAAGTATATGATGGATAAGGGTCGAAGCTTTGTTCTTCATAGTACTCATATGAGGTGGGTTGTTCACGCCATGGTTCCTCATAATAAGAGTATGAAGGTGGTGGCTCATATGTTGAATCTTCAAAGTATGAGTATGAAGGCTCATACCTTGGTTCATCAAAATATGAGTATGAGGGAGGAGGTTCATACCTTTGGTCTTCATAGGATGTGTATGAAGTTGATGGCTCGTACCTGGGCTCCTCATAATGGTTGTATGAATTGGATGGTTGATATGAAGTATTATATTGAACCGAGCGTGTGTTACGACAATTAGTGCAATAATTACCCCTATAATCATCCTCATCATAGGTGTAGTTGTAACCTCTTGAGTATTGATTCATAAGAATCATTCAACAGATCACAACTGAGTCTCGGGACCAGAAAACAAAAATAAGACGGAAACAGAAGCTGGACACGGCCCCGTGTTGAGTGAACACGGCCCCGTGTTCAGGGACTGTATCTGGGCGTTTTAATTAAATCTACTGGTCACGTTGAGCACGGGGGCGTGTTCAGTGAGCACGGCCCCGTGTTCAGACTCTGTATCTGGGTATCTACTCTAAAAATATGCAGCACGGGGGCGTGTTCAGTGAGCACGGCCCCGTGTTCAGGCTACTGTAAATGCAAAACTAAACTAAAATGCAGAAAAATGCGCGCGTTTTGAAAATGTTTTGAAAAACTGATTAGGCCGTCGATTTTAAGCTTTCTTAAAATCCTTGTGTCCCCGGCAGCGGCGCCAAAAACTTGATGCGTGTTAGTGTATATATGTTTTTAGATATATATTTAAGCCCTTTTTACACTTTTAGCCAAGTTTTAAATTTATAAAACACGATATTTACTAACACTAAGCACACATATGGGCAAGTGCACCCATCGTGGACGTAGTATAGTGTTGGTAAGATACCGAGGTCGTCCAAGGACACAAGAGCTTTTAATACCGGTTTATCCTCAACGTCTAATCAAATCAAAAAGGTTAGAAAAATGTTTTAAACTAAGAAAAATAAAAACTAACTAAATGCTGAAAATAAAAATAAAATAAAAACAGATAGACAAGATGAATCACTTGGTTCCGACACGTGTATTAGTATAACCTTTGATTATTTTCGCACTTTTGCACTTGTTTAAGAGATTATCTTAGTTATTGTAGTAGGCCCCTCTTTTGAAGGCGACGTTACCCTCAACCCAGTAGTTTGAGTCAGCAAGGATACAATCCTAAAGGGTCGGATTATTGAAAGATAATGAATTAAGTTATTAATGCAAATTATGGTAGGCCCCGCTTTTGGCGGTGACGTTACCCTCGGCTAAGTAGTCTGAGTCAGCAGGGATACAGTCCTAAATAGCCGGGTTATAGTATTAATAGTAGTTAACTTATGAGGGGGTCAAAGAGTTTGGATCCCCGCCATCCAATACCTATGGGCATTGAAGGAGATCCTACTAAATTTGACCCAGGTCCCAAGCAGGACCTCTAAACGCTGAACAAGGGCAAGACCCTTACCAAACCGTTCCCTTAACCCCCGACCAGGTAGCCAACATACCTCCATATAGACCGTGGAGATATGAATGGTGAAAATCTTTTATTTTATATAGAAGTAAAATAACGCCAAGACACCACGGACAAACGATAAGGAAAGATCACCTTCAACATAAGTAACTAGTTATTAAAGTCATTAATACAAAACCAAATAAAAAGTGCAAAAGATTAAAAATAAAAAGTATTATACTAAACACTTGTCTTCACCAAGTGATGTAAGAGACTTAGGCAAACATGGCCTTGATTGTCAAGAACTCTTACGATCAATCTTGGATCCCGAGACGACTCACACACTCTACGATGGACAATGGATGATGGTGGTGGATGATAGTGTTATGGTGGTGGTGGGTAGTGGATGAAGTGTGAGAGAGGTGGTGTGCCAAGGGATGAGAGAGAATGAAGCCAAGCTCCTCTATTTATAGGCTGAACAGAAGGCTGGACACGGCCCCGTGTCCGCTGGACACGGCCCCGTGCCCGCCTGACACTCTCTCTCTTCATTAATTGTAATTGCGAATTACAATTAATGCGCCTGCTGTACTTTCACCACGCCCCCGTGCTCGCTGGACACGGCCCCGTGGTGGGCAATGGAAGCTTCTACTGGTTTGTCTTTTCTGCTGCTTCCTGGGCACGCCCCCGTGTTCGCTGGACACGGGGCGTGTTCAGACTCTGTTTCCTTCTTTTTGCCTTGGGAGGTGCCGTTGAGGGCCCGGGCAGTCCACTTTTGTTCCTTTTCTTGTATTTATGGTAGAATTAGTGGTCTTTTTGCTTCTTTTGTGATTTTGAGCTCATTTCATCCTGAAAATACAAAAGGAAGACAAAAACACTCTTTTTCCAACATTAGTACTTAAAAAGGGTTAGTTTTATGCCTTAATTGATGTGTTTTATATGTTGCATTTTACACACATCAGAAGACATCTTCAACTTCGTTCGATATCTCATTCGTGCGCATGTAATAAGTGTAATCTTTTTCGAGAAGAATGTTTTCAAGTTTTTGCATCGGAGACTTACCGTCATTTTTTTCGGCGTTGATCTTCTGAACAGTGTTGTGTATATCTTTCGGAATAAGCTTTCTAGCCGGATTGTTTTTTGTCAGCGTTCGCCAGATACTTTGGTTGGGAATATCTTGCTCTGCCAGCTCCTTAACCAGTTTTTTATCCTCCGAAGAAAGCCTTCTCGCATACGCGTGACCCTCTAAGTTTTCAATAGGAGTGTGGTTATGCTTCGCCTTCGTCACCTCGATCCTCCAAACACTTCCGGATGATTCCGAAAACCCGATCATCTCGAACGGGCAGCCTATTTTCTTGCTACCCGTTTTCCTCTGTGTAGCTATACTCTTATGCTCCCCACCAAAAGTACATTGAAACCAAATCTTGTAATTCTCTTCTCTTTTATTCGACCTCTTAATCACAATGAGGTAACCATTGTCTTTTGCCGTGTCTTGTACCCAACGCACCAACTCTTTACGTGACGAAAAGGTCTGCGTTGTATCAAACGAAAATGTAACCGGGTAACAGCCTTCCTCGTCAACAGACACATCCTCCGGCTCACCATCGTCACCGAGGTTCGAATAGACTTGATGTTCAAAGCTCTGTTCACAACTGTAACTGTGGTTTGGATAACACTCCTGCTGTACAAAGCTTTGCTCGCCACCGTAACCGAAATTCGAATAACCTTGTAAGCTCTATTGACAACCGTAACTGTCGTTTGGATAACACTCCTGCTGTACAAAGCTGTACTCGGCACCGTAACCGAAATTCGAATAACCTTGTTGTGCGTTAGGGTCCTCCACGGGGGTATTCAAATCCAGCTTCACCGTGTTATCACGATAACGAATGCCAGATACAACCTCTGCCTCCCTCAAGTTGGACGAGACCGGTTTCTCATATGAGTCAGAAATAGCGGTCCCCTCGTAAGAATCAGGAACAACTGACTCGTCAGAATATTGACCGAAAAGATAGTTGCTTAACCACGACATCGTTTTTTCAAGACATGTAACTAATAGAGAAAAGAAAATCGACAAACAACAAAATCACCGAATGGTGAATGTTGAGTCTAAGCAGGTTTATAAAGTGAAAATTTGGGGTCGAAGCGCCGCGCTTTGGCCATAGCGCGGCGCTTAGGGTTCACGAGACACCTGCAACCTCGTATCACCTTTATGTCTCTGCAACTTATGTCAGTCAAACTATCAAATCACCTTTTGTCGACCTAAGCGCCTCGCTATGGCCATAACGCAGCGCTTAGGGGTGTGAAAATAATTTTCTGCGTGTGATATTAGCATGAACCTTGTTTCACCTATCCCTTCTTTATTTCACCCGTTAGTTCATTAGCCCAAACCCTTCATCCCACTTCAAACCTTAAATCGTCAGTTGACATAGTTTTTTGTGCTGCCACCACTTGCCATTTTTTATATTATTGGTTTTAAAAGTGTAATTAAAAACAATATTGGGCTAAAAATTTTATTTGGGTAAATGAACTTAATTGAAATATGGGTTTTATTGTTTAATGGACCTAAACAAAATTAAAAGTAATCAAAAGTTAATTAGTTCAACAAACAAATTGGGTTTTAAAACTAACTATAGCTTTTATGTCTATTTTTTTAAAAGTTGGGCCGTGACGACCGGTGGAGTGATGAGACAAACTGATATCATTCCAATCAATATAAAACATATGTTGACATCTTTTTGAGCATCTCTTGAACTTAGTTTTTTGGTTTTATATTTTGAATGCGATACTGAGCACTGGTAGCGTAGCGATATTGTAATAAAAAGAACTGATACGAACTGAATTCCCATCACAACGCACAAATAAATTCACTGATTATACTTTAACTTATATATTATAAATAGCATTATATTCGCTGATTACTACACTATATATTTTTAATTGGGTAAAAAAAATAGAGGAACACATTCCTTTCCAACATCCACCCATTTTCCAACATGTCTATGTCTACTTTACCGTATTATATACAGTTAGAATGATGCTTTGACATCTTATTACCTGTTAATTTTAATCGAAAAGTTATTTCATGAAAATAAAAATAAAAAGAAAGGATAATCGAGTTCCCGACTTGCTCAAAATAAAATTTCAAAAATAAAAAATAAAAAATCAGAATAATAGATATTTTTTATCAAGTTTACAGAACTTTTAAGAATTAACTAATATAAAAATGTTTTGATTCTTAAGAGTTTATTAAAGTTTGTTTCTTTATAATATTTCATTTATTATTTAATTTGTTTTTATAAATAAATTGTGTTCCTTAACTTTTTCATAAATCTAAAACGACAGTTATGTTATTTTTGTTGTCAACGTATTTTTTTTGTTTCCAATTCCGATACGAGTCGGTTTTTTTATTTTTCACTATTGATATCGAACCGGTGCTGTATCAGTCTCGGTGTTCTTCAACGCCTTTTTTCTCATGCTTGCATCGGTAACTTCAGAAAAATATAAATATGCACTTCGATTACCTAACGACGATATTTTATTTTATTTATATTTTATGTTTATATTTACTAACTAGGTTGTGGATCCTGTATGTTACACGGATTGAATAAAGAAAATATCTCACGCAAATAAAGATGATAAATACCGTAAAAATTTGCTTAAGACCACCCATAATCAGAAAAATGTCAATTTCTTTGAAATTTAAAGAAAATTAAAATAAATTAACCCAATTTAAGATGCTAATATATCATAGATAATTATTGCTATTTATCAATATATACATAAGTTAAAAATTACAATTTAGACAACTTGAATTATGAATAATTTGAAATGGAAAGCTACGCATGATAAATCTTTTAGTACGCCTAAATCTTAATATTAGCTAGAGCACATATTTCATTGATAAGTTTCACTTTGATATTATGTTTTGTTTTTTTTTTTTTGTGCAAAGAATAGTATAATTTTATTTTTTATGTTAGCACAAGATTTTTAAACTAATGTTTAAGGATTTTATTCCATTTGTTTTTCTTTAGGTTGCTATACCGAATGACGGTATCGTGACGAATCAAACTGATACCGACTGAACCTGAATTTTTGCCGCATTGTGCGAGAGATTCCACTATTTATAACTGTAAGTTATATATTTGGGAGTTAAATGCATGGTGGTTTGCAAATATTGCAGACTTGATTCCAGTGGTTTAATAATTACATACTTTATCCCAGTGGTTGTAATTTTTGCACTTGGGAGATCCTTATCACTAACCTAAGTTAAATTTCTCAGTTAAGTGAATGTGAAGTGACTAAAATATCCTCTTGAATAATTAGTTAAATTTCGCGTAAAATCTCGACCGTACCCCTTGGAAATTTTCAACTGCATCCCTTGGAAATTTTCAACCGCCCCCTTAGAAAAAAATCTTATGAATTTAAAAAAAAAATGTAAACACCGATTTTATTATAATATAACCTAGTTTATATAATTATTCTTTAACCACTTTACTTAACAATTTAACCCAATAACTTTCACTTAACAATTTAGGCATTAGCCCAATAACATTACATTGTAACCCAACTCAATTAAATTTGAAGTAAAATAAAATAACCTAACCCAACCGCCCCTTCCAATTCTTTCTCCCGCTCCCCCACTCCTGATCGCGCATCAACCGACGCACGAAAGCAGTCAACAGGCATGACGGCAACGGCTGCATTCTCACCGGAAAAGCTTGATTTCGGCGACCCCACCACCTTGGATCCAAAATATAACAAGGTACCTTCGTTTTTTTATGTTTTTTTGTTGTTTTATCTGGTTTTTAGGAGAAATAGAGTTATAGAGATGTTAAAAGGTTTGAATTTTTATGTGTTTTGATGTATTTTTTTTGTTGTTCTAGACTTTAGTAGCATGATTTTGTTGTTTTGATTTTTTTTTTGTTCTAGACTTTACTAGGGCTTGAAAATTAAAATTGGAAATTATGGACCATGGTTGAACATGATTGTTTATTTTGTTTAAGTGTTTAGTGTTCTTTGTGAACTTATAGATCAATTTATATGTGATAAGAACCATGAGTAGCGAAGTTTTGACGAGATTTCTCAGGAGGAACCATTAGAAAAGTAAATATAAATGATATTTTGCACAGATTTCAAAAAATGAAAACCCGCGGACACAATTTTAAACAAGTTTGTAATGGCGTTTGACGTGTTTTTGATGGTTATATAAATTTTAGTTTGATGTTCTTTTGGTTTACATGACCCGACTTGATATGAACCAAATTTTTTTATACACAACTAGGGGCCTAAAATCTTTAAAAATATTCCGCACCCCAATGAAAAAATTCATGGGTCCGCCACCGATCACTATCGCAACATTCGTCACCACTACTGTCACACCCAACCAACAATCTTGACCCCATCTTTGGTCACCTACCCACCACCGAACACCGTCCACCACAACAGTCACTACCGCACCTCTTCACCACCCTCAAACCACCGCAACACTACTTTCAAACCATCACCCGTACCCGATTTCACCACCACCACCACACCTAGTTACCACCTTCATCACCTCATCATCGTCATCCTTTATTGTTCTTTTCACGTGAATACAAAGAAGGACAGAAGAAGCAAAATATGTTTACTTGTATACTTGGTTGTTTGTTGCGGTTGATGCTTTAGATGTAGGAGATGATTGAACTGTTGTGGTGGTTGTAAAATAAAGAAGATGATGAGTGGGGTATTTATTTATTTTAGTTTTTTTATCTATTAACCTCAGGGGTAATTTAGCCATTTCACACACATTTAACTGAGAATTTTATCATAAGTTAGTGATGAGGATCACCTAAGTACAAAAATTACAATCACTGAGATTAAGTGTGTAATTATTGAACCAATGAAACAAAGTCTGCAATATTTGCAAACCACAGGGACCAACCAAGTATTTAACTCTATATTTGGTATTGTTAATCATTAAAAAAACTAAACTCATCCCATAATTTATTCCACCGATCAAATGTAAACTCAATGTGTTATGTAAATATTATTTAAAATAATGAAAAATAGCTTATATATAATTGATCGTAAATCGATTACAACCATAAGTTAAATAAAATTTACTAACTATATAAAATTAATTTAAATTCAAAAGTGTATATTCATTAATTCTCCAACCTTCTATAGTTATATTCAGCAATAATTATATCTATATATATATTAATAAATGAAAAGGATTTGGGCTATGTGGCATGTGATGGTGGAACAATTTGCTGATGTGGCATGTTATGGTGAAAGATTTAGGTGGGAAGCAATCTCAATGTTCCATTCTCTATTTTGTTCTCTATTTTGGATGCGGGATCCTCCAAGGTATCGGGTCGGATCAGTTTGATTTGGATCCCTTATATTTTTTGAACACTTTCTTCCTTCACACAATTCCATCAGATCTCCTTCGTCTCTATCATCACTCTCAAAACCCTAGCGGCGCATATGCATAATCTTCAGCAAATCCACACATGTTCTTCAGCAAATCGACGATGTTGATTCTCATGTTACTTTTTCACCACCGATTCTATAGATTTGAGGTCTCAATCGAAACCCTAATGTTTTCTATTTTCAAATAAGTTCTGTTTTTAGATTTGATTACTCTTTTTATTGTTTCAATGAACAGTTATTTTTCTTCCGTATTCAATTTTGAATCTCGCCTCGTGTTCTTCTGGTTCAGTCATGTACGATCCATGGATTCAAGCATCAGGTAAGAATTTTTTTTCCAGACTCTTAATCCTTTTCGTTATCTATTGTATCCCTGCTTTTGTTAATCGGTTTGATGACAGAATGCTCTAGCCACCGCCCCAGCAATCATGCTAGGGTTCCAACAAGTTGATCTAGAGCCAGTTTTGTTAACAGGTCTGTGTTTTTTTTCTTTTTATGGTTGATTCTCCAGTATGGTTGTCGTTGATTCTCTATTTTTCTTTGCAATATAGGCTGCTGTTTCGTCTATTTTAGGCTATTGGGTTGAATTGTTGTTATATACCTTTTACTAAAATCATCATTTATGTGGGTTTATGTATAAAGTTATTTTTTTTTCCAATACACAGATGTTAGTTTAGGTCAAATGTTGGATGTTGTGTACAGATGTTCCCTCTTGACTGAGATTTAACATAACAACTAAATGATAATTTATCAGGTTTAGTTTAATTGATTAGAACCGGTTAATCTTGGTCAATTGGGTTTTAATCTCCAACCGGTTGGTTATAAGTGCTGCAACCACTATTCAGTTCTACATTATGAATCAGTTAATGAATCGGGTTATTTTTCTGACATTTGAAACTGAAACCACAAACTCGAAAAAGATAATGTTTTTTAGCTATTCATATAAAACTGGTCTTCTATAAACTGGCCTGAATCGATCATTACATGGTCTACTCTTAGGAGGAATTTAATTTTGTATGGAAATTGCATCATTACAAATAAAGGTATATTACAGTTTCACATAAATGGTTTTTTTTTTCACATTTTCCATTCTCATAATCATTCATTTAAAATTATTTTTTTATGTTTGTTGTTTACGTAATTTAAATGGTCAACCCCGTGGGTAATCTAGCTCATTCTCTGGCAGGGGTATTTTGGGCAGTTAAAAATTGGAGCAAGATGAGACATGGGGATTATGGGTATTTTTTCAGGACTATGGACACTAAACAAAAAATGGGATATGCTATTATGATAAAGATGGTATAGTGTTTGTTTAGAAAGTTCTGAGTTTGATTAGAGATTGTGGCATTATTGTGAAATTTACAAATATGTTATGTACTAGGAATAAATGGAAACAAGGGCATTTTGGGAATTGTTTGTGGAAGTTGGTTTATCTCGAAACTACATCTGATGGTGCAGCTTTAAAGTGGCCTAATGTGTTTTGGGAAAGTATGTGGCATGTTCAAGATATTATACAGGTGTGTTTAAAGAATATTCTTGTGATAGAAATTACTGGTATTATTTATGGTAGTGTTGAATGACTTTTATGTTGCCAAATAGTTCTGAAATGACTGATTATGATGAATTTAAAACGATTTTGATGATTCGATGATTCTAAAATGATTTGGTTATTTGCTTTGTTTTGAATCAGATTGAATCAAACCAATCTTTGTAAGGGCGCAATTGAGGTTTTACCATTCGCCTATTGCACCAAGTTCTTTTTGAACTTTAAGTTGTTGTGTTTTGATTTAGTGGAATTTAGTGTTTAGTTTATTCTTTGACAGGCCCTGCAAATGGAATTAAGTGGCATTAGCCTGTCATGATCTTTAATTTTCCAAATTTTGCTCACTCTTCTATGTCCTAAATTCAGGTCATTGTTTGCTTGTAAACCGATACAAGCTGGTGATTGCATATTGAAGGTTCCTTACAGTGTGGTATGCTTTAATGGAAATTTATGATCTTTTAGTATCCCAATGCCATGTAGTCTGTGAGTTTTCTTTTCTTTTTGCAGCAATTAGCCCCAGATAATCTGCATTCTTCAATAAATTCTTTGTTGGGTGAGGACGTCGGCAATGTTGCGAAGCTTGCTTTGGTCATCCTACTGCACCAAAGACTTGGTGAGGTACAAATTCCATCTTACTCTTATGAGATCTTGTGTGTGATATACTTTACACTACTTATTGTTTGCAATTGGCTTTTTAGTATCACATGTTTTTTTATTTATATGTAGCATGCTATTACGCTTCTGATGAAAGTGTTTGGGGACATGTTCTAAGTGGTTCTTTGTATATCTTTTAGCAGGCTTCTGAATAGGCCCCTTACATCAGTTGTTTGCCACGTGTCGAAGATATGCATAGCATGGTATTTTTCTCTTTCCTTTTGGATAAGTCACACACTTGATAGTTGATAACCATATATCCTTGCATAATTTGATTCTTTTAGATTTTATAACTGTCTGTAATTTCTTTCAAAGCTCTATTTTTTTTAAGTAGTCGTCTTGTAGAAGCTCTTCAGTGAATAAACACTTTTTAGATTCCTTTTGCAGATTTCTTTAACCATGATGCTAACTTAGAAACAGATGACTTGAGTGATGACTTCAAACAAGTGTCAGAGGTAATCTCCTCAAAACCAATGTCTTAAATATCCTTAATTCACTAATCAATGTGCATTCTATAGTTATTGCTGATAAAAATATTGCTCCTAGTGATATTTCACTTGCTTTGAAAAACATAATCTTGTAAGCGTACTTCACTTGCTTGCACCTTTGTTTGTTTTTATTTTATTATATTTAATTTGTTTGTTATTTGATTTGTATATAATTTTGTAATAGATCTATAATTCATGAAAAAACTAATTGTATTAAAGGCTTTAATATATTATAATGCTTTCAAATATCACACATCGTATATTTTAAATACATGTTTACATTTATTGTTTACATCATTTAAATTGTCCAGCCCGTGAAGTTCACAGGTGATATGATGCCGTGGATGGAGGTAATGAGGGGGAGCTGGTAGGACATTGTTGACAAGTATGTATGTAGTAAACACCATATTTCAACTTCATAATTTATTTTTCGGTTATATTTATGTGACTATGTTTTGGACATTTAGTCGATTAAAAAATATTGCTCACTTTTTACACTTTGCCAAATATCGATAACTAAATTGAGGGAGCTTTCATGTCAATATTTTGCGAGACATAGACTTATGCTTTGTGACGTTTTATTCGTCACGTGTTATTATTTTTTTAAAATATATAAAAAATTGTGTTTAATAAAATTTAAATATCCGACCCGTGAGTATTCACGGGTGATAACCTATCTGTTATAATAAATAAAAGTTTTTTTTTTGTGTCGTGGGTCATTCAGTGAGGCAAGTTTCTGCCTCCGGTTCTTGCCCAAAGTTTCTGACCCGACTCGCAACCCTAATGACTACATTATTCAATTCAAAACAATTATAAAACAAGTTTGTTCGTAACCCTAATGACTACAACTTTCAATTCAAAACAATTATAAAACAAGTTTCTGACATAGTTCGATTAATACCGTATAAAGTAAATTTTCCTACCCACGAAGTTCGCGGGTGATAACCTAGTGATATATATATATATATATATATATATATATATATATATATATATATATATATTTATATATATATATATATATATATATATATATATGAAGTGGAATGTTCAAATGGAAAGAATTTTTTTGTAAGAAGAAAAAAGAAGAAGTTTCAACCAATAAGAATGCTTCATTTTACTTCATCTAATATTTGCATTTAATTTTAATATAATGGTATATTTGTAAACTTACATATATCATTAATTTGTAGTCTTCCTATTTAATAGTTAACTACATTAAATTTGTAATTTATTTTTCAAAATATATATTTTTTCAAAAAATAAAAAAAAAATTAATTTAGAGTGTAGGACAAATTACTAGGTGTGTAGGATAAATTACAAGTTTTGTAAGATAAATTTAATATATGTAGGATAAATTTCGAAATGTGTAGGATAACTTTTTATATGTGTAGGCAAAAAAAATAGTGTAAAAAATGATATTCTTTGTGAGTAATTAATTACTTAAAGATAGTAATAAAAGAGATGAATGAAAAACTACTTAACATTTTACAATTATAGCATTTATTATTTTTCTTCTCAATTAAATTTTCTTCTTAAATGAAACTCCTCCTATATATGAATCTAATCTAAAGCTATACTTTCTATAAAAGAAGAAATCCAAGTGACATAAGAAAAGCTGATGTGTCAGCTAGAGAGCATGTCCAATAAGGCTTTTCTTATGTCATTATTACATCATAAAGGGTAATATATGTTGGATTGTCTTTGACCCTGAATGAGTCGTTCAGAAGAGTCGTTTATCTAATTCAAAGGCGGAATCGATGAATCAGACACTCAAACTAAATATAATGCTTCTTATATTGAATCTTGACAATGTTTACAACCTGGAAGCAATTTGGCAGCACTTCGTTACAAAATCAGATCCGTGCCAAATGAACTAACCATGCACCTATATATAGACGTTCTGGTTCGCTAATAAGGACACCTTAAAAGCGGACCTATGTGAAAGATTGGGGTTCGCTTATATGACCATGTACATATAAGCGGACCTGGTGATTTGATCTGGTTCGCTTATATGTACATTGTTCATATAAGCGGACCTCAATGCTAATCCACCATTTCTCGTTTCTCGAACCTCGTGCACTGGTTATTCTAACCTATTCTATCCTATTACACGATACAAGACGAAGTCAATAGACGTAGTGCACTAACAGACTCCCCCTCGGATATTGACGAAGTCTTCAGTGAACATTCTCTGTTATGCCACCTCTTCAGTCTTGATCATCTTTGCCAACTTGTTCAGATTGAAACAATATAAGTATCCTTCAATCTTTCTCTTTGATCATCTTTACAACTTCATCATCAGTAGGCTCCCCCTCTCGTTAAGCTTCCGTGCTTTTAGAGATCGACACCTTGCTTTTCAGCTACAAGCTCTTCAGTCTTCAGACTCCCCCTTAAACTCTGCTCTTGGGATCGTAGTCTGGTATAACATCTGCAATTCTCAAACAAATGATACGTAATAATCATTTTAAAACCATTATCCAGAAACCGTAATCTGGCTCTATTCAACTCTCTATATCACTTCCTCTATCAACAATCTTAACAAATTTTGACAATATAAAGAATCCAACTCCCCCACAAATTATCATTCAAGTTCAAGTTAATGACCTTGAAGATATCACAAACTTGTTTTTGAAGTTTTCTAGAAATTTCAAGTTTCAAATTAATGAACTTGTTTTATTTTCAGAAACACAATCAGCTTACTTAGATTTTGAAACTCAGCAACTCAGACATCGGTTTATCGAAAATAAAGCAGAAATCAAAATCTTTTTGTATTTTCTGAAAATATAA
The DNA here is from genome assembly GCF_002127325.2 of Helianthus annuus. Lineage (NCBI taxonomy): Eukaryota > Viridiplantae > Streptophyta > Magnoliopsida > Asterales > Asteraceae > Helianthus > Helianthus annuus. The sequence goes on from NC_035448.2 coordinate 23,939,649, forward strand.
AGCAGTAAAGAAATATGTACAAATATATTTACAAATAATATTTTTGTTTGAGTATACGTCAGAGGATCATATCAGTTTTTGACAAGTCACAAGTACCGTTGAGCTTAGTTACACATTAAGAATTAAACAATTCACTTAGATTGTCGATATACTGATCCATTTAAATTTTCATACAAATTTCAACTGATTCAGGATACGATTTAGATGTTTTAAGACTTAAACTCATTCATGTGTCCCACCTCTTGAATATACTCCAGTATCCAGAATCCCAGATATTCAGTCTTACAGGTGAGTATACCACAGATAATATCTGTAAGGGGTAAAATGCGAAACCGTGAGAGCTCAGGCCAGAACTTCCGTTCAGCAGAGAGATGACGGCTCGACTTTTGGTGTGTCCCCTTTAGAGGATCTTTTAGCATTACAACAGCAGCGACTATCAATTTTATTGTTTCATCAGCTTGCTGAGGGCGATGCTGTGTTTCAAGCATTTTGCAGAAAGTATTATTCGGAGACTAGGTCAGTACTTCCATACAGCAGAAGTCCCGGAATAATACCCCAGATATCACTGAGTATAAAGACCTAGTATCTCAGAATATGGGACCTTTCAAACGAGATTTCAGAGGTTACCTATATATCCAAGTAGTGTTCCCCACGAAAAAAGCAAGTGTTTGAATTTAGGTTTATATCCCGAAAAAGTTTACTAAGTGTATAAAAACCTATCGGCATATCATCAGTGAGATTGTTTAACGCTATTTAATCATTACAATTCTTTAGCATACTGTAACTGTCTACTGATGTACTATCATTTCCTCTTTTTACGCAAAACTCAAATTTTTGAATTTTATCATGTTTTTGACTTTTTCAAATTTTCTAGTGTTTTGTATTTTCTGACAATATATCTCCCCCTAAAATGCAAAATCATTAAAGAAATTTGACAAACCGATACTGATAGCTTTGTCTCGCCATCCATTTTCTGCATCTCATGCTCTGTTTTGCAGAAAATATAACATACCCCCATGATTTACAACCCATTGATTTTGACAGTTAGAAAACCGTTCTTCAACCTGTGACAGTAATCATGCTTGTTCAGCCGTGAGGGTTTCAGCGTAGTCCATCAGCACTTATTCTAACAAAATTAACCACAACCATCACAAACATCAACCAAACGAACAAACAACAAACAACAATCATCAAATACAATTCAAATTTATACAAAACAACCAACCAACTCCCTGTCTGACCAAAACCAGGGATCTTCAACCCCTTCCTGTGCAACACTCTCACAATCTTCATCAGCATTTAGCACCTGCACATTCAAATTTTATCAAATACGCAAACAATTTGACATAAAAATTTCAATCAATAAAGATAGATGCCGATTCATGCTTCGCGATAAAGGAAGCTCCGGCAATTCCAATTGTTTAATCAAACATTGTGTCCACCCAAGCCTCATCAACCTTGGGTGTAACCTTGACTCTAGCAACCCGAATCTTAAAGTTTTCAGCCTTGAGTGGTGGAAAATTTGCATCATAGGCAATCAAAATTGAATCCTCAGACGTTTTCACCTCAGAAGTCGAACTTATTGTTTCAGTTTTTGGTTTCCAAATTTGTTTTTGTTTCTCAGTTTTCATTCCAACTTTCTCATCTTTTATCAAATCAACACGTTTCTTAACACTCCATGCTTGACCATTTGGTGTTCCACGTTTGTAAAAATGTGAATCTTTTTGAACACTTTGGTTTTGAACAACAACTTTTGGTTTCCAAACCTCTTGGGGTTTTGTCATATCAACTGATGTTTTCCAACTTTGTGTTGTTCTGAATCTGGGTGTGTGAGAATTCCAGGTCTGTTTTGAATTAAACCTGTTCGGGTTTGATTTCCAATTTTGATTTGAAGCAAACTTATTTGTGTTATACCTCCAAGTTTGTTTCGAATCAAATTTGGTTGACCTTTGTCTCTCATTCTCAGATTTTTGTTTCTCAGAATCAATCTTCTTGTTGTCAACATCCACAGATTTTAGATTTGGACACTTTCGTGCAAGATGTCCTTTTTTATCACATTTGAAACATGTTCTCATGGACACATCTTTGACCTGTGGTTGTTGCTTTTTCTTTTGTGCTTCAAACTCAACATTAGACTGTCTCATTTTGAGTTCTTTTTCTTTTGCTAAACTATCTCCTTGAACAAAACTCATTTTTTCTTGATAATTTGGCGTCACATTTTTCTTCCAATTTTGTTTCTTTTTATAACCCAACCCAGCCTTCATGTTCTTCTTTTTGACACCTGGTTTGTTATAAAAAGTTTTGTGACCTTTACCAGCAAATTTTGAAATTTCAGATTTTTCAATCTCAACCATTTTGAAAACTTGATCAACTTTATCTGAAATCACATTCTGAATCAGGAGTACAACATCTAAGAATAAGTTGTCTGATCCAATCATGGTATAAACCAATCCCTTTGAATCATCATTCAAATTTTTCTTGGATTTTGTGTTTTTCAGATATCCATCATGAAAATTTCCCTCATCTTCATCCTGTGATTCAGTTTTACCTGTATCACCCGACTTTTCTTGAAAAACGCTTTCAACAACCTTACCTACCACCTCTGAATCACTGATATCATCAGATTTGGTGTAAGTCACATCGATGTTGTCGGGTAACTGATCAACCATGTTGATTACTTTTTCCACTTTTTCGCCATCATAGAATGTATAATTATTCTCCAACGGTGGTGGAACTTGATGGTATTCAGACCCTTTTCCCTTTTTGTTCTTTTCAGACACTTTCTCATCGGGTGTGATGTTGAAAATTCGTTCCAGAATATATGAAGATGAATGATAGCTTTGCAATTTATTGACCAATTTTTCTTTGTCTGCCAATTCTTGTTTAAGCTTAGCAACATCATCAATATATTGATTTACCACTCTTTGTTTATCTTCAAATCTAGCTTCAAGAAATTTAGTGTTTCTTTGACAAGCACACAATCTATCATCTAGACTTTTGACTTTACTCTTTAAAGTTTCATACGCTTCTTTTACAGTTTCATATGACAGTTTTATTACATCATATTCTTTTTGTAACTCTTGAATTTTGATGTCTTTTGGAACACATTCGTTGCAAACAGCTGAACACTTTTCTTTTAAAACTTTATTTTCTATTTCAAGATCATCACATTTTTGTTTCAATTTTTCATTTTCTTGTTTCAAAAACTTTTCAATTTCACTCATCTCATGACACTTTTCTTTGAAAATTTTATTTATTTTAGTAAATTCAATGTCTCTGTTGTTGAGTATTTCATCTTTCTCAATACAAGCACTGCACGTTTCCATGCATTTCTTGCATTGCTGTACAGCTTCATTATCAATTTTATCAGAAGTATCAGTTTGAATAATTACCTCAATGACTGGCACTTTGGTTTCCTCAGTCTTCTGAATCTGATCTTCTTCAGCGACTTGCACTTTGTCTTCAACACCTTCCTCGGCTTTCTTTTCAACCTTCTTCACTTCATTCACAATTTCTTCAACTGTTTTCTTCTTTTTCTTCTCCAGGCTAGCAAATATCACCTTCCGAATACCTTCTTCAACCTGCTCTTTGTACCTCGGAATCTCCCTAATGCCTTTGCACCAAACACTCACAGTAGGAATAGCCGCAACTAATGCATCAAGGTCAACTGTCTTTGGATCAACAGTTGGGTTTCCTTGAGGATCAACATAGCATTCTTTATCTTTGCTCCACCTGCCTGCCCATGTTGCTTCTCTGTAAGCATTACACACATCATCCAATCTCATACGAGCATGTCTTTCTTCTCGATTCAGTGTTACTTCAGCCACCATTGCTTTAGCTTCCACTTCAGCAACCTCTTCGTCATGTTGACTCCAATCATAACTTTCATCATCATAGATGATTAAACCAGGTGATTTTGCCTCTATCAACCCCTCTTTCCAATCAAGATTTTGAACCATAGATTCATAATCACCATCTATATTATCCACATTTTGATCACAAAATGACAAAGCAGTTCTTTTTTCTTTGGATGATACTCCATCAATTTGTTTTCTGATTGGCTGATCAGTATTCTTGTGATATATTGCCTTTTTATAATAATCCTCACGAAACGGATTTACACTTTCATCAGCTCTGTTGTTTGGACATTCTCTTTTAAAGTGACCTTTTTCCTTACATTTGAAGCAAGTTACTTTGTTCTTATCAAAACCCATCTTCGTTTCAGGTCCTTCTAAACATCTTCTACCAGTGATCTCCATGAATCGTTGTGCTCTTCGAATGACACTTGCCATGCACCAATGAATATCCATGAGTTCCATTTCTTCTGGATCCACCTGATCGTAATCCTCTTTCGTCATGTTAGGATTTCCGATCTTTCCTGCGATTAATCCTTCGTAAGATACCAGAATGGAGGCTAAGAAACTCATATGCTGTTGAGCAAATTCATTGTTTAGCAATGGAGAATTTTTCCAATCGGAGTTGGAATTTGCAGTTGATGATCCAGATGCAGATGATGCATGAAATCCTGGATCATAACTTGAAGAGGTATTCTTTGATGTGTCACTGGTCTTTTCTGCCGTAAAACCCATTTTGATTCTTGGAGACTCATCTTGAAGACTCATTGTTTTGTAACAACCCTCTTCGATAGTACAAACCAACATTTTGCTGATTGTTAGAACTTGACATCTTGTTTTGTTTTTGAATCAACAAATCATGCCCCTCTATCTTCTCTATCAATTGATCTAATGTCAGTTTATCAAAATTGACATCATTTTTCAACACAATCACATATGTTTTCCAATCATCTTCATGAGGTAAAGCTTCAACCAGTTTATCTACCATCTCTTCTCTTTCTTTGTTAATTTCGAATCTTTCCAGTTCAATCTTTAAGTGACAAAAACGTTCAATCATTTGACGAACTGTTTCATTCTTCATGCAGCTAAACATGTCAAACTCCTTTTTCAACAATGAAATTTTGTTTTTCTTGATATCTTTCCCTCCTTCAGCTTTCACTTTTAATGCTTCCCAAATTGACTTAGATGTTTCACCATACTGAAGCAGTGAGAAAATATCCTCTCTGATAGATTGTTGAAGTAGAGTTTTCATTCTTAGTTCTGCTGAATGCTCTTTCTTATCATCTGCTGTGAAATCTTTTAGTGTGATCAACTCACGTCTTTCATTTCTTGGTTTTACATATCCCAAAGTTAAACAAATCCAGCTATCGTACGCATAAGCTTGCACCCAATTTTCAAATCTTTCAAACCACCAATGATAGTCTTCGATATTCATGAGCTTAGGTGGTCTTTGGTGATTTCCGTACACGTTATCGTAACTCAGACTTTCCGATATCACTTTCGTAGCATTCTTTGGTGTAATTGGTGTATCTTCTGAAGTGAATGCGTTATAAAATGTGTTGTAAAACTCTTCACCATAGTCCGACATCTTTACTCACCTGGAAGTAACAAACAAACTTAATCAGTTTAAACAATATCAAGAAATCTGAAATTTACTGACTCTCGATTGCCGTGAAAAATCTTGACACTTGGACGAAAATCAGATTGAACGTATGAGCGAAACTCAGACTTGACAAATAAGCGAATCCCCTATTTGACTAATAAGCGGAACTCCTACTGGACAGATAAGCGAACCATCAACTTGACTGAATGAGCAAACCAACTCTTTGACAAATGAGCGGACCAAAATTGTTTGTATAAGCGAACCAAGTGATGTCCGTTCGAGCGGACCGATAACTGTTCGTATAAGCGGACCGGATGATGTTACTAAAACCGAACCAGATTATGTCGTCAAAGCGGACCAGACTGTGTCGTAAAAGCGGACCAGACTGTGTCGTAAAAGCGAACTGAACCTCGCGATGTCCGTAAAAGCGGATCTGTTTCACGAGTGGTTTTTTGGTCACTTTTAGGCCGAATTTGAGTCTAAAACTTTCAAGGGTTTGTCTATGTTCAATAATACATGTCCTGTAAAAAATTCGTCCGATTTTAACCGTGGAAACTTGTCCAAACAGAAAAAGAAGGTGTAGAAGATAGAAAACGGATCAAATTTGAGCTGAACTCTTCCTCCTGAGCTCTGATACCACTTGTTGGATCGTCTTTGACCCTGAATGAGTCGTTCAGAAGAGTCGTTTATCTAATTCAAAGGCGGAATCGATGAATCAGACGCTCAAACTAAATATAATGCTTCTTATATTGAATCTTGACAATGTTTACAACCTGGAAGCAATTTGGCAGCACTTCGTTACAAAATCAGATCCGTGCCAAATGAACTAACCATGCACCTATATATAGACGTTCTGGTTCGCTAATAAGGACACCTTAAAAGCGGACCTATGTGAAAGATTGGGGTTCGCTTATATGACCATGTACATATAAGCGGACCTGGTGATTTGATCTGGTTCGCTTATATGTACATTGTTCATATAAGCGGACCTCAATGCTAATCCACCATTTCTCGTTTCTCGAACCTCGTGCACTGGTTATTCTAACCTATTCTATCCTATTACACGATACAAGACGAAGTCAATAGACGTAGTGCACTAACAATATATAAAGACTTTAAATTTCAAAGCTGGCCCACATTTAGATTTCAAAGGTCTAACCATTCAAACCACTGCCCATTCAAAACCTCTGTAATAAAAAACCACTGTCCATTCAAGCCACTGTAATCAAAACCATTGTCCATTCAAAGGTCTGCCCATTCAAACCACTGTAATCAAACCACTGATGCTTCAAAATTCAAACTTCAGAACCTCTGACGATTCAATATCATGGCTCCAAATTCAAAATTCAAAATTATGGCTCCAGGTATATAACATATCATCTTCTTCAATCAATTACTCTCTCTAATCCATTTCTCTCTCAACTCTCTCTCTCTAAATGTAGGTTTCGATCACTCTTTCTCATAATCTCTTACATTTTTTTGTGATTTCATATGCTTCTCTGATCTTCAAATTACAGACTTGAGGCTTGATCTTTGATTGATTTCACCGTATTTATGTTAACCCGACTTATTTTCACATGTAGGTCCTAAAAATCAAGTGAAGGGAGACTCTGTGCTTTATCAACTCTCCGTGAAAGCTCTAGAAGAATTAGTCATCATCATCGTCAGCATCAACAACAGCGATTCCGACGGACATGTGGCGGCGGCGGAGAACGGAGGTGGTAGTCAAGAAAGGTTAATCGATATTTCAATTTACAATATCACTGTAAGTTCAATCTACTCATTTTTCAATATCACTGTAAGTTCAATCTAATCTCATCAATCGATAGTTGTTGACAAAGTAAAGTAGAAAGAAGCCTGGTAGTCAAGAAAGGTCAAACAAACCCTAACAACATACCGCGGAGGAGACAGAAAAGAGAAGCCACCACCGCTGCCGCTGCCATGTGAGAAGCCACCACCGTTGCCGCTGTTGTTGCCATGTGGATTTGTGCCGGTTTCTCTCTCACACAGTTGCCGATCAACTGCCAGAAAATGTGTACCAAAGTTCAATACGATATCGGAGATTCTTGCTCATTGGACAATTTAATCGATTGCATATTTCCGTTATTTCAGAAGCATATCGAACCGGATCTTCACCATGTACAGGTAAGACATTAAAGGTTCCAACTTTATCTTATATATTTTCCTGATAAATTGATTTTGCATATTAGAATTACCAACAGTTTTGGTGCATCGTTTTGAGATTCAATTTACAAACTCAAATGTAAAACCGAGGTCTGCCTATTTCTTTATTGTTTGTTTTGTTGAAATCTATGGAGATAACTGATAACTGTCATCTCTAACACTAAGTATCTATCTTTAGGCTGATCAAAGCTTGCGACAGAAAGAGAGCTTGATATTCGAGCTTTTAAGGTAACGATTTGTTACTGTTATTACGATTATTGCTCAAATTATAGATCTGATTATTGTTGATGTATGTTTTAAGTATTGATTTAATCAGTTTACTAATGTTCATTTACATAGTTGTTGGGATTGAACCCTAACAGAGGAACAGATAATGTAAAGCCAAAACCGGATCCCATCAGTGGACTCCTAATAAGCAGCAGTTTACTCTAATCTCTCCCCTTGACAGTGGTTATCTAACAGCTGATAAATGTTAAGTGCTGCTCAACTACAACAACTGATAAACTAAACTCTGATGATTACCTAACAACTGCTGAAGACAAACTCTGTTGCTCTATCTACTGCTGTTTCTTAAGTGCTGCTGAAGATTCAAGCACTGCCCTTTCAAAGACTTGAGACTGATCACCTTTGAAGAAAGCACTGAAGACTCAACATCTGTGCTAAGGCTACAACAGTGGAACGTGAAGCAGTAGTTTTCCTTATGTTTTGTATGTTAGTGAATATCAGATGTTACATAACAGTAGTTTGTATAGGACAGTATTTGTAGTTTGTTAGGTCGTTAGATGTCACTATCATGGTGATGTCAGCTGAAGTATATCAGTAGTTTGGTTTGCCTATAAGTATGACAGTACTCTGTACTGTTACACTTGATCGTTTTGAGTGAGTTCCTCTCCTCAATTCATCCTTTCATCTTGTGCAACCAACTCTGGTGTATCAGGCTGAGGGGGAGTTTAGATTATAAGCTTTTACTGTAATCTTTTGCTTATTTGTAAATCATTTGACTCAATGAAAAGCAATTGTTTATCAATCTCTACTTTCGTTTGTTTGTGTTTACAAAGTTTGCTACCCATTTCCGTTGCACTTCATCATTTTATGCAAACAAACACAAATCATGACAGCCTCAGATCCTAACAATTGGTATCAGAGCTTGGACAGTCAAATTCGATCTAACAATCAATTTGACATAACAGTTCAGCTCAAAATTCATTGATACTAAGGTTGGTTGCATTCAGTTGAAAAACAGAGTAATGAGCAAATCATGATCAAAATGGTTATTCAAAAACTCTGTAAATCAACCAAGATGTCATATGACACACAAATCTCACACAACAAATGTTTTCATACATATGTCACTTATAGTTTTCAGATTTGCAAAATATCTGATAAATTATGAGATCGTTAAATGTTTCAAAATGAATTACAATTGTTGTTTCGATATTTGTGATGTCTTTTTTAATAAACACTAAAGTATGTAACTCAGATCAGCAAAACTTGTGTTCATCTAAAACACCTGCATACTGCTGATATCGAAAAGAGGGAGAAAAACTTTAGTCAAAATCTCTCATGTGTTCAAAGGCATGTTGAGTACCTACAAAAGGACCAAATCAACCTTGTCTAACACATATTGAGAAAAATAAAATGTCAAAACAGTCCTAATCATAAGTAATGTGAAATCTGAACTAAAACATGTTCAAACATGGTCAGATTTCTTATAACATTGCTTCAAAGTGATTATGGACAAGGTATGTTCAAAATATAATCTCCTAGTGAGTATTTCTGAACATATGAATAATAAGGGTAAAAAGGAAAAAGGGAAATAAACAAAATCTCTAAGTGTGACTATCTCAAAACTTTTGAAATCAAAAGAAAAGAGTATTAGCATAAAACACTTTTGAGGTTAAAATTAGATCTTTAGTGGTCATCATGCAACTGTGTGCATTCATCAATAGAGAAATTGTTCTGGTAACAATGGCATATCCAGTGATTGTGCTCAAAAGAAATTTACAATCAATTGACAAGAAAATGACCCAAATAATGGTCAGAATAACTTGAGAATAATTTGATCATTTACTTGAAAAAAAAAACTGTCAGATCCTTTTGATTATATCCAAAACATCTTTTATTTTTATTTTTTTAAAAGGTGTTTTCCTTTTAATAAAACCAGATGCATTTTAATTTCTATAAAATGTATTTTGAACTTTTACTCATTTTAATAGTGAAAGTTCATCTCTGGTCAGGATGTAATCTCCTTATTTTTTGTGTGAAATTACTATCCTTAAAACTGGTCAAAAGGAAATGACTCATACATCAAGGTCATGTTGAGCTCAAGTTTAGTTTGTCACAGATCAGAAATTGATTGTAAATTCATTTTTGAACTACTAAGACACTCATGTTCTAGTAATTAGACATAAAATGAGTTGTTCTAAGTAGAGCAAGACTTCATCATTTGGGATGCTAAACCACTGTCTGAAATAATAGACAGATGGCAAAACCTTGAACAAAATTTATGAAAATGACTGCTGACAACTTAATCTTGATATAATACATCTAAAATGTATTTTGTTAAGCATAACATTTTTGGTGCTCAACAGATGATAGATAAGATATTATGTTTCCACAAAGACAAAAATCAATATCCACATCTAAACCAAAAGATGCTAAAATAATTTGTCAAAAGTCAAAACACTGTTGCACAAACAGTTGTTAAACATATGATCTTCATTTTTATCCACTGCTGTATCTAAAATGCTGTTGTGCCTTAACATCTGCTTTCTAAAGTCTGTCCACTGCTAAAGTGTCAACCTCTGTTCTTCAAAAACACTGATGTTAAAATCATTGTTTCAACCACTGATACATCCACTGTTTCATTTTATTACCGTTGTAACTACTGATGCTTGATCCATCAGTAGTTGTTAAAACAACTGTCTTCCATCATTTACCATTCCATCAGATGTTTGACACGTGGTCCGTTTTTAGCCTTCAGATCAAAATAACCGCTGCCACATCAGCAATCACTTTTTCCCTAAATAAAACCCTGATTAAATCCAAACAGAGGATTACACTGTCGAATTGAATTCCAAACATTCTCTTCACAAAACAGTTTCCCTCTCATAACTCCAAAAATCTTCTTCGATATTCATCATCAAAAATGACGACGCCAAAATCGAAATCAAAAACAAAACCTTCATCATCTTCCTCCAAAACAGCAGAAGCCACTGAAATGGCCGCTGAAACCATGGAGATACGCTACAAAGCTCCACACAATTATGTGGGTATACTCACAAAACCCACCGATAACCACACATTCGACTCCATCCTTGACATTCTCTCTGCATCAAAGTACAAAACTTTGATAACAGCAGACGCTCCTATTTACCTTGATACACAGAGAGAGTTCTGGAAAAATGCCACCCTTGAAAAACAAGGAGATATCACCGCCGCCATCAACTCCTCGATACAGGGTAAGAAGGTAAAAATTTCTCCGAAATCCATCTCTGTAACCTTTAAACTCGATGATCTAAATGGAAAAACCTCTTTTACAAAAGACGAGTTGGTAAAGGATTTCATGAACAGGGGTTATGCAGAACAACCAAAGGTAGATACCCTACAAAAGGGTTACTTCCCTTCTGCACCCAGATTTTTATTTCACACACTGCTCATGTGTGTTTCAAATAAAACAACGTCCTTCAATGAGATACCAACAAAAATCCAATGCCTGGGGTATGCAATTTTAAACAATAAAAACTTTAACTACTCCCAGGTAATATTTGATGATTTGGTAAAGAACGTTGATAATAAAGCTTTTCTGCTCTTTCTGAGATTTCTAAGCTACTATTTTGAACAAACATTTGTAGAGAAAGATGCAGAACTGCCCAAACAAGGTGTCTCATTCAAAATAAACTTTTTAACAAAAGAAACTTTTTCAAGAATGATGGCACCAATAAAATTAAAAACAAAAGAGGCTGAGCAGGTTCTAGAAACTGATGTTGATCCTCAAACAACCACTGCTGAGCCCACTGCTCCAGGTGATCAAAGTAGCACACCCACTGCTTTGAAACCAACACCTGCCACCAAAAAGACCAAAAGAAAACCATCCAGAAAACCTACCAAACCCACACCAAAGGCAACTCTGGAAGATGAGATCCCAGAGTTAATGCCAGTGACAACACAAAAGTCACAAGAAACCACTGCTGCTACTTCCTCACAGCAGTTGGAAGAAAGATCTCAACCCCAGCCTAAAACTCCTCCTGCATCCTCACAAAAGGGTCAGGTTGTAAGCACAGGGACACCACATTATGAAGCTCTGTATCCACTCGGATCCATCTTCCACAGTCCTGATCCCAAGGACATGTCTCTTTCTACCCCCACACCCTCACCAATAATATTACCACAATCAATAATGCCCCTGTTGCATGCAGTTGATATGGCACAGACACAAACCAGTTCCTCTCAATCACCTATTACTGAGAGTATACCTCCACAAGTGACTGGGTCTGATGTGCATACCTCTGCTATCCCAGCAACAGTTGAGGAGGTTACACCCCTTGAGTTACAAGTAACTCTTGGTGGTAGTTCAAGTGGAGCAGCAACTACAACTGATGGATCAACAGATCTTCAGTTGGACAGTTGTTTCATACTAAGACTCCCTTGAAGGCAATTTCTTCCATGGCAACATCGGTAACCACCAGTGAGTTAAATATAACCACTGATACCATCAAAGGTTTATCGATTGCTGAAGAAAGAAGTCCCCAGTACCAAGAACAAGGGGCATCAATGGATGATTTTTGGGATTCACTTCCTAAGTCAAACATTGATACAACCACTGCTGGTGGGGATTCAGATGATCCTGTTAATTCAGGTGATGATTCATGATATAATGAATTGACGACCAGAGTTGAAAACCTGGAATCTTCAGTTGCAGAAATAAAAGATATGGTGCAGCAGCTGTTACAAGCTCAAATAGCCCAATCATCTGCTCCTCCTGCTCAAGCACCTGCTCCACAAGCATTTGCTGCAAATGAGCTATGGAACATCCTCCAACCACTGCTTGAACAACAACAACAAATGGCTGCTAAAAAGCATGCTCTTCAAGTGCAAATGTTGACCAACATGGTTGAATCTCGGTTCAAAGATACTCAAGCTGATATCAAGGCTATAAAGGCCAGCATTCAACAGAATGCTCAAAGTGAGAAAGCTCCATCTGCCATTTTCTTCATGGATACACCCCTGGCAGATAATGCCAAAAAGGGGGAGAAAAACAGGTTGAAAAAGAAAGGTATAGAAGATGGGATGCACATTGAACCTGAGAAACCCAAAACAGCTGATACACCAGCAGTTACAAAAACTGCTGCAAGTAGCCAAACAGCTGCCATCTCATCAACACACACACCTCTAACACACACCACCTCATCATACACCATCACAACTACTGTTCCACCACCATCTGTGTCTACAACACAAAAATCCGCATCAAAACCAAAAACCACCAAACCACCATCATCCAAAGCCACACCACCACTGCCTCCTGCCATAAAGCAGAAGACAGCAGATGTTACAACATCTGCTGTAGTGACAACAGCGATTGAAGCACCAGTTGTTTCAACCACTGTTAGTCAATCACAATCCACTGCCATCCAATCTCAAACCACTGATCCACCCAAAACATCATCAGCCTCTTCTTCAAAAAGGAGAAGGGTCTTCATTCCTGATGATGAGTCACCACCACCATCACCACCTTCAAATATCATTTCCCATTCTCCATCCCCTGCTCAAAAGCAGAAGACAACAACTGATACATCAGTAGTTGTAATGACAACAGCAGTTGAGACACCAGTTGTTTCAACCACTGTTAGTCAGACATCCACAACTGCCCTAATTCTTGCTATATCACAACCACAGCACTTTAGCAGAAAAAGAAAGCCAATCACTGCCGAAGTAGGGATACTTGATCCAAATGCTGCAAAGTATCCACTGGAACTAGAAGCCATCAAAGATGAGATGAGGCAGTTTTATACAGAAACAGATCCCTCAAAAAGAAAATTCTCCTCACTCATAGGCTATATAGCTCCAGAAGATATAAATGATTATCTCAAGATAAAGGCAAGGCAAGCTAAAGTTAAAGCCAAGGTTGACAGTGAGAAAGAAAGGCTAAGCGAAGAAGGCATTGCGAATAGACTGGAGTTCTACCTTGCAAAGGTTAAGCAGATGGAAGAATATGCACAAGAGCTAGACAAAGAAAAGGCTGATCAAAAGAAGAGATTAAGAGAACAACTTCTAGCCTTCATCATGAAAGAAAAGTTCTATTCTGCTGAAGAATCCCAGTTTAAAGAATGGCCTTTAGTAGCTTTGAAGCATGAGGCTGAAAGGATCCAAAGAATCAAAAATGATCCCTCAAAGAAGAAAACTGCTCCAAACTGGAGTAAGTACAAAAGACTCATTGCTGATCTCACTGCTGAGTATAAAAGAAAGAAGAGGGAGTTGGTGGATGCTAAGATAGGCACTGTTGAAGCCATATCAAAATGGTCTAGGCAACAAACTGATGAAGCTTATGAAAGACTTGAGAAGCAGAGGATGAAAGCCTCTAACTCTCCTAAAAGGTCTGACTACAAAAAGCTTCAAGAGCAAGTCAAACTTTTTGAAACACAGATCAGCACAGCAGAAGATTTTGTCACAAAGCTGAGTAAAGAAAAGAAGGAAATGCTATCTGCTGGAGTAGATAAGAACAAAGAAGCTGAACAGATTGAAGAAGCTATGAAGAAAATAGCTTCAGATAAAGAAAGATTGGCTAAACTACAAGTCCTTGCCAAAAAGGTTAAAGTAGTAAGCCAAAAGTCATCAGCAGGCATCACAAACAGTGAGCTGATTGACAAAGAAGTTGAAGCAGACATAGCTACAACCAACAAGATCATTGAACAAGCATTCATACGAGTGTCTGAAGCTCAGGATGCTGCTCTTCACTTCTTCAGGCCAATCACTTCAAGTTCATCAGATAATAAAGCTCTCCCAAGAAACCCATTGAGTTCAAAAATACTAAAGTGGATGTCTGATCAAAAGACCCACGTTTTGACTTTGCTCAGATTCAATGGTGAAGTGAAGCATATATCAAGGAATCAGGCACTAGGCCTAAGTGCTGAAGATCTACAGGATCTCCTTGAGCTTACACTGTGCAGGGATGAGGATGATACAAGTTCCAAGGATTTTGAGAAAGAATTTAAAAGAAAAGCAATGGAACTTCTGATGAAAAATAAAGGTCCTGAATAAGGAAGGGTTTTGGCATTATCTGTTCCAGGGGGAGATTGTTGGGATTGAACCCTAGCAGAGGAACAGATAATGTAAAGCCAAAACCGGATCCTATCAGTGGACTCCTAATAAGCAGCAGTTTACTCTAATCTCTCCCCTTGACAGTGGTTATCTAACAGCTGATAAATGTTAAGTGCTGCTCAACTACAACAACTGATAAACCAAACTCTGATGATTACCTAACAACTGCTGAAGACAAACTCTGTTGCTCTATCTACTGTTGTTTCCTAAGTGCTACTGAAGATTCAAGCACTGCCCTCTCAAAGACTGATCACCTTTGAAGAAAGCACTGAAGACTCAACATCTGTGCTAAGGCTACAACAGTGGAACGTGAAGCAGTAGTTTTCCTTATGTTTTGTATGTTAGTGAATATCAGATGTTACATAACAGTAGTTTGTATAGGACAGTATTTGTAGTTTGTTAGGTCGTTAGATGTCACTTCATGGTGACGTCAGCTGAAGTATATCAGTAGTTTGGTTTGCCTATAAGTATGACAGTACTCTGTACTGTTACACTTGATCGTTTTGAGTGAGTTCCTCTCCTCAATTCATCCTTTCATCTTGTGCAACCAACTCTGGTGTATCAGGCTGAGGGGGAGTTTAGATTGTAAGCTTTTACTGTAATCTTTTGCTTATTTGTAAATCATTTGACTCAATGAAAAGCAATTGTTTATCAATCTCTACTTTCCTGTGTTTGTGTTTACAAAGTTTGCTACCCATTTCCGCTGCACTTCATCATTTTATGCAAACAAACACAAATCATGACAGCCTCAGATCCTAACAATAGTTTGATCAACCTTGCTGATGTCCGTTTACTAATCAGTTTACTGATGTTCATTTAAATCAGTAAACTGATTTAATCAGTTTACTGATGTCCGTCTATTCGAATGACGACCGAGTACGATAGCGACACGTCTCTATTCTTCCACAAGGTATCCTGCAAGTTGTTTGACAACCTTACTGTTCTCGGAGTTGCCGTAAGCAAATTATGTTCCTAAATGAGTCTTTAAATTTCAAACTAACCAATTGGAACCCATTTTAACCCCCCCCCCCCCATTTAATTTTCTGCAGGCTGGGCTTTTGGCATCGTATATTCTCCGAGGGTTGGGCTTTGGCAGGTAAATAGAGAAACCTTAAATTAATTCATGCTTGTAGAGTTTGAAGCTAATTTGTTTATATACGACTGATAGATTATCAATAGTTGTACATGTTACGAAACTACTGTGTTTATATATTATTATTTTAACATGCATTCAAGCGTACGCGAAATTTCTTTGATGATTTTGATAGCATATTTGTCCTACATGTTAGCGGAGGTAACTAACTACCCATTGGTTGATAACTCTATGAATCTTAGGACATCAAGCATACGCGAAATTCTTTGATGTACTAATTAGTTTCCTGATGTTCATTTAAATCAGTAAACTGATTTAATCAGTTAACTGATGTCCGTCTATTCGAGTGACGACCGAGTACGATAGTGACACGTCTTTATTCTTCCACAAGGTATCCTGCAAGTTGTTTGACAACCTTACTGTTCTCGGAGTTGCCGTAAGCAAATTATGTTCCTAAATGAGTCTTCAAATTTCAAACTAACCAATTGGAACCCATTTTAACCCCCCTGGTTTAATTTTCTGCAGGCCGGGCTTTTGGCATCGTATATTCTCCGAGGGTTGGGATTTGGCAGGTAAATAGAGAAACCTTAAATTAATTCATTGTAGAGTTTGAAGCTACTTTGTTTATATACGACTGATAAATTAACAATAGCTGTACATGTTACGAAACTACTGTGTTTATATATTATTATTTTAACAGGCATTCAAGCGTACGCGAAATTTTTTTGATGATTTTGATAGCATATTTGTCCTACATGTTAGCGGAGGTAACTAACTACCCATTGGTCGATAACTCTATGAATCTTAGGACATCAAGCGTACGCGAATTCTTTGATGATTTTGGTTTATGCAGTTATTTGTCCTACATGTTAGCGGAGGTAACTAACTACCCACATTCATTTGTTTCAGTTGTTCTTTAATCTGGTAGAAAGTTTACTTTTTAAAGCATGTTTTTTTTTTACTTTTAACATAAAAACGGGTCATAATGATCCGAATCATACATGTTTGGTTGTGTGAAAGTGATAGACTTAGGCTGACGAAACCAATGGGTCAAAACAACCAAAGTAATAAACTTTGGCGAAATAAGGCGATGGATGTCGCTAGAAAAGTTAAACGAGTCAATTTGATCCAAATGGTGATTGTTTTGTAAAATAAAGCTTCGGATGTTTTTAAGCAAACCAAACATGTTAAAACAACCAAAGTAATGCAACTTTGGTAAAATAAAGCGATGGATTTCGCTAAGAAAGCTTAATGGGTCAATAGGAGGTCTTGATGTAAACCGGAAGGGTTATAGAAATAAAGACGTCGAAATGATACCGGATTTTTAATTCATACATATTATAGTAATGAGCCGAGAAAGGGTAACGCTGTATACAAGTCATAAACTCAGGTTTGAGTATGACTAAAATATGCGCAAATTCCCAACATAGGATTTGGGTTGAAGTTGTTTAACTAGTTAGAGTTAAACGGATCGAATAAACTTATCCATATAATTAAGGGCGAAGAAAATGCATAAATAAAGTCCCATTGTTTTGGATATGTTATAATTATTGGTCGTATAAAAGTTTTGAATGCTAAAATCAAGGTATGGTTATTAAAACACAAGCAGGTCAAAATAACATGAAAATTCCTATAAGTTGAAGGCTTAAATTAAAGAAATTTGTTCAGGTGAATGTAGGATTTTGATTCTATATTAAAGAATATCGAATTACAGTCTCGTAGAAAGAAACGGGACCTAATTCGGATCAATAACGGACAAGTTATGTCCGTTTTCGTAAAAGATAGCATAGCTGGGAAACTGCAGGTTTTTAACCTGATTCTGCTGGAAAAACATCACTGTCGCGCCATGCGACAGCGACACCAGTATCCGTCGCGACACGCGACTGGGCTCGTGGCTCGCGAGAGCTTAGTCTCTCTCTATCGCGGCCCGCGACAGCATGCCAGATGCTGAAATTGTTGTTGTTGCTGTGTTTTGATATTTCTGACTTGTCTAATCATCTTATAAACCAAAATAACTAATGTTTTGGATGATTTTGGTCATAGGTAACAGTAGAACTTGCGGATGAAGATCAAGCTATGATATGGAACCGAACACGCGTGCAAAGAAGCTTCTGCAAATCAAAACGATTACTCGTGTCACAAATACTTTGGTGTTGTGTTATCACACTTTAGTAAATATGTTTTGAAGATTAAGTATGTTGTTTGTTTTACAATATGTTTTGGAACGTTGGTGAACGTCTTTTGAAGGTTTTGAAACTTGTATAAATGTCGTTAATGCGATGTTTTAACAATAAATGAAGTATAAATGCAACATGTATTGTATAAATTATTATATAATAATAAAGGTCTTACAGTGTGGTATACCGCCCCTGGCCATATATGTCACACCCCCAAATTCCACCATGCGGAGTATCACCGCTTGGAGGCGTGACATGACCAGGATCGAGCCACCAATCATATTGAACAACGTATTTAAGTAAATAAAACCAACCACAATCCAATTGGTGACCAAAAGAGAGTTAACCAAGTTTAATTTAAACAGCGGAAGCATAAGACGTTAAACCAAAATATAAGTTTCATAAGTTCATAAAGTTTATTTATTAAGTACGGGACATAACAGTTCGCATCCCACAACGACCACCTCCATATGCAAGCCCCATAGCATCTAGCGACCTGCAAAGCATGTAACAACGAGTCAACAACAAAGTTGAGTGAGTTCACGGTTGGTTGTCCATTTTAGAGTTGTTTCCAAAAACGTAGTTTAACCTTAATCAGCTATCCAGCCGTGGGGGTTACCCCATAGTTCGAAAACGTTTATTAGTTAACCATCCCATGTCCACCTTCCCTGGCTATCCAGCCCGGCACTCTGGCCGTGGGGGCTACCCCGTTATTTAAACTACCGGACTCGTTTATCATATCGACTACTAACGAAAATTAATTGTGCCCTAGCGTCGGTGTCTATCATCACCGACATGCCATAGTCCATCAGTACACGCCCGTCCGACTGGCACGGTGTGAGGTTTGTTAAACCTAATAGCGCTATTAACTAATGACCCGCTCGCCATAGCCTCGGCGATTAAGTCGATACAAAGGGAGGGACTTCGCTGATAGAGTTCTAGTCCAGTAAGTCTAAGTACGTCCCAAGGACGAGGAATTCACATTCCTGAACGCGTCCCAAAGGACGAGGAAATCCCTATTCCTGAACCCATCCCCATTCCCACCGGGAATTTACCATGCCTTGTAGAAAAGTGTGAACTCACCTCGGTTTGCTCGGTTAGATTAGTTACTCTAATAATCAGGAAATCAAGCACGTCCTAATAAGGTACAGATAACAATCAATTTCTCATGCACAACACGTATGGTTTATCTACTCATTACTTTCATCACATATCACACAATCTAAACGTCAACGCACTTTGTTAAGTTATATATTATTTTTCCCTAAAATAATATAACTATCTTACAAAATAAACAAGCATCCACACAAGTGTTCTAATATAAAATATATATTCTAAATATATATTTATCTATTTTACTTGTAAAAGTCAACCCCCGATACTTTGTATTTTGTAACAAAACCTTTGGCGAAGTTCATTTTGAAAACAAACTTAAAAATATATTTGTAAACACTTGTTAGGAGAATATTTTCTAAGTGTCGGATTTTTAGAAAATTTCGCCAGAGTTTCCTTTGTAAGTGGAGGTGTCCATGCTTATAAGCATATCATTTTCTTTTGTACAAATCATTCAACAATTCTCAATCATCAACATACAATCTTTACTTAACAATTTTGTTAGAAACAAGCATCAATTTCTACATCGTGAACTTTGAAAGTTTATAAAAATGTGTAGTAACTTACTAGTGTATTTAGTAAGTCTTGTACCCCTTTAAAGTGTGATTGCTTCTTTAAAAACTCCATTTTTAAAGAATATGATTCTTTACAACTTGTGTTCATAATTTTCTAAAAATATTTCTTCATGTATTTTTCTTGTTACACATGTGTTTCTTTACTTTGTTAACCACCAAAAATGATACTTATTTATGTAAGAACCAAGATTTAGTAAACTTGTATTTTTAACTTGGTTTCTTGGTAAATCATACTTGAAACATTTAGATCTACAAGACTCTAAACTTACTTGTTCATGATTTTACAAGAAAACATCATATTTCTTTAAGTTCATGACTTTTTGTGAGGATGACCTAACCTCTAACATGTTTATCCTCTCATCTTGCTAGATTATGTTTTTAATCATACTCTAGCAACATTACATGATGGTCAACATTAATTCTACCAACAAACAATAATCAACAAGTATATCAACACTATAACAACATGATTTCTTTATATTTAAAGCTTATGTTTAAGTTTCATCTTTATGTTCTTTAGTCTTCTTGATGTTCTTCACATTTATCATTATGATTCATACTTTAACCACCTTCATAGGATGTAAAATGAGTAGATCTAAGAGACTTACCACTAGCTCAAAGCTAGGAGAGTTCAAGTGAAGAAAAGTGGTGGATAAAAGAAGATAAGAGAGGTCCTTCAACTTCTGAACGCACCGAGCTTCGTTGTATGCCTCCTAACACCTATGTATGGCCTTAGAATGGTTGAAGGAGGTTGAATGATGATGATGATGATGATGGTGGTGGTGGCTCACGGCCGTGACAAGGGGAGGAGGGGAGAGCTTTGGTGAGTTGTTGATGATGAAGATGCTTAAGGATGAGGGACTTGTGGTTTTATAATAAACTTTCCCAACATCTCATTACCCATTAGACATAATGTCCCTCAAGTACATGGCAAATCAATTAAACAAATCAAGATAATCAAGTGGTGAGGGGCCACTTGCATAACCGGTTAGGGGGGGGGGTTGGTTTAGTTGAGTTCAATTTCTTGGTTACTTCATCTAGTTAGGTTTTAAGTGTTGATTTAGGGATTTAAGTGTTTAGTATTTATGTAATGTATTATGATGTTTGGTGACCAATACTAACTTCGAAACACTAAAACAATGCTTCTTGCAATATTTTAGTGTTCCGGGTAATGTCAGGTTGTCTGGTTAGATATCGTTCCGTTAAAGTGCTTAATTAATCCGTAAAGTGTCCTATATATATATATATATATATGTAATATTTTTTAATTTTTCAATACTCAGGAAAGCATAACGGACTATTTAGTAACTTTTCTGTACACTACTAGTATGTTAACAAGCACATGTAAGTATAACACAGTAATCAGAAAGCAGTTAATTAATTCCACACAGTCATCAAGCACTTTAATTATCATTAATAAGTTGTACGGAATACATGTAATTTTGAGGGTTGTCACATTCTCCCCCTGTTAAGAAAATTTCATCCCGAAATTTAACTCGTGGTTACTGAGGAGGCTAGTTATGTTGCGCTGGTTTCCTGGTTTTTCCTGGGGTGTCACATCATCCCCCCCGTTGGTTTGGAATTTCGTCCCGAAATTCTGCAGTAGCTTCAGCGTCAGTAGTGGTTGCACTTTTCTTAAACAGCTGGGGATACTTGAGTTTCATTTGGTCTTCTCGTTCCCAGGTGTACTCTGGGCCACGACGGGAATTCCAACAAACTCGGATAAGAGGTATTCTGGTGCGCTTGAGAATCTTAACGTCTCGGTCAGTAATCTCTACTGGTTCCTCGATGAATCGCAGCTTGTCGTCGATTGTGAGCTCTTTGAGAGGAACTATGAGGGTCTCATCTGACTGACACTTCTTCAGATTTGACACGTAGAAAACATTGTGAACCCCGCTGAGTTCTTCAGGTAGATTCAACCTGTAGGCGACTTTGCCAATTTTTTCAATGATCTCGAATGGTCCGACATAACGCGCATTGAGTTTGCCTCATTTGCCAAAGCGAACTACACCTTTCCAAGGTGAGACTTTAAGTAGCACTCGATCCCAACCTGGAACTCGAGTGGCTTTCTTCGCTTATCAGCATAGCTTTTCTGACGGTCACGAGCTGCCGCCATTCGTTGTCGTATCTGAGCAATTTTCTCGGTTGTATCAACTACAAGTTCTGGGCCAGTGATTTGACTGTCGCCAACTTCTGCCCAACAGAGAGGTGATCGACACTTCCATCCATACAATGCCTCAAACGGAGCGGCCTGGATGCTGGTGTGGTAGCTGTTATTATATGAAAACTCCACTAACGGGAGGTGCTTCTCCCAGCCATTACCAAAGTCGATTACACATGCCCGAAGCATGTCTTCAAGGGTCTAGATGGTGCGTTCAGATTGCCCATCCGTCTGTGGGTGATAAGCGGTGCTCATATCTAAAC